>NW_005371173.1:2646440-2658148 GCF_000412655.1 Myotis brandtii
TGGCTCGCCAGTCGCTCCCCGTCCTTGTACCAGCGCACAGTGCCCCCAGGCGCGGAGAGGTGTACCACCAGCTCTAGGTCCCTGCCTGGGGAGCTGCGAACTCTTGTCTGGGCCGCTTCTGGGGTCACCACCCGCACGGGGGGCTCTGTGGAGGCAGAGCTTTGGGTCACTGGGAGGAAGTGGCTCAAGGGCTATATGGAGAGCAGTGGAGGCAAGATGGGGAAAGGTACAAGGAGGGGACAGGCGTGCTAGAGGAGCGGGGAACACATGGGTTCTTGCCCAGGCTGTACTCACCAGCCACTTGGACAGTGAAGCTGAGGCTGGGGGCCCCTGGGGCCTCCCCGGACTGGCAGGTGTACAGGCCGGCGTGGGCTGGCTCTGCAGCCCGGATGCAGAGGACGCGGCGGGGGCCCTCGGCGTGGAGCTCCACGCCCTCCTCCTCCTGCACCGGCCTCCCATTGTGGCTCCAGAACACGAGGGCGCCAGCCCGGGAAAGCTCACAGCTCAGCATCACCGGCTCCCCGGGGGCCACACAGAGCGGGCCGGGGGCTGCCTCTGGGGCAAGGAACTGGACTGGGGGCTCTGGACAGATAGAGGAGGGGTCAGCTTGGGCTTGCTTCCCCCGCCTCCCCCCGCCCCGGGCTGGCTGGAGGCACCCACCAGCCAGGCTGATGTTGAAGGTGACAGCTTCATCACGGGTCTCACACACATACTCCCCGGCATCCTCGGGCTGGGCGTGGGGCAGGGTCAGGGTGCGAGCGGGCCCCTCGGCGCCCAGCTGCAGGGCGTCTGATGCTTCCACTTCCAGCCCATCCTTGTACCAGCGCACCTGGGACCCAGCAGGGGCCACCTCGCAGCGCAGCTCCACGCGCCCTGGAGCCCCAAACTGCAGGTCCAGGGAGCGAGCTGCGGGCCGCACAATCCTCTCTGGCGGGGCTGGTGGGTGAACAGAGAGAGGCACACGTGGGCTCAGCCTCACCTGCTAGCTTCTCAACCATCTCCCTTCACAGTGCAGCTCTTGGGAATGGGACCAGCTACAATCCGTAGGCACCTACTGTGTGCCAGGTGCCGTGATAAGCACACTGCAGTTCCTTTCTCCGCTACTCCCGACACTCTCCGGAGGGGTGCTGCTGCCGGCTTCACTTTATAGATGAGGAACTGAGGCCTCTTTGGAGGAAAGTGACTCACCCAAGGTCACATGGACGGAAAGAGGTAGCCCAGACCTGCCTGACCCCAGTGCACACCCTTCCTATCCCACACCCACTTTCTACCCACTTTCCCTGCTTTGCCTCCAATGCACGTATACCACGTGAAAAAACATCTATTTTAGCTATTTGTTGTCTGTCCACCCTCATTAGAATGAGTGCTCCCTGAAGATGGGAGGCTTTCTCTTACTGGTTCATTACTGTATCCATCAGCATCTAGAACAGTGCTGAGCACATAGCATAAGTATTGGTTGAAAAAATGGACTCCTGATTGCTAGACTCTCTTGACCAGGTCCCTGGTCACTGTCCCAACCTGATTTGAGTCATCTAGGGCTCTCTGTTGGCTGAGAATAAGGAGGCTGGAGAAGGCAAAGGCTGCATGGGGCCCGACGGGAGCCCTAAGATATAGGAAGTCAGGGGTTTGGGTGTCTGTCCCTCTGCCTCCTGCTTTTCTAGCTCTCCCGTGTGCCCCAGAAACTGCCCACCTGTGACGGTGACAGTGAAGAAGGCCGAGTCGTCTCCAGCGTCGCACACGAACTCGCCCCCATCCTCGGGCTGGGCAGCAGGCAGCACCAGGCGGCGGCAGGGCCCGTCACTCTCTAGCACCAGGGCCTCGCTCTCCTCCACCTCCAGCCCATCCTTGTACCAGCGCACCAGGGCGTCCTCCCGCGACAGCTCACACATTAGCACCACACACTCCAAGCTCACGGCGGTCAAGGTCACCTCATCCCGGGGGTGTATGATGCGTACGGGGGGCTCTGCAGAGTGAGGGCAACCACAGGCTATGACAAACTCACTGCCAGCCTCCCTGGAGCCATCTGGCAGCGTGACGTCCCTGTCACCCACAATAATGAGTAACGAGGATAATCACAAGGAATCATAGGTCCACAATTTGTTCTCTGAAGTCCCTGGGGCCAGAGGTGTGGCAGAATCCAGCATGTTTCAGACTGCAGAAGTGGTGCATTTATCACATCTCATCTCCCCACCCCTTCAGCCCCCAGGGGCACCCCCATAATCAATCACATTAACGTTTCTTCGGTGTAACATACAGATGTATTCACTCTAAGCAGAATAATCAAGGAGTACAAATATCTTCACAGCAATTAAGCTCAGGTTTTACTAAAATGACTTTGAATACCGAACTTACTGAAAGCCTTTGGGTTTTGGGAGATTTTTGGATTTCGAAACTGTGGATAAGGGATCATGGATCTGTACTAGCAAGTACTTATATACCGCGTTCTGAGGTTCCTAAGCACTTTACACAGTTAACCTTCACCGCAGTCCTAGGAGGTAGGTATTGTTTTATCCCGGTTTTCCAGTTGAGGAAACTGAGGCACAGAGTGATTAAGCAACTTCTTTAAGGTCACAGCTGGCTACACCTACTCTAGGGCAGGAGAAAGAACTACCACCTGTTAAAGGAACACAGACTCTGCAACCAGTGGGAGGGATTCTGAGCCAAGGCTTGCGGGAACACTAATGATTTTTGCATCTGCGCATGGATTGCCAACACCTGGCTGAGAGTTCTCTGGGGACAGTCAATGCCGATCCTGGGAGTTCCTCTCCAACTGCTCCAAGGTGGTTGCTCCTCCATAGAGAGAAAAGGATGTCAACACTGAATAGGGCAGTGGACTGAGCCAGGGCCTGCTCACATTCCCTCGGCACCCTGGGGGTCTCCCAGAATCTTGTCTACGGGACACTTAGTGCTTCGTTAGCATTCGGCCCCCTTGTGGCTGGGCTGGGGAACTGCTAGCTTCCCGGTCTGTTTTTGCAGGGGTGTGAGCATGGGCAGAGGTGCCCATCAGCACACACTCAGCCCTCTGCCTCTGCAAACCACCTTCCTAACTGAGCTCCTCCTGAGTCTAGAGGATGCAGGCTGGTTCTCCGGGCCCCACCAAGGCCAGCTGATTGCAGACTGTGGCTGTCTGAGGGGTGAGGGAGGGTATAGGGCAGTGGAGTGACTGGGTGGAGTGATGGGGCTGGGGTGCCTGCACCTCCGTGGGACCTCAGCTTGGTATCAGACTTAATTCTCCCCCGTCCACACCAAGGTGGTGGTGTGTGAATTTCCTTATTCAAATCTGGTGTTTTGTGGGGAAGCCAAATGTGGGCTGGCCTATGTGCAGCTGTGGCCATGAATCTGGCCAGGGCTTAGGGCAGGTGAGTTTGAAGGGACTCACTACAGGACAGATGTACAAAGGCCTCTCTGACTTTGTGGGCTTGTATGTGTCAAGCTGCACTATTTGGGTGCAGGGAGTGGGGGGCCCTAAGCTGCTCAGCCTAGGTTGAGGCATTGTTCCCAGGGCAGAGCAGGGGAGGAGGCAAGACTGTGCCAGCAGCGGGATGGTCGCTCCAGTGTAGCCAGGGGGGTTCTTCTGCACCACCCAGAGATGCCTAGGCCCTGCACCCCCCCACACCTCCACACCCCCACACAGGACTGGTGCTGGCTGCACTTCCAAAGCTCCCAGCACCGAATGACTAGCACTTCCATAGTCGTCCCCGTGCTCTTCTCACTTTGCATATTCTCTCCCACCTTCAGCCCCAACCCCATTTCCCTCTTAGCTAACTCAGCCCTCGCCCCAAGTATCCGTTTCAAAGGCACTTCCTGCCGCCAATCTGGTTAATAGACCCAGGCCTTGGGCTCCCTCTGCTCCCTGTCAGGACACCTGACAACCCCACGCTCTAAGACCCGCTATCGTGAGCTCCTGGAGGGAAGTGGCGTGTCTGCCTGGGAGCTGCTAAGCATCCAGAGCGCTGCCCAGGGAAGTACGGTCACATAGTCACTCGGTGACTCTCTGAGGCCCTTCCTGACTCGCTTGCTCTGCTCTCTTGAGCCCTCTGCCCTGTCCCTCACAGCACTTGTCACAAGGTGTCGCTGTACATTTATTTGCATGTTTATTGATTTAACATGGTCGCAAACTCAAATGCCCACAGGGGAAGTAGTCTGGGGAGAAGCGGGAGGGTGGGACAGGGAAGTGGGCCCCGAGTTATGGGGGCAGCTGCTACTCAGTGCCAGCTGCTCGTCGCCATGGGGGGAAGCGGGACCAGAGCCGCCGGGTCTTCGGCCTTTTCAAGAGGACGCATAACTCCGGATTGTTATTTGAACTGTCCTGACTTTGGTAAGACTCTGCAGGCCAAACAAAAACACATCTGTGGGCTGCATGGGGTGCTAGGGACTGCCCATTTGCGTTCTCTGGTTAACAGGTACCGCCCCAGCTAGACTGGCAGCTCTGAGAGTGGGAGGGGTCTGCATTGCATACAGTTACCCACAGCACATAGACAGTGCTCAGTAAATTAGTCTGTGAACCACAACTATTCCTTCCTGGCCTTGGGCATGGGACGGGAGGGTGTGGGGGGGACCTGTTCACTCAAACACAGACCCTCGGTTCTTCCAAGCAGGGAGCTCTGGTACATGCACTCATAGCCCCCCGCCCCCTCCGGTGTGCTAGCTAGGGGCTATGTGGCCAGCTTCTCCAAGGGCTCGGGACTGTCCTCTGGTGACCCCGGGCAGCTGGGGTGGGTCCACACCTGTGACAGTGACGGTGAAGGAGGCTGACTCGTCATCGATTTCACACAAGTACTCGCCGGAGTCCTCGAGCTGGACGGCAGGCAGCACCAGGCGGCGGATGGTGTCCTCCTTCTGCAGGAGCCGCGCTGGACTCTCCACCACCTCCTCGCCATCCTTGGTCCAGCGCACCTCGGCCCAGGGCCGGCACAGCTCACAGGTCAGCACCACGCGCTCCAGGCGCACGGCCGCCACATACACCTTGCCGCTGGGGTACACGATCCATGAGGAGACGTCTGGGGGACAGGGGCAGTGTGGCCGGATGTCAGGGGCTGGAATCAATGGGCCCTGCCTGATCCATGCCTGTTTCCTACTCCTGCAACGTGCGCCACAAATGGAACATTCGGGCCCTTCCTCAGAGAGGGTCTCACAGGCCTCACACTCACAGCTGGAGACAGAACAGTCACCAGTCACATCAAGGGCACGACGGCAGCCTCAGCCGTAGGACACTCCACATTCTCTGGGTTGTGACAGGGACAGTAGGAAGGGTGGGACTGGGGAGAGGAGTTGGGGTCACCTGAAGGCCTCAGATCTCCTGACCCCTCTAGTGCCCACCTGCCCTATGGTACCACTGTCTTCCCTCAAGTTCCCTTTAGAGGGGTCTTCAGGAGAATGGAGAAGGCGGGGCTTCCCTGTGATTCATGCAATTGTGACCAGCGTATTATGACAATGAATTTCCTGCAATGACTGAACCTCGGGGTGCAGACCATGGGCAGGCGTGGGATCAGCTGGAGGAGGAAGGGGCAGGGAACACCGTCCCCTGTCCCGTGGCCCTGCCTGGACCCCCACCTGTGATGTTCACGGTGAAGTAGGCACGCTCGTCTCCAGCGACGCACTGAAACTCGCCCCCGTCCGAGGGCTGGGTCGCGGGCAGCACCAGGCGGCGATGGGGTCCTTCGTTCTCCAGCACCATGATGTCGCTGTCCTCCACCTCCTGCCCATCCTTGTACCAGTGCACAGGGGCGTCCTCTCGGTCCACCTCACAGGTCAGCACGACACACTCAGAGGTTATGGCGTGCACGAACACGTGCTCCCGGGGGTCCAGGATGTGCACTGGGGGGTCTGGAGAGAGACAGGGTCACAGAGATACTCCCCAACACAGGAGATGCGAGTCCATACTGGCTGCTTGACCGCAAGTCTTCTCTCTGGAGGACACTGGGAAGGTTAAGGCCATGCTGTGCAGGGGGTTCTGGGGTAATGACATGAGGCATGACAGATCATGTGACACCAGGATGCTATGTGAGTGCCCAGAAGTCACCACTGGGTGGGGACATGGAGGGAGGTGGCATGGAGAGCCTTTGTCTAGGCTGAGAGGAGGCCACTATCACAGGCTGTATTGCTGCTGCTTTGACAAAGAAGCCTCAGGGCACTGGTCCCGGGTCGCACAGGAGGTGGGAACGACCTAGTGGGGCCACAGTGGGACAGCTTCTCTCTATAGGTAGCGAGTTCCCTGTCATGGGTGCATTCAGACATCCTTGGAGTTGAAACAGGATTTCCCCTTAAAGTGAAGATGAGCTGGATGAGTGGTTCCTCGGGCTCTGTCCTGTGTATTCTGGCTCTGGTGGTCTGGGGGGCTGGGAACAGGCACTGTAACAAGCTTCCAGGACAGTTCTGAAGCAGCCAGCACATGGATGGACCAGCTTCTGAGAACCACTGGGCCACTGCACTTAATACTTCCTTTTCACCCTGCTGCCTGGGACAGAGGGATAAGCAGTCCTGTGTGTGAACCCCGCGGGGTGTTTGCTAGCTGTGTGATAATTGGCAAATAACCTCTCTGAGCTTCAATATCTTCATCTGTGAACCGGAGATGTATTGCCTTTCACCTAGTTGTGAAGAGTAAATGAAAGTATGTACCTTGACTAGTAAATGTCCAATAAATGTTAGCTCCCACTCTCCTTCCCTTAGCTGAATCTAGTTCCCCACACCCTAGCCCCACAGAGGGTATGTAGTGGGCAAATGTGCTGGTGTATGTGATTTGAAAACACGGCCCCTGGCCCACCAGGACCACCCTGGAAGGAAACTCCCCCCTGCCCCCCGCCAAAAGCAGGCAGACAGCAGACAGGGCTTGCATGGCCCCCAGAGTCAGCCTCAGCTAGAGGAACCCAGCTGCCATGGCTCCTGACCTCGGACAGTGATGCTGAAGAAGGCCGAGACCCCTTCCGTTCTGCACTCAAACTCGCCGCTGTCCCGGACCTCAGCAGCGGGCAGGATCAGACGATGTTTGCGTCCATCCGTCTTCACCACCAGCGACTCACTCTCCTCCACCTTCTGCCCATCCTTGTACCAGCTCGCCGGAAAGTCCACCCGGGAGAGCTCACATGTCAGCACCACCCGCTCCAAGGTCGTGAAGGTCAACGACACCTTGTCCTGGGGGCTCAGGATGTGCACCGGGCTTTCTGTATAAGGAGAAACTTGGTCACACGCAGGCCCTGGTCACGTGCAGGCCCTCGTTGTTGCTCTGCTTGAGATAAGCACTCCTTCCCTCTGAGTGTAGAAGGCTGAGAACATCAGGCCAGACAACTGCTGTTCACACATTTGTTGAGTCTTAAAAAACAGGTTTGGGCTTATTAACCAGTTCTTAAGAGCAGTGGTTTTAGTGTAAGGATTCCTAGGGATCCTGCTAAAATGCAGATTCTTAGACACCCCCTCCCCAGTCGGACAAGGGCCAGGGAATCTGCATTATAACCCAGCCTCCAGATGACGCTGATGTTGGTGATCCTGGGTCACATTTGGAAGTGCTGCTCTGGCTGTTAGTTATATCTTACTTTGCCCTCTTCCCGGGATGCTGGAAGCCGACCACCTCAAGGCCTGTGTTTGGGCTCTGAGGAATTCCTTGATTGGCGTTACATCTCCAGCAATGGTGAGATGGCAAATGCCAGTGTGTTCCCTGAACTTTTAGACCCCCATCAACTGTCTTCCTCAGGGCACCTCATTCCCTCTTTTTCTCTGTCTCCACAAGTGATTCTGGAGCCAGAATGCCTGGGTTCATAATCCAGCACTGCCACTCATTAGATCTGTGAATTTCTTTGGCCAAGTCACTTAACCGCTCTGTGCCTCAGTTTCCTCATCTGTAAAATGGGATGACAGAAGAACCTACCTTCTAGGGCTGTTGAGAGCATTGTGTTAATATATGTAAAGTGATTAGGACTGTGCCTGGCACATAGGAAGAAGCTATGACAGTTAGCGATTACACAATAGGGCAGAAAGGTAGGGCCTAGGGGCCAGGGTCTATGGCTCTGAGATGACAAATATGACAGAGCTCTGTAAACCATAAAGCACTCCAAAGAATTTGGATATGATGCTCATGAATTAACAAGGGGGACCTTGTACATTTCGTGTGAGTTAAAGCCAGCCTCCTGGACCAGAATCTTCCATCTGAGCCCACCATGGGTGCTCCTTATTCTCCTGGTCCAGATGTCAGAAGTGGGAAAGCATCTGCTTCATTTTGTCAACAGGAATTGTGTCCTGGCCCTATCTGCCCACCCGGGTCCCCACCAGCACCAACCTTGGATGGTGAGGGCAGCCGAATCCTGCACACCCGGGCAGCTGAAGCCGACCAGGGCTCCGCTATCCTGGTGCTTGACGGCTTGCAGGGTGAGTCGGTGCTGCGGGCCATTGTGCTCCACACAGTACCGCAGGGCTCCAGGCCCCACTTGGCCCTCTGGCTCAGTGCCCTTGAGTTCTTCCCCATTAAGAAACCAGGTGCCCTGGATGATGGTGGAGAGAATGAGGGAGAAAACAGCATCTTCCCCGTCGTATACCTGCACATCCTTCAGACCTGCCACCAGGCGCGCTGTGGGTACTGAGATGGGGAGAGAGTGCAGCCATCAGAACCAGAGGGGTGACAGAGGGCTTGCAGGTGGAAGGCATTTAAGAAGACGGGACCGATTGCTGTAGAAGGAAGGAGAGGGTGTAACGTGGGGTAGCACTGCTGACAGGCCCCGTCTGGTCTGGAGGACGGACTCACCAAGGTGAGCAGACCCGTGGAACACAACGTGGGGACTGCGGCCATGCTCGCTGACCGAGCAGATGCGGAAGCGGTAGTCACCCTCGGAGGGCACACAGTCTCCCGGCACCTCCACGGCCCCGGCTTTCTCAACGCTGAAGCACTGGACCCAGTCTTCCGAGCCCACCTTCTGCCGCTCCAGCCGGTAGATGAAGGGGGTCTCGGGAGCTGGCTCGGGAGGCTTCCAGGTCAGCAAGACCACGTTCTTGCGGCCCTTGAACATCTCTGCAAGCACCGGGGGTCCCGGGGGACTGTGCTTGACGCCTGAGACAAAGGCAGGGTTTGTATGGGAGCCCTGCCCCAGCCTCCCATCACCCTTCCTCCTTAGGTCCACTTCCCAACCCGGTCACCCTCCTGCCCTGGCTCTCCTGTCCAGCCCTTGAGGAGTCTGACCAAGGGCTTTCACGCCCTCACATTTGACTCTCAGAAGAGTGGTGGTCCGGGAGTTGCCCAGGCTAAAGGTGACTTCGCCAGCATCTTCTCGAGTGACCCCCGGAAGGACCAGGGCATGCATGTGGCCGGAGCTGCTCTGGCAGGTGGTCGGCAGGTCCTCCCCATCGCGGCTCCAGCGCCCCTCGACCCCAGCCTCTCGCGTCTCCACCAGCAGCACGGCGTTCTCGCCTTCCAGAACGTCGAGCTTCCGGGGCAGCCGCTTCAGGATAGGCCCTGAGAGGCAGATGGGAGTCCATTAGCCCGGGGTCAGGGGTCAGGGCACCTGTCTGTCTCAGCCTCGGCCTCCTCCCGCTGGCCAGCCGACCTTTGACCGTCACGTTGGCCACGGTGCGCACCCGGCCGCGCATTTCGCACAGGTAGACCCCGTCGTCATCCGCCTTCAGCCTGTGGATGATGAGGCGCCTGACGGTGCCCTCCTCAATCTGTTCGTATTTCCGGCAGGGCAGCAGCCGCTGGTCCTCGCGGAACCAGGCCGTGGGAATGCGGGAGTTGGGTACTTTGCACTCGAGCACGGCAATCCCATGCTCCCGGCCCTCCACATCCTGTAAGGGCCTGGAGAAGCGGAGTCGGGGCTCTGTGGAGAGGAGAGAGACCAGAGAAGGCTCTAGGGAGGGATTCCTCTTGGCATCAACGGCCTAAACCCACATTAGCTCACGACATTTGCTTTTTTCCCAGAGCCAGCAGGCATTGTGGAAGCACAGAAAAACCTCCAGAGGGGAAGTCAGAGGCCTAAATGCTTGTCTCACCCTGACACTAGCCACATCACCTCGAGCAAGCCCATTTTAGTGACCTTGGGCCTCAGGTGTTTTACCTATAAGTGGGAAAAGGGATGGAAGGGCTTGGACCACATCAGTGATTTTCAAACTGTTCCCTGGGGCCCTTTAAAGGCACCATACAAATTCCCAGTTGAATTTTCTTTTTAAGGTACTTTAAGCATTTTCAAAACTGCATTTTGCAAAAGGAAAGCATGATGCTGGAAACAACCCTGTGGGTTCACCTGCTGCTGGAGCAGTGCGACGCTCTGCCTGCCTGCTGGGCTTTTTTGTCCTGCTAGAGTTCAGCTCCCCTGGCCAGTGTGTGGCCGCCTGCCCGAGAGGTCACCCCTGTGGCACAGGTGCCACATGCTTGAATGTGTGCCAGGCTGGGCTCAGGAGATTTGCCAAGTTTTTTTCCTCGGAGGAAAAAAGTTGGACAATAACTAGTAGAGGTATAATCCTGCAGGTTGTGATGGATTCCTATTATGGAGAGCTTTAACTTCCAGTGTGAGCTTGGGGTGCTTCCCCCAACCTCGTTTTCTATTTATGAGTATTTATTAGATGTTGGTGACTCAACTTTGAAATATAAATTTCTTCTCCTTCACCTTCCTCTTGCAAACCCAGGGAGAGAAGTCTAAAGAAAGAATGGCTAAAATTTGCAGGGCAGTTTTTCTCCCTCAAGTTTACCTTTGGTCTGAATCAGGAGTTGCTCAATGTGAGGCCTGCAGCTAGGCCTTCCCCACAAGGCTCACAGACCAGACCCAGTAATGAGTACAACCTCCACTTTAAATGTGTGTATTCAATAAAATAGCCCCTGTGCTCACTGATTGGCTCTATAAGTATGTTATAAATCTGGACTTAGAAACTTACAGCCAGAAAATGATCCTTTTCTCTTATAATATACTAGAGGCCCGGTGCACGAAATTTGTGCAGGGGGGGAGGTAGGGGGTGTGTCCCTCAGCCGGGCCTGCACCCTCTCCAATCTGGGACCCCTCGGGGGATGTCCGACTGCCGCTCTAGGGCCCTGTGGGATCGGGCCTAAAGAGGCAGTTGGACATCCCTCGCAATCTGCAACTGCTGGCCCCTAACCGCCTCTGCCTCCGCCTGCCACTGAGGCTTTGTTCAGAAGATGTCGGTCTAATTAGCATGTTACCCTTTTATTAGTATAGATTGGGGCCCTAGATGGGATTTCCATTGGGGGAGGGGAAGTAAAATAACAGGCTGAAAAAACCACTGGACTAGAAGAGTGCTAGGCCTCTCTCAGTTAATAAGTCAAAGGGAGGTTTTCCACTTCATGCCTCAGAATCACCTGGGGAGTTTGCTAATCTGGTCCTGGATACCTTGGAGACCTATTAAATCCGAATCCCTGGGGGTGGGAAGCGGGAAGAAAATGGGCTTTTAATACCCCGCCTCCTGTCTCCCAGTCCCCCCACCTTCGCCCGAGCAGCACAGGGCACCGAGAGGGCTGGAGTTAGGGGGACCTGGGAGGGGGCGCCGCCACACCTTTGACGTGCAGCTGCACGGCGCTGAGCGTCTGGCCAGCCGAATTGCGCGCGGCGCACACGTAGAGCCCGCGGTCCCGGGCCTGGCAGTACAGCACCTTGAGCACGATCCCAGAGCCATTCGATCTCGGGCTCGGGCTTGCCCATCACGTAGCAGCGGAACTTGGCGTGCTTGCCCTCGTTCACCCAGAAGGTCTTGGGCGCGCACTTGAGCGGCTCCACCACTGG
>NW_005371173.1:2659210-2663899 GCF_000412655.1 Myotis brandtii
CTCCCCGCCCCGCCCGCCTCCGCTCGCCTCCTTACCCTCGCCCGGAGCTGTGGCTCGGCGGCGCAGAGATTCCGGGCCGGGAGCCCAGAGCTCAGGGGGCAGTCCTTCCTGTTTGCCTTCACAGTGAGGAGCCCTGCAGCCTCCGCGGCAGCGTCTGGGCCTCCTGCTCCCGAGAGCCTCTCTTCCCAGCCCCCTCCCACAGCCTGGGCCTCTTTCCCCTCCTCCCTCCCTCCTCCAGCCGCCAGGTCCCCAACCTCCCGCTGGGCTGGGGCCGGAGTGTCAGGGCGCCTGCAGCTGCCAATCCCAAAAATATTCTCTGATGACACAGCTGGAGGACTAAGCCCAGACTGGCTCCTGCAGGCTAAGTTTAGAGCAGGCGGGACCACCTGCCCGCACACTACCCCCGGTTCCAGCCCCAGTCTCAGCCCTTCCTCCAATGCCGGCCCCCCGCAGCGGCTTGTTTGAAAGGGGCCCCAGGAGGTCTGAGGGGCTGGCGCACTGTCTCCCTGACAAATAACACTTTTAGGAGCTGGCAGACCCCAGCTCCTAGCCTCCTGCCCCACCTGATGTCACTCCTGTGCTGGGTCGGGGATGTGACCCACATAGTGGGGTGTGTGTGTGCGTGGGGGGGGGGGAAGGGGTTGTAAGTGTGGGTCAGGTCACTTAGGGTGAAAACCCTCCCCAGCACCTTCCCGCACATTCCTGGCGGGAGTGGGAGATAAGGCTCAGGGCCACAGACATCTGCGTCAGAGAGAAGGTCTCAATGCCATAGGCAGGGGCAACTCAGACTGCAGGGCGTGGGAAGGCCTGGCGAAGACTGGGGTGAGAAGGGTAGAAGAGGGCGGGGGAGGGATGGGGAGGGGACAGTGGGGAGGTTCTGGGCAGACCCTGACAAAGGGGCCGTGATAGGGTGTGGGTTCAGCATTGACAGGGACAGGTGAGCCATGTTGCTACAGCTGCCACTGCTGCTCCTCTTACTGGTGGCTCCACAGTGGGGACATGGCTGCCAAGGGTCAGAGCTGGACCGGGAACTTGTCCTGGCCAAAGTGAGGGCCCTGTTCCTGGATGCTTTGGGGGCCCCAGCAGTGAACGGTGAAGGCGGGGACCCTGGAGGCAGGCGTCTGCCCCGAAGACATGCTGTGGGGGGCATCCTGCGCAGGGGCTCTGAGCCCGAGGAGGAGGATGTCTCCCAGGCCATCCTTTTCCCAGCTGCAGGTAACGAGGATGGGGACCGGGGGACTTTGAGAAGCAGTGTGGCACATAGCATGGGATTGGAAGGTAGGCAGATCTGGGTTTGAATCCCAGGCCTGCCACTCAACTGGCTTGGCAGCGTGGGCCAATGACTAAACCTCCCTGAGCTTCTGTCTCCTCATCTATAAAACGAACGGGCAATGATGCCTACCTCTCAGGATTCAGGGAGATGGTGCATTCCGCGAACGAACCACTCAGAGGAGGAGTTAAGGGGGTTTTCGCCTGGGAGGCCAAGGGTCTCTAGAGACAGAGATATCTGGTGTGGGACCTTTTTTGTCACCTTTCCTCTTATCTCTGTCTTTGCTCCCTGCTCCAAACCTTGTTTCTTTTGCCCCAAGTGGCTGAGTCTTGGGGAGACATCAGGGAGGCAGGAGAAAGAGTCGTTGGGAAACTTTTCTGGGGTACTTAGTCGAGCTTCTCTTCAGTTCCTTTCTCACCTTTCCTTGTTCCACTAACTCAATGAGGAGAGGGCTCCTTTGGGTGGACTTTCTTAGGGTCTGGCCCACCTTTCTTTTAGGGGGGACCCCTGCCCCCCTGCTCTTCAGTCCCCATGCAGCACAGTGAGTAGAAGTGTGGCTTTGGGATTGGGCAGAATCCCGGCCTGGCTTCTTAGAAGTTAAATGCCACTTTACCTTTCTAGTCCTCGGTTTCTCTATCTGCAAAATGGGTCAATTGTTGTGAGGTTTATAATGAGATAATCCATGTAACAGTATAGCCCCAGTTGCCACTTCCTCAGCTGGTGCTGGTTTGTGCTTGTTTATTATAGTCTGTGTACCTGTCAGGGTAAGGATGCCGACTGCCCTTTCTTAGAAAGAATGTTCCTTTACTCTTAGCTTTCCTTTCTCCTCTTCCCGCTCTTTATACAGTGGACTTGTGTTAAAGAATTTATCATGCAATATTTCTGACATGTAAAAAGATATAAAGTGTAATATAACAATTGCCTGTGAATGCACCATTCAAGTTGCCATCTCACACTAGCAGATGAACAAAACGTTAAGTCTAACTAACAATTCCAAGTGCTGGTGTAGGTAGAGTGGCAGGGCCTCTTGCACATTGCTGATGGGAATAGAAACTGGTAAAACCACTGTGGAGAGAAGCCGGCAATGTCTTGTATTTTTGAAATCCTTTTATGATGAAATAACAAGTGGGGAGCCTTTGTCAGTTCTCCCAAGACTGGGAAGAGTCCCTTAGTCTGGCAGACCTCTCAGTGGAGTGCTTGGCAGGCTCCTGAATGGCAGTCGCTTTCCTCCTGTCTAGGAGGAGGGCTCCTGGGCTCTGCCAGTCAGGGTTGCCCTCTCTCTAACCTCTGTCTCCTGCAGGTGCCCGCTGTGAGGACCAGCCAGCTGCAGGAGAGCTGGCCCACAAGGCAGAGGAGGGCCTCTTCACATATACGTTCCGACCGTCCCAGCACACACGCAGCCGCCAGGTGACTTCGGCCCAGCTGTGGTTCCACACGGGACGGGATAAGCGGGGCACAGCAGCCTCCAATAGCTCTGGGCCCCTGCTAGACCTGCTGGCCCTGTCATCTGGGGTTCCCATGGCTGTGCCTATGTCATTGGGCCAGGCACCCCCTCGCTGGGCTGTGCTACACCTGGCCACCTCCGCCCTCCCTCTGCTGACCCATCCGGTCCTGGTACTCCTACTGCGCTGTCCTCTCTGTTCCTGCTCAGCCCGGCCCGAGACCACACCCTTCTTGGTGGCCCACACACGGGCCAAACCACCCAGTGGAGGAGAAAGAACCCGACGCTCCACTCCCCCGCTGCCCTGGCCTTGGTCGCCCGCTGCACTGCGCCTGCTGCAGAGGCCTCCAGAGGAGCCCGCTGCCCATGCCCACTGCCACAGAGCAGCCCTCAACATCTCCTTCCAGGAGCTGGGCTGGGATTACTGGATTGTACACCCTCCTAGCTTCATCTTCTACTACTGTCATGGTGACTGTGGGCTGCCTACTCAGCCAAACCTGTCTCTGCCAGTCCATGGAGCTCCCCCTACCCCTTTCCAGCCCCTTTCTCTGCTGCCAGGGGCCCAACCCTGCTGTGCTGCTATCCTAGGGACCATGAGGTCCCTACGTGTCCGCACCACCTCAGATGGGGGTTACTCTTTTAAGTATGAGACAGTGCCCAACCTTCTCACGCAGCACTGTGCTTGCATCTAAGGGAGTCCTGCTGGTGGTCAAGCCCTGCCATCACCCCTTCTACTTCTCTGCCTGAGGACTCCCCTCCTCCCCACCCCTGCGACAATAAAGAACCCAGTGCATATTATGTCTATGAGTTGACATTGCATCCTAGGGCTTCTCTGATATGGTCAGGGTGGCGGGGAGATCTGGTCTCTGGGAGCATGGGACTGTGGGATCTCAGGTCGCTCAGCCTCACTTGACCTCAGAGATCTGGGGTTCAAGAGCTGGATTTGGATGCCTATCTGGTGGGAAGCTATAATGCTTGGGGATGACACAAAGGTGTTCCACACTCTTGACAGCCACTCTGGAGATAGAACTGGCCCTCATACCAGCTGGACATGATATGTCCATTGGGTTGTCTGCCCTGCCACACATAAAGGCAACTGAGGCACGCAGAGTGCCTACCTCTAAGGCGGCCAGAAGCCCCTCCCCTGTCATTCTCTGACCTAGCGATGGAGACCTACCTAAAGGTCAGGTGATTTGTAGAGTGGCCAGAGATCATGGCTTGGGGCCCCATTAACACAGAGGTTCAGAGCTGGTCAGATCTTGGATTTCTCAGGAACTAGGGTGGGACGTGAGGAATTGATGTGTGTCCGAAAGTTGACAAGGGCAGAGAGGAGGTGCAAAAATGAAGACCTGAGGATTTTAATTTGCTGAGGGCCCTGGAACTCCCTCAAACCTATCATTGGGTCTTGATGTAGCCCTTCATGAAGCCTGGTTCTTGAAATCTTTGGCTCCCTTGATGCACCCTGTGTATCTTTTTTTTTTTTAATCCCAAATTAAAATGTTTACAAATTTAGAGAGAGGGAAAGGGAGAGAGAGAGAGAGAGAGAGGAAGAGAGAAACATTGATGTGAGAGAGAAACATCAATTGGTTGCTTCCCACAGGTACCCCAACCTGGTACAGAACCTACAATCTTGGTATATGCCCTAACAGGGAATCGAACCTGCAACCTTTTTGGTGTATAGGATGACACTCCAACCAACTGAGCCACATTGGGCCCAGCCACCCTATGTAGCTTTCTGTTACCCCTTAACTGAGTCCTTAACGCTGGAAGCGTGGTAAAGCCGAGCCCACTGCTGAAAAAATGTGTGATCTTGTGTGAACCTGTGTACATTCTTTGTGTACATGCTGAGTTCAGAGCAGGGTGCAAAGAACCCCTTTCTTTTCCCATTGGGTCCATTCTGTCTGCCTTAATTGGCCATTGGGACCCCCACCCCCACCCCTTCCTCCCTGCTTTTTTCACTCTTCTCCCCTGGGTCTTG
>NW_005371173.1:2663969-2701273 GCF_000412655.1 Myotis brandtii
ACTCTCCACCCCTGCTCTGGGAGTCACTGGTTTGGTTCCATCCAGTCTCCCTTTAATGGGGGTATGTGTGGGGGAGGGTTGGGGATGCTCAGATCCCTCAGACTGAAATTCTAGAGCACTTTCTAATGCTGACTGCACAACTGCATGTGTATTTCTCCTAACAGACTGACTCATCAAAGATTCCCTCCTACTAACCCAGCTGAATGGGGTGAGCCAGTAATGCCCAGGAAGGGCATGTGGAGGGAGAGAGCTCCATCGGCACCCTTTGGCTACCACCTTCCCCTTCCTGAGCTGAGCTGAATGAGATATTGTACTGGATGGGAGAGAGTGCAGTCATCAGAACCAGAGGGGAGACAGAGAGGGAGAGAGAGAAAAAGGAGCCCACGAGAGTAGCCTTCCCTCGGCCACACTCACACTCCTGCCATAGGTAGGCCCCGTTTCTGTTGACACTGAATCCCAAAGGAAACTGCTGTTGCTCTGGAGAGGAGAGCTGCCTGTCAGAGCTCCCACTCCCAGCACCTTCATGTAGACCCAGCATCGCAGCCAGTCTGTGCTCAGGGCTCCTGAGTTGCTACTCAGGCAGTGCACTGGGGAGGTGACTGGCGGGGCTGGGCCAGTGCTGGGAATGGGAGATGTGCCTGAAGCCTGCCTGAGCACCACTCTCCCTGTGGCTTCCCTTGCCAGATCCTCCCGGCCTGAGGGGGCCTTTCCCTGGGATCTTCAATCCTCCTACTAGGCTCAGGATCCTTCTTCTTGCTGGGGCCACCTGTGACCCTGTGTTATCTAGACTTTCCTGTCCCAGGAATGTGAATGAGATCCCAGGGCTGGGGACACTACTGAAGGGCACAGAGTTCAGCACTAGGTCACTTAGCAGATGGTGTTGCTGGTAAAAATGTTCACGTATCTGAGGCAAAGTGAGAAAAGTGAGTACAACATAGTGTCTTTCAAGGAAGCCAAAGATATTCATTTTATTATTTTTTAAGATCTTTATTGTTGAGAATATTACAGATGTGCCCCTTTCTCCCCCAAAAGGTATTCATTTTAAAAGGCTATCCTTTATCCTAAAGTTATCATTTCTCTGTGAGTGTGTGTGTGTCAAAGTGTTATTTCTTTTATGATATTCAGGTGATGGTAGAAGGTAGTGGGTTTTTGTTTGTTTTAAAGTTTTTTAATTAGCAAAATTAAAACTTGGAAATTCTTATTTGGAGCCTAAGATTTTTCTTTGTAATTTTGCTGATGAAAATGATGAAATTCCCAAATCTGTGAAACCCTGAAATCTGGGAGTCAGTCACTGGTCTGGGCCACCCCTTCCAGGGTCTTAAGGCCTTAGATTCTGCTAACTTAGCAAATCAGGAAGCTACAGCCGCCCCTCCCTAAGAGCGCAGAGAGTGGCTAAAGACATCTTTTGCCCTTACTCCTTGCCATGAGACTAAGAGCAGTAACTTCAGAGATCCTCTCTGTTCCCAGTGCTAATCATTAGGCACACTTTGAATACTCTTCATTCAGAGTCACTGTGAATCGAAAACCCAACCCAAACGAGCTTAGATCAAAAATAAAAAATAAAAGTGTCACTGGTTCATATCAAGTCTGTGAGCACGGCTGGCTAAAGTATGGCTTGACTCTGGGCCCCAAAGATCCAGCTATAGGGTCTACATCCCCTGGGTCAGCTCTGTTCCAGGTCCATAGCGGCCTGGGCAGGTCCAGCCTCTCATCAATACCCTACTTGGTCTAGCAAGAGGGAGTTCGCAAACAGAAGTCCCAGAAGGAGTCTTAGTGGCCTGATTAGGGTCATGTTCTCCTCCAGGAAGGGTGCCCAAGGGGACAGAATGAGTTAATGACTTAGATTATGTGTCCAACCCCTGCAGCCCAGAGCCTAAAGCACAAGGGCTAAATGTGAACAAGGTGATCTCCCCAAAGAAGGGGACAGTTACTCCTCAAAAGGGGTAGAGGCTAGGGAAAAGTACTGTTGGTTTCTCCTCCAAGTTATCTCTCACCTCAAGCCCTTTCTCTCTCCCTACATAGACACCAATTTGCCATGTAGGGGCAATTCTTGGTTGGGCAATTTAGCAGTCTCTCTAACCAGTCATTCCCCACCCTTCCGTCCAGGGCATGCCCACCTGGCTGTCAGAGGATACTTCTTTTGTGATCATGTCCCTTATGTACACAAAGTTCAATCCATTTTGTGTGGTATTCGTGCCCTTTACAACTGACCCTAAACCCATCCTTGCAACCTGATCTTACATCCATTTCTCCCTTCCTCTCCCCACCTAACCACACACCCAAACTCAAATACTTCATGTTGTTCTCAAGCTGCCATGTATCTTCAGCATGTCTCCTTTCCCCAGGCAATGCCTCCTTTAAAATCCAATCCTGATGTCATCTCTTCTGTGACTTTCCTTGACCCCCAGATGGTAAAGTCAGCCACTCATTCCTCACTGCTTCCTGGGCACATTGCTTTTTAATGCTGATTAAAAAAAATATATTACTTGGCCCTCAGCCGGTTTGGCTCAGTGGATAGAGCATCAGCCTGCAGACGGAAGGGTCCCAGGTTCAATTCCAGTCAAGGGAACATGCCCGGGTTTTGGGCTCGATCCCCAGTAGGAGGCATGC
The DNA here is from genome assembly GCF_000412655.1 of Myotis brandtii. Lineage (NCBI taxonomy): Eukaryota > Metazoa > Chordata > Mammalia > Chiroptera > Vespertilionidae > Myotis > Myotis brandtii. The sequence goes on from NW_005371173.1 coordinate 2,666,580, forward strand.
AGGAGGCAGCCAATCAATGATTCTCTCTCATCATTGATGTTTCTCTCTCTCCCCCTTCCTCTCTGAAATCAATAAAAAAATATTTTTTTAAAAAAAATAAAAATAAAAAATGTTACTCATTTTTTATTTCATATGTAGCACACATATATAGTCTAATAGTAAAGATTCAAATGCTGAATATATTTGAATTCAAATATAAAAAATATATGAAGTTCCCTTGATTGTTTCTCCCAATTTCCGTCCCCTCCACAAAGGTGAGTATCCTGCCAGACCTATTTCTGAGTTTATATACATACATCTATCTTATAGAAATAGTCTTTTTCCCCCTCATGAATGTGATGCAATTCTTTTACTTTATTTCTGAGAGCTTCCTATGACTTTATTTTCCAATCCTACTATTACCCCCCCCCCTTAGCAACCATACTTCTGCCCCCAAGAAATAAGCTTCTTTTGTTAATCGCATTAGTTATATAATAAACACGTACAAAGCACTTACTGTGCCAGGCATGTTACAACTAAAAGCTCATGCAACTCTCATAGCAACTTATGAGGCAGGCACTGAGATTATTATACCCATTGCACGAATGAAGAAACTGAGGCACAGAGAGATTAATAACTTAAGAGACAAATCCCTAGTAAGTGGTGGAGCCAGAATTTGAACGTCAGCAGTCTTATTCCAGAGTCTGTGCACTACAGCTCTACTACATCACCACATCACCTCTCCTCTCCTCTGTTCTTCAAGTCTGCCTGCTGGAGAGACAAAACTATTTGTGTCCATTGATAAGAGGGGTGTCCCGGCTCCAGGACACTTGTGCAGACAGCAATCACTTTTTATTTTTGGCAATAATCTTTAATATGAAATTTCTTATCCTTTTTTTTTTAAATTCTCAGTGAAAACATTCTTTACTGGTAAGCAGACACTTCAAACTTTTTTTTTATTAGATATGTTGTGCCAAATGACTGACCTCATACATGGTTGTCTAACTGCTTGTTACATAATGTTTTTTGAGATGATTAAAAGTAACAGTGACTGCAGCAATAAAAAGAAATTGAGGAAAACAACTCTAAACGAAGCAAAACATGATGAAGCACATGTGAAGGTGTTGCTCATCCCTCCTGGGTGTTTCGCTTCTCTCCTAATGTAAACCTCTATATTTTGGAAGACTATTATAGACCAACCGGCACTTGTCTTTGTATGCACATCTATAGGCACTCCACCTAACTGATTTTAAAAATCCTACCAGAGCCTGGCAGGTGTGGCTCAGTGTTTGAGTGTTGATCTTTGAACCAAGAGGTCCCTGGTTCGATTCCCAGTCAGGGCACATACACGAGTTGCAGGGTTGACCCCCAGTGGGGGCCGTGCAGGAGGCAGCCGATCAATGATTTTCTCTCATCGGTGATGTTCCTATTTCCCTCTCCCTCTCCCTTCCTCTCTGAAATAAATTAAAAAAAAAAAAAAAGGGGGATGGAAGAAGGAGGTCACAAGCCAAGGAATACATGCAGCCGCTAGAATCTGGAAAGACAAGGAACAAAACAAAAAAGAGGAAAATATTCACAGCACAATTTCCTGAGATGTTAACAACAGGAGGTTTAGCGGTAAACGGATTCACACTCACACGTACTCCCCTTTGTTTGTCCCTTGAGAGACGAGGGGCTGATCGTACAGGTAGGAGCATGAAAGGGTTGAGAAGCGAATTGTTCAAGATGGCAGATGTTCAAGAACTGAGGTTTTACTGTATTCAATTTGTAATCTGGGACGGGAACCGTCTGCCATAGCACTACCTCTACCATAATTTGCATTATGTTTGTGGTAGGCAGAATAATGGCCCCCTCTCCCTAAAGATGTCTACATCCTAATCCCCAGAACCTGTGAAAATGTTACCTTACCAGGTAAGGGAGATTTAAGATTGTTGATGGAATTAAGGTTGCTAACCTGATAACCTTAAAATAGGGAGATTATCATGGCTTATCCAGGTGGGTCCAATGTAGTCACAAAGGTCCTTAAGAGTGAAGTAGGGAGGCAGAAGAGTTAGTGTCAGAGTGATGTGACGTGAAAAAGACTTGTCAGCTGGTGGTAGTTGGTTCCAGTTTAACACCAACAGGAATCCCCAATTTAGGGTGTGGTAAAGAGGAAACTTTATTTAGTGCAAAACAGCTCAATTGTGATACAGCCTCTCTCACTAGACAGCTCTGCTCCGCTCCATGCTGGTCTGTTCTGGCCTGCACTGTCCCTTCCAGCCCAGTGTTTCAGCTCAGCCAGGAGACAGCAGGCTTAGTGGTAAGGAAAAGTGTGTTCCCAGAGTTAGACAGGAGCTGTCTTGCCTGGCCGTGTGCTCAGTGGTTGAGCATCAGGCACAGGAAGCAGCACCTCAATAATTCTCTCATTATTGGTGTTTCTATCTCTCTCTCCCTCTTCATTCCTCTCTGAAATCAATAAAAAAAAATACATAAGAAAAAGAAAGAGGAACTGGCTTATGTAGACAGAAGTCCCTAGCCCTGGCCCTTGATTGATTTGTCCTCATGCAAATGAGGGCTCCAAATCCTTATAGTTTGGTCCAAAAGGCAGTGTCCTGATTGGATGGGGAAAGCCTCAGTCCTATTGGTTGAAACTGAATCTCAGGAACTCCTTTTTAAAGGGTGGCTCAGATGGCACAAACACAGTGCAGGCAGGCAGTTCCGTGCGGGCTTCTCCCTCAAGTGCAGTTTGTGTGAGAAGCTCCCACGTGGAAATGACTGCTAGGCTTCGATTTTTACAATTTGAGCCCCGTTAGCCACCAGGATACCCTTCTTAGTTGGTGTCTTCTCCAGGTTCATGGACTAAATTGGCCATTGTTGGCTGGGAAGTGGGCACACAGTGTCTCAAGCTGGCAAAGACAAGAGACAGATTCTCCCTTGGATCCTCCAGAAAGAAACATGGCCCTGCTGACACCTGCATTTTAGCCTAGTGAGATACAGTTTAGACTTCTGGCCTTGAGAACTATGGGGTCATAAATGTTCGCTGTTTTAAGCAGCTACATTTGATGTAAGTTCTTGCGATAGCAGTAGAAAACAAATACAATGTTGAAATGTGATTGCCGGTGTCTGTCTCTTCCACCACACTGCCAGCTTCTGGAGAACAAGAGCCACACTCTCGTCTCCTTTATTTACCCAGAATCCAGCACAGGATCTGGCACACAGTCAGGGCTCAGTAAATATTTGTTGAACGAACAAATGAATGAATGAATGAATGAATGAAAGACTGCTCCCACTTTGAGGTTCTACAGAGGCTCTGGGATTCCAAAGCAGGCTCTGCCTCACCCTTCCTTCAGCCATGGAGACCCTAAGCCAGCGGTTCTCAACCTGTGGGTCGCGACCCCTTTGGCGGTCGAACTACCCTTTCACAGGGGTCGCCTAAGACCATCCTGCATATCAGATATTTACATTACGATTCATAACAGTAGCCACATTACAGTTATGAAGTAGCAACGAAAATAATTTCATGGTTGGGTCACAACATGAGGAACTGTATTTAAAGGGCCAGAAGGTTGAGAACTACTGCAAGCCCTCCGATCTCACTCTTCTTGTTTCCTTTTCCCATTGACCCATGTTTCACACTGCAGGCCTCTCTCTTGCTTTATGGTTTTCAACCTTCCTAATGCCGCGACCCTTTAATACAGTTCCTCATGTTGTGGTGACCCCCAACCATAAAATTATTTTCGTTGCTACTTCATAACTGTAATTTTGCTACTGTTATGAATGGTAATGTAAATATCTGATATGCAGGATGTATTTTCATTGTTCGCAACCCACAGGTTGAGAACTGCTCTCTCCAGTGCTGTAGGCAAGGAAAATTGAGATGGAAAGCACATGTCACATACGTATCTAACTTTGCCAACAGGCCTGCGGGTTATGCCGGAAACAGTGACTTTCTCTTCCTCTCCTCCTGCTTTCCTTTCTCTCCGCGGATGCCTCCACTCACATTTCCTATCAGGCGTTCACTCCTTCCCCACGTGCTTGCATGGGGAATGTAGGCTTCACCTCATCTCTTCCTTTCTGAGTTCTGAATGAAGCACAGGGTCCCTATCTTTCTTATGGCCCTTCGTAACCCCCTTCTCAGATGACTCCACAGGCTTTTAGGATAGACAATGAAAAGAATTAAAGGCGCTCTCAGGTGACCTGTTTACTATAAAGCCACTCAGAGAATCCCTCAGTGTATTTTCTGCAGAAGTGCAAAGTCCAGTCAGGCTGGGTGACCAGAGTTGCTGCTGGGTCACTGGAATATTATTTTCTTGCTTCCTTTCAGTCAGCCATTCTCAAGCCCTGGCTTCTCTGATTTCACATGAAGCTTGGCTTCTGCCTCTCTGGCATTCCCTCCGTGTGCCTGGTTCTCCTGGAACCAGGCTCTGATGGGCTTGCTTGGTAGTGGTCCAATGCAGAGTTCTTATGCTAGACTTCCTCCAATGCTGCTTATTTGTCCCAAATGTTTGATTTTTTGTGACTGGGTACATTCCTGGTGTCTTTTGTGGCTGAATGGGCCAAGGGACACAATGCGTGGTAACTTACGTAGAAAGAACTGCCTCTGACCGCTCAATGCTGGGGCCTTGGGCACCAGGCACAAGGACTCTATTGTAGGTAATAATCACACCTCTTCATTCTTTTCCATTTGCCCCATCCCCCATCCCAACTCCATGAAGATACCTACTTGATGAAACAAGTAGGTTGTACAATTTCACCCTCCCACCCACAACACAATTTCAAGTGTAAAATGTTCATTTCCGAGGAATCCTTAGATCTCAGGCATCTATCTGATCTGCTGCAGGAGGCTATAGCACTGGAGTGGTGAGGTCTAGATCCAGGACATGTCCAGCTCCTATCTTACAGATGAACTAGTACTTCTATGCCCCTCTAGGCAACCATCCAGGGCATTGCATGCTCCAAGGTAACTGAAACAAGCAGGCTTTGGATCAGGACCCTGAGGTCTGTATTCTCCGGTCGCCGATTTTGCCATTCTTGTATGAAGATGCCCTCTCCTTCTTTCTCCCTGTCCATGCTGCCTAAGCTAGTGGCCAGCACACCTTTCCTTACCCCTTTGGTCACACACATTGTGCAGAGGCTACCCCAGCGAACTTAGGAGTGGCAGGGAAGCTACCAGTGGCAGCTGCTTACAACTCACTTCTCTCCTCACGCATTATAACAGGGGGCGTGAAGCCTGAGGTGGGTGAGCTGGGCCTCGCTAGTACCACATCCGCTGCTGCGCTGGGAGGTCTTGGTCATGTGCTTGGAAGGTCCAGCGGCACATTTATTTATTAAACTATTTTTAAAAAATATATTTTTTATTAATTTCACAGAGGAAGGGAGAGGGAGAGAGAGATAGAAACATCAACGATGAGAAAGAATCATTGGTCTTAGCTGGTTTGGCTCAGTGGATAGAGCGTCAGCCTGCAGACTGAAGGGTCCACTGAGCCACTCTGGCTGGGCCTCAGAAGAGTTTTATTAGAGCGTGCTATCATAGCATTTCTCTGAGAAACACATTTTGATTCACGGTAATATGAAATTATGCAGTAGCAGGCCATATATATAACATTGCTGTCTAAGGACAAAATTTTTTTTGAAATGACATTGCATGCCTTTTAAATAAAGAGCAGTCTTTAAGAAGTAAATTTGAAGCTTAAACTTTGAAGAATCCTTAGATTTAATTTTAAAACAATGGTTAGCTCTTTAATCCTTCTGAAATTTAATGTGCATTGTATGAGGGATGGAATTTAGTTTTTTCTCAGATGAAAAGTTAATTGTCCCCAAACTACTGAAGAACTCATTATTTATACCATTTAAATAAATTTTATTGTATATAGTAAAAAAAATTTCATGTAATCATGGTTGTTTCTGTAGTTCTATCAATATTTATCTGTCTCTGTGTCAGTATCATGCTGCTTTGGTTACTGTGGCCTTATAGACATTTTGCTATCTGGCAGGGTAAGCCCCTACTAGTGCGTCTTGTTTTTTTTTTTTCCTACAACATTTCTTGGCAATGCGCATGTGTTTAGTCTTCCAGAGGAATTTTAGAATCAACTTGTCAAGTTCCAAAATCTTCCTATTGGAATTTTGATGAAAATTGCATTCAATTTAGATCATTATAATATTAAATTAAATGGAATAATCTTTCATCAGGAACATGTTATCTTTTCATTTACTTAGGTCATTTCTAATGTCCTTAAAGTACTCTGGTTGTCTTCACATAGATCTGGCATACATCTTAAAATGTTCTAGGTATATACTTTATTTTTTTCTCTTATGGTGAAAGATAATATTTTTTTCTTTTAGACTTTAATTTTTTGAAAAGATTTTGTTTTAGCAAAGGTTCATATGGCAGCAATTTAGAGCAATACACTCAAACTTAGGCAGAAAAAGTAAAGGGAGAATTCTTTGGAAGGCGGCCAAGCCCTGCAGGCCAAGGGCAGAAAGAGGAGTGGGCCTCACAAGGGGGCTGGGGAAAAAAACTGCTTGGTCTCCTCCTGCTGCTTCTCTCAGTAGATCTGTTTTTCTCTCCCTCTGTAATTCAACTTTCCTTGCTGCTCTTTGTCCCACTTCCACTTTTCTGGGAAGCAAGGGGGTGCAGAACAAATCTGGCTACAGGGGTTATCCATGTGAATGGAGCAATTCTCAGAAAACTCTGTGGGCTGGGGAAGCACCCCTGAAACAGGTTTCAGAACACTGAAATGTCAGGAACTTCAAAAGGTTCTTTCTTTTTGCCTAAGGGGGTTAGAGTTGGCAGTTACAGTATGGGAAAACTCTTCCTCTTTACAACCAGGTGATTTGATAAACTGACTGACAGTCATCACGGTTATAGGATTAATAATGCAACAAAAATATACTTACTTTATATTTTACTGCTTTGCTGTTCACAATGTGCTTTCCCTTTAACCCAGTGGTTCTCAACCTTCTGGCCCTTTAAATACAGTTCCTCATGTTGTGACCCAACCATAAAATTATTTTCGTTGCTACTTCATAACTGTAATGTGGCTACTGTTATGAATCGTAATGTAAATATCTGACATGCAGGATGGTCTTAGGCGACCCCTGTGAAAGGGTAGTTCGACCGCCAAAGGGGTCGCGACCCACAGGTTGAGAACCGCTGCTTTAACCACTTTTTAGGCTTTAGGCTTTTGGCTCAGATCACACATTGTATGCCATAAACATTAAATTGTGTGGTTTGGAGCATAGATTACCATTTCAAATATTTCATCTTTAGAAAATAGGGTGCTTCAAATTTTGCAACTTGGTATAAAGATGATTATGAACCTACTAGGGGCCCAGTGCACAAATTTGTGCACCTTGAAAGGAACTGTGGGCCGAGAGGCTGCCGTGGGCACAGGGGCAGGTCTGGGCCCATCCTCTACACCCCCATCGGGCCCCTTCTGCCATGGCCCCCCCTTGCCAGCCCCCCCCCACTCCTGCTGCCACTGCTCCCACGTGCTAACGGTGCTGGCCCCTCTGCTGACTGCGGAGCTATTGGGGCCGGCGCTGTCAGCGGGTGCCACCGGTGGTTCCAGTGGCGCCGAGCAATCAGTGCCAGTGCTGGGCGCCGGCAGTGGGTGTGAGCAGTGGCTCCAGCACCAGCAGCAGGTGAAAGCACCAGGTGAGACTGCGGTGTGTGGGAGCAAAGAATTTTCAGTAACCACCAGAGGCTCACCCCTGATGACAGTGACTGGCACCCTGCCTTGGTCTGGCGCTCCAGCTCACCTGCTCCACCATTCCTCTGTGGTTGATGCCCTCCATGTTCCGCACGTGCCCCCTGGTGGTCAGTGCACGTCATAGCGACCGGTTGTTCAGTTCTGCCTTTTGGTTGCTCCGCGACCGGTTCAGTTCTGCCTTTTGGTTGCTCCTCTGTTCGCTCTATTTACATATTAGCCTTTTATTATATAGGATTCTTATTCTCAACTACTTTACGATTCATTTTGAAAATGAATCAGAAAAGGGGCACTTCATTAAAAACACACACACATCAAACAACCCCAAACAAAAACCAAACAAACCCTCCCTGAAAACCAGAAATTCTCTAAAGACTTTTTTGTTTTTTTAAACTTAATTTAGTTAGGTGGTATTTGACCGGGGGCTATGTGAAAGCTACAATGGGAGCAATCCGTTACTAATTGAATGATCGCTAGCAACCTAGCCTGTGTGAACCAGTTTTTTAAATCTGGTGAGGCATCTAGACCTCAGTTGTATTTCAGCTCCAGACCCAGAAAAGCAGCAAAACCAGGTGGGGGACCCCAGGTCCAGCAGCAGCGACAAACGACCCCCTGCCCTGGCACTGACCAATCAATAGAGATCATGACCCTGAAAGGACTCACGTGATAAACTGATGAATATTCTGCTAAAACCCTCCCCAGAAACCTCTTCTAAGAGTCCCCCAAGCAAGAGAGAGACAAAAGCTTCAAGATAAAGGACCCTGGGTGCAGTCTCCCTCCTAGAAGCATGGGCGGCTCCTTTCCCTTTTCCCTTCTTCTTCCCCCACAAGCATGCATCTCCTAAACCCCAAGGGACGCCAGGAGACTTGCAACCAGGGAGCAATGGACAGTGGCAGCTGGTCTGGCTAACTCCCTGAACCTGTCCCTAGGCCCCTTTCCTCTGACTTCTGAGCCAAAGCTGCCCAGCGTAGGCTCATTTTTCAACCTAGTTCCTCTCCTGTTGCTTCTTCTATCCTAGGCTCTTCCTTGTTTCACTGTCCCCAGCTTTAATAATTTAAAAATCACCAGGACTCGTACTGTGAAATCTTTCCTGCGGTAAATCAAGAACCCGCACACCGCCTGCAACAGTAGGCAGATGCGTTCAGGGCCAGGCCCCCTTTCCCTAACACGTTCAAACATGCGCCCCGCGTGCCGCTAGTTTATTACGACTTTCAGATGAGGTGAAGCACCGTGAAAACAAAGACGAGATGCACGCAGAACGTTACCAATCACTAATGTGAGCCCGATATTGCTGAAGGAAAAAAAACCCCAGAGTCTGGAGGGAGATTTAGGAAAAAGTGCCAAAGGAACCCCAGAAGTGGCACCTCCGCCAGCTCCAGCTCTTTCACACATATCAAAACACTTGCGGTGGAGGACACGCTCTCCTATAATTGCAATTCGCTTTGGAGGAGTCTTTTCCTAATAGCAAATTCCATTTCTCGAAACTGCTTCCCCTCCCAGTCTGCAAACAGCCAGTCGGGTTTTCCTCATTGGCTCGGAGGGGCCGCGGCAAGCCCAGCGGGCGCCCCAGGCTGTGAGGGGCCCAAGGCGGGGCGGAGGTGGTGGGGGCCCAGCTCTGGGACGCGGTCGGGGCACAGGCAGCTCCGCCCCAAGGCCGTCCTCCGCCAGCAGAAGCGAGCACGCCCCCACCCGACACGTGTGCACGACTTAGGGCGTGGTTTCCGGCAGCGGAGGCGTGCTTTCCGGTCCTCCCTCCATCTGGCTTTTTTTCCGGGGTGGTACTTCCCGTCTCTCAATGCTGGGCGACGGGCTCCGGAGCCGGTGAGCGGATCGCCCAGCGGGGTGAGTCTGGCTGACCAGGCCTCGTGCTCCTCAAAAGGGCACCATGGAGGACGCTTTTGGCCTCTTTCTTGCTTTATTTCTCCGCGCGAGGCCTCGGTTTGCACGGACATCCTGGCCTTTGGGCAGTACCACCCACCTGAGCCTCTTGCGCTTCCTCTTTCTACAGGCTCCGCCCCCAGCGTCCCGTGGCCATGACAACGGCCCCGCGGGACTCCCTGTTGTGGAAGCTCGCGGGGCTGCTGCGGGAATCGGGTGAGTGGACTTCGGTTGAGCTGGGGCTCGGGCAAGGTGGGGTGCGTGCTGCCTTCCAGGGCCACTCCCCCTGAAGAGTCAGGGAGTTACAGCTCTTTAGGGTCACGAGGGTGTGAGTGTGTCACTTTCCTTACTCCTTCGGGTTTTGTTCGCTGTTGCCTAGTGTCCTTTGTCTTTGACAGTTTAAACCTTAGCCATGCTTCCCGGCCCAGCTCCACTGCCACTTCCTCCGTGCGCCCTCTGGGCTCTCACGGGAAGGTGATCCTTACTTGGCTGTAAGCCCCTCGAGACCTGAGACAGGGCCTCATCACTGTTGTGTGACGAGGACCTAAGTATAGCATCGTTAAAAGCACGAGATTTGAAGTCAGACCCACGTGATTTGAAACCCAACTCTCCTTCATACTTAGCCTCATTGTTTTAAGTTTTTTGAGCCTGTTCTTCTCACCAGCAGAATGACATAATGATTGTACTTAACTCAAAGGTGGTTGTGGGGATTAATTCTAACACTTAGTACAGTGTTTGCGTATATTGTCAGTGCCCAAAATTGGTAGCTGTTATTATAATAGCACTTCTCAGTGCCGGGGCACAGTGGAGCCATAATAGTTGTTCAGCACATGTTTGGCATTAGTTGTGGTTAGAAAAGTGTTGGCCTTGAGATCACACAGAAGTAGCAGCTTCCTACCAGCTATATGATATCAAATCAATATTCTTAACTGCTCTGAGCCCCAATTTCTGTATTTGTAAGAGGGGAGTCAATAGTGTTCTTTTTAAAAATATATATATTTTATTGATTTTTTACAGAGAGGAAGGGAGAGGGATAGAGAGTTAGAAACATTGATGAGAGAGAAACATTGATCAGCTGCCTCCTGCACAGTCCCCACTGGGGATGTGCCCACAACCAAGGTACATGCCCTTGACCGGAATCGAACCTGGGACCCTTGAGTCCGAAGGCGGATGCTCTATCCACTGAGCCAAACCGGCTAGGGCTCAATAGTGTTCTTTAGGAGACTTTGATGAAGTTTAAATGAAGTAACAGTTGTCTGGCACTTATCACTCAGTTACTGGTAGGTGCCTTCCATCACTGCACTCCCATTGATGGTCTCTGTGAAATCTCTCGTAGCAGTTAAAACTGGTTTGTGTAATTAACTGCGCACATATCTAATCTGCTGTTCTAGACTGGGAGGCTCTTTGAGGGTGGGAAGAGTCCTTGAACCATGTCCGTATCTAGTGTCTGGTACATAGAAAATCCTTCATGCAAGGTCATGGGATTTGTTAATTTATTCAGCAAGAATCTGACTTAGCTCCAAGGGTTAGGGATGATAGTGTGTGGGGGTAAAAAGAGGTAGTAGGAGGAAGATCTTTGTGGTAATGGAATAGTTTGGTATCTTGATTGTGGTGTTGGCTTTAGGAATCTACACAGATGACATGGCATAGGACTATAAGTGTACATTGTACCATTGCCAATTTTCTGGTTTTGACATTGTACCATATATGAATGTAACCATTGGGGAAATTGGCTGAAGGGTTTAGGGGGACTTATTTGTGCTATTGCTAGGATATCCTTTGACTGTATCCTTATATTTTTTAAAAAGGTAAAAAAAAATTCTCCGTGCCTACCATATAGTTGCACTTTTTTAGGTACAGGGGTGAATACCAAAAGATTGCCTGAAGGGTGACAGTTTCATCGGAGAGAGCAATACCTTGGTGCTATCATGAGTGGTTATTCTTTCTGTGACATGCATTTTAGTACTGTTTGAGAGTTTCTGTAAGTGTGCATATTACCTGGGGACTTATTTGTGCTATTGCTAGGACATCCTTTGACTGTATCCTTATGTTTTTTAAAGTAAAAAAAAATTCTCCATGCCTACCATATAGTTGCACTTTTTTAGGTACAGGGGTGAATACCAAAAGATTCCCTGAAGGGTGACAGTTTCATCGGAGAGAGCAATGCCATGAGTGGTTTTTCTTTCTGTGACATACATTTTGGTACTGTTTGAGAGTTTCTGTAAGTGTGCATATTACCTTTGCAACCAGAAAAAAAAAAAAGATAAAACACCCAGTTAATCCTATATAATAAAAGCCCAGTGACCGAACAGCCTAATGACCAGAACAACGGGTTGACCAGTAGCTATGATGTGCACTGACCACCAGGGGGCGGACGCTCAATGCAGGAGCTGCCCCCTGGTGGTCATTGCGCTCCCACAGTGGGACCACCCCACCAGTGCATGAATCCCGTGCACCAGGCCTCTAGTTTTTACATAAAAAGAGTGAGTATAGTGAAAAGTTGAACAGTATTATGTATTGAGAAAACTGCCTGGGGATATCAAGCTGGGCAGAGTAGAAGGGTTGTGTCAGAAAATGGAGGAGTTATGAACCAGGTTGACTCTGTTTCCAGCAGTGTGACTAGAACAGGCTCTTCTGAGCAGAAGGGAAAGGAAATTTAGAAAAGTCAGGGGCATGTAATGAAGCAATCTCACATGTCAGGCTGAAGAGTTAAGGCTTTTTTTTGAAGATGGAGGAGCCTTTGACAACTTTTAAGTGAGGAGAAGATAAAAAGTTTGATCCTATAGTGGAAGATCTACAATATAGACTGGAGTGGGTGTGTCCTGGGGTCACAAAGTCTCAGAATAAAGGGAAAGAGCCTTTCCTTATGTCCTCCTTTCTGTCTGCCCCTCTCCCTTGCAGGGGACGTGGTCCTGTCCGGCTGTAGCACACTGAGCCTGCTGACGGCCACACTGCAGCAGCTGAACCACGTATTCGAGCTGTACCTGGGGCCATGGGGCCCTGGCCAGACAGGCTTTGTGGCTCTGCCCTCCCACCCCACCGACTCCCCTGTTATCCTCCAGCTTCAGTTCCTCTTCGATGTGCTGCAGAAAACGCTTTCACTCAAGGTTCTGGGGTGGGAACGGGGCAGGAAAAGCCCAGGAGAATAGTGGAGGTGGGACGGGGGTGTAGCATGGGTGCAAGAAATCTGCCGGGCTCAGATCCAAAAGATGTGAGAGCTATGGGTGGCTGTGCTAAGAAAGACATGCCAGGGAAAGGGAGATGTGCCGAACCTCACTGACCTGAATGTTTTTCCTTTTAGCTGGTCCATGTCCCTGGTCCTGGCCTCCCAGGGCCCATCAAGATTTTCCCCTTCAAGTCCCTTCGGCAGCTGGAGGTATGGGGCATTGGGGGATGTTGCAACACTAAACCCAGCTGGAGGCAGCCTTTTGAGGATGGGGAAGGAGAGGTGGCTTCTGTTGGTGGAAGAGGGGCAGGCCTGAGAGTGCCCATTGCTCTGCAGTAATGGGGCATCTACTCTCTTTTCCACTTAATGCTTCCCTGAACCATAGTTGGCTTTGTCATCTTTTCCCTCCTTCCCTTCCTTTGCTGCAGCTCCGAGGTGTCCCTGTCCACTGCCTTCATGGCCTCCGTGGCATCTATTCCCAGCTGGAGACCCTGATTTGCAGCCGGAGCATCCAGACATTAGAGGTAAGGAGGATGGGGGTGGGTCCAGACGCCTTGTCCTGAGAGACCTAGAGGACCAAACCCTGACATTCCCCCTTCTCTGCAGCCTTCCCTGCTCCTGCCCCCTGCTTCCCTCTGGACAGTGTACTTCCTCCCTCCACTGTGCTCCCACACACTCTGTACCTGTCTGTATATTCATAGTCACACCTACCATACTGTGTTATATATTCTCCTCTCTGTCACCTCACTCTCCCCACAGTGGACGCCTTGAGGATAGGGCCCTGGGCTCTCTCTAAGTCTGTACTCAGACTGAACTCAGCATATAAAGAATGAATGAATGGCTGGGCCATAGAGTGAGGCCTTGGTGTGGGGAGGAGGGGAGCGTGGAGGTGACTGAGCACCTTGTCTCAGGAGCTCCTCTCAGCCTGCGGTGGCGACCTCTGCTCTGCCCTGCCCTGGCTGGCTCTGCTTTCTGCCGACTTCAGCTACAATGCACTGACTGCCTTAGACGGCTCCCTGGTGAGTGCCTCAGAGGGAAGGGGGTTTGGGGAAGGACAGGGATGGGTCTGTAGGGAGGGGGGCCAGCTGGCTGCCTGGAGGTGTCCGATCCTCTGTTTCCTCTTCCCATCCCCCACAGCGTCTCTTGTCAGCTCTGCGCTTCTTGAACCTGAGCCACAATCAACTGCAGGGCTGCAAGGGCTTCCTGATGGTGAGTGTGAGGAGTTTGCCTGGAGCCGATGCCACTGGGGCCTCTAATGGTTCTGCTCTGACCTCTCCTGGACCCAGTTTTGCTTCCACGTGCTCTTGCCTGTTGGATGGAGCTGTATCCTGTGAGGCAGTGTGGTTTGGGGGCTCAGGCTCAGCATAAGACTTGGGACAAATTAGTTAACCTCTCGGTTTTTCTTCACCAGAAAAGTGGAAACCATAGGAGTACTCACTTTTTTGTTGTGCTTTTTTTTGTTAATCCTCACCTAAGGACATTTTTTCCATTGATTTTTAGAGTGGAAAGGAGGGAGTGAGGGGGAGAGAGACATCAATGTGAGAGAAACACATTGATTGGTTGCCTTCCACATTCCATTGGTTGCCTTCGGCATGCGCTCCGACTGGGGAGGGGATCGAAGCTGCAACCCAGGTACATGCCCTTCGGTGTGCAGGCTGATGCTCTAACCACTGAGCCACTGATCAGGGCAGGAGTACTCACTTTTATATTAGAATGATTATGAAGAGTATCTGATGCTACTTAACCCAGTGCATAGCCAGAAAAGGGTGGCTCTTGTGATGATAGTGAAGAACCCTTCTCTCGTGTCTCCCTGTGAAAGAGAAAGCCAGACACTAGTTAAAGTGGTAAGAACAGGTTTTAATAATAATAAACTATTGTAGTAGTTTATAAAGTAATAAACTATTGTGATATTTAATTAGTAGTAGAACTATTCAGCATGAACTGAACTCCAGTTCGGTTTGTGCAGAGGTAATTGGATATGTTAACGTGGGAGTGAGGAGATGGGGAGGGGGCCAGCGGAGGCTTGAGCAGATTCTGTCCTTGGCCAGACTCTAGTCAGGTTCCTCTGAAGTCAGGGAAGTGGAAATTTACAAAAAGCAGGAAGGGGCCCCTTGCTGGTTTGGCTCAGTGGATAGAGCATCGGCCTGGGGACTGAAGGGTCCCGGGTTCGATTCCGGTCAAGGGCATATGCCCATGTTGCAGGCTCCATTCCCAGTTGGGGGCGTGCAGGAGGCAGCTGACTGATGATTCTCTCTCATCATTGATATTTCTATTTCTCTCTCCCTCTCCCTTCCTCTCTGAAATCAATAAAAATATATATATATAAAAAAAAAGCAGGAAGGGGACATTGGACTATGTGAAACCAACCTGTCTGGGTTTGTTAACTGGCACTTGCCAAAGTTAGGCTTCTAACCCCACGGAAGCTGGGAGACGGGCCCCATCTTTAGGTGTTGGCTGGAACAAACGCAGTTCTGGCAGCCTTGAGTTTTTCCGGGCAGGAATGTAAGGGGGCTGGAGTCGTCATCCTAGGGATGTGGGCTTGAGCTATCAGAAACTAAACTAGTACTGGTTCAAGTTTAACGTGGGGGAGAGGATGGGTAGATGAAATCGTTTGTGCTGAGAGTTTGCAGTTTTCACAGGCCAAGGATAAGGCCTAGTGGAGAAGAGGGCTTAGAGGAGCCTAGAGTCTGGTCAAGGAAAGGCTCTTTGTCACCCGCTTCCTCCCAGGACTTGTCTGAGCTCTACCATCTGGACATCTCCTATAACCACCTGTGTTCGGTGCCGAGAATGGGACCCTCAGGAGCTACTCTGGGGACCCTGATACTGCGAGGCAATGAGCTCCAGGGCCTGCATGGTGAGTGGGGGAGTGCGGTGGTGGTAGGCAGGGAGTAGGGGAGGGTGCGGCACAGATGGCGGGGATGGGGCAGTGTGAGACTCAGGATGGCCAGGCGGCCTGGGAACCGTGTCCCTCCAGAGCTGATGCTCGCTCACCGGCAGGTCTGAGGTGCCCAGGGATATCTTTTCCCTGCTCCCTCCCCAGCTTACCCCCAGCACACATTGCACCCCCAGCCCGACCCCCACCCCCTCCACGCTTGCTCTCACTCCCATGCCCTTCCTCTTTTCTCGCTTCCGCCAGGCCTGGAGCAGCTGAGGAAGCTGCGGCACCTCGATGTGGCATACAACCTGTTGGAAGAACACAGGGCGCTGGCACCACTGTGCCTGCTGGCTGAGCTCCGCAAGGTGAGGCTTGGGCGCTTCAAAGGCCTGGAAGCCAGCTTTGCGCCCCTCCCTCCTTCCCTTGCTGATGTGGTCAGTGCCCTTCCTCCCACAGGGAGGCTCACGCCCACCTCTCTCTCCTTCCTGCCCCTCAGCTCTACCTGGAGGGAAACCCTCTGTGGTTCCACCCTGCACACCGAGCGGCCACCGCCCAGTACTTGTCACCCCGGGCCAGGGGTGCTGCTTCTGGCGTGAGTGATCTTCCCATATCCGCTCGCTTTCCCTTTCCTGCCCCGGCCGCCCTCACCCCTGCACCTCTTGCCTGTTCTCACCCTCTAACTGGACCCCTTACTTCTTGCTTATTTTGCTGGTACCACCTGCTGAGCCTGGTGGTCCTCACAGGCCCAGGAGGGCTCCCACCCGGGCTTGGAGCTCCCCCAGGGAATGAGCCCCCCACCAACACTGCCCCCTCCTCTTTTCTCTTCGTTCAGTTCCTTCTTGATGGGAAGGTCTTATTACTGACTGATTTCCAGGTGAGTGTGACGGGAAGTGGCGGGAGTGGGACAGCAAGGGCTGATTTGGGAGGATACTAGCTGAAGGAAGCAGGGTTTGGGGTAAGGGGCCTCCTGGGCAGCTGGAGATGGGTCCCGCCTCTTGGCCAGCTTGGGTAGGACAGAGGTTCCTCTGGCTCTGACCTCTTTCTCTTTCCTGTTGTCACACGCCAGACCTCCACATCCTCAGAGGCCCCGACTCCGTCCTGGCCGGTGGGGAGCACCACTGAAACCTCGGGGGGTGTTGACTTGAGTGACAGCCCCTCCTCAGGGGGCATTGTGGCCCAGCCCCCGATTCGTAAGTTGAAGGTAACAGTGTCCTAGGCTGCTTGTACCTGGGGTTGGGTCCCTTGACTGGGGCTCTAAGAATAGTAAGGCTTTGTCCTTGTGTGTGGGTGGGCGGCCTGGCTTTCATGGAATTTCATCACTCTACCCAAACTCAGGGCCGAGTTCGCGTGAGGCGGGCAAGTATCTCAGAACCCAGTGACACGGACCCAGAGCCCCGGACTCCGGACCCCTCCCCGGCTGGTGAGTCGGCCCTCCCCCCAGCCTCCTGTGTCCCAGCCCAGTGCTCCCAGTGCTCTAGTTAGGAATGTTGTTGGGTGGAGCGCAGCACTGTGGAGGGCCTCTTAGTCTTTCCTCTGAGTTTGGGGAAAGGAGAAGAGACTGCTCCTGGACAGCACCTTCCGAAGTGTTTTACAAGGAACATTAATTTGTGGGATGTCACAAGGATTCCGTGGCCAGATATGTTTGGGAGATGCTTGGTAAACAAATAGGTGTCCTCCCTCTGGGCCATCGTAGGACCTTAAATGTGCTGCTCTGTATGGCGAATCTCCCAAAGTAGTACATGAGGTGTGGTTGTGAACTGCATGTGACCAGGGTGTTTCGTAGAATATGCTTCGGGGCATGTTGCTGGGGGGAGCCTTTAGCCTCTCTCTGAACCCTTACCACCTCCACCTGTTACACAGACTTTTACTTCGCCCTGAGGAGAACTCACAGGGAGGTGGTAGGGATGGGGGCTGGCTGAGCTGTGTACCTCCCTCCCTCCCCCCGCCCTGCCCCAATACACACCTGTCCAGGACGGTTTGTGCAGCAGCATCGGGAACTTGAACTCATGAACAGCTTCCGGGAACAGTTTGGCCGGGACTGGCTGCAGTACAGGAATCACCTCGAGACCTCTGGAATCCCTGCTCTGGCTTCCTCTAAGACTCCTGCCCTCAGCACACTGCCCCCGGACACACTGAGCCCAGAGCCTGTGCCCAGTCCTCCACTTACAGAGGAGTCACCACAGAAAATGGCAGAGGAGGTCAGCATGGGGCTGGAGCCACAGGCAGAAGAGGAGTTTGAGGAGCAGGGAAAAGAGGAGGAGGAGAAGGAGGAGGAGGAGGAGGAGGAGAAGGAAGTGGAAGGTGAGCTCTTGGTGGCTGCAGGGTGGTGTGTTTGGGAGAGTGGGGTGGCTGACCCCTTGTGGATGGAGGGCAGAGTCTTGGTACCTTTCCGTCCTTACAGGGCCCCCTCTTGGTTTCTCCTCAGCGGAGCTCTGTCGCCCCATGTTGGTATGTCCCTTGGAGGGGCCCCAGGGCGTGCGAGGCAAGGAGCGCTTTCTCCGGGTCACGTCTGGCCACCTGTTTGAGGTGGAACTCCAAGCAGCTCGAACCCTGGAACGGCTCGAGCTCCAGAGTCTGGAGGCAGCTGAAATAGAGCCTGAGACTGAAGCCCAGAGGGAACCACTGCCTGAGGTGAGTGTGGGGGTGGGGGTTCTGGAGGAGGCGCTGGGCTTCTTTTGGGAGCCAGCTCTGACAACATGGCTCCCCATGGTCGAGGAGGTAGCTGGGGGCCAAAGGTGGCCCCAGGCGGCTTGGGTGGCCGGCCAGGAGCAGAGCTTGTGGGCCAGAGCGCGATGGTAGCAAAAGCATTTTAATGGGGTCCAGAGCTATGTTTCCCTCTGTGCTCTCAGTATAACCCTAATCCCTCTGCTGTTTTTTTTCTTTGTTTTTTTTCTGGTCCCCTCTTTCCTCGCAGGGCTCAGAGCCGCCCCCGTTGCCCCCTGTCCTCGCTCTTCGCTTCTCTTACATTCGCCCAGACCGGCACTTGCGTCGCTATGTGGTGCTGGAGCCTGACGCCCAAGCCGCTGTCCAGGTGATGGGGCCCAGGAGGCTGGTGGGAGCTTGGAAGCTGAGGGCCGGGGTCCTCCTGCTCACAGCTGCGTCCGGCCGCCCTGTTTCAGGAGCTGCTTGCTGTGTTGACCCCAGCAGCCACCAAGGTTCAGCATCAGCTGGGGGAAGCAAGGGACCAGCTGGAGGACAGACTCCAGTGTCTACGTTGTGGCCACGATTTCAAGCCAGGGGATACCAGGTTGGAACTTGACAGTGTGGAGGGCTGGAGGCCTCTGTTCCAAAATACAGGTACAAGCCCTGCCCTTGACCTCCTGCCCATGCACCTCCTGCTGTTGCGGGGAAAATGGCTTGGAGGGAGGGAGTGTGGAAGGGTTCCCCAGGGAAGAAAGGAGTGGGGACCATCTTTCTGCCTGGAGGAAAAATAAAACCGTCTGCCTGCTACATTTACAAAAGCAAAAAAAGGAGAAATCATCTCCCCCTCCTGAAATGTCAGGAAATACAATCTCTGTAACTATTTAAACATATTCATTATTTTTTCATAACCTGGAGGCTTTCCCCCCTTTTTGGCTAACATTTCAGAAAGTACATAAAACCTGATGAGCCCTCAGTGCACTGCTGGGTTTTAGTGATGCCATCCGAGCACGTCTGGCTGTTGAGTAAGATGCTTTGGGAGTTGGCTGAGATTGTCCTTCCGGACTGACCTTGGAAGCTGCTAGGTACTGAGTTGTGCCTGTGGCATCTCTTCGCAGTCTGTTCTTTAAGACGAGAAAATTTTCCATTGTAGAACAGTCAAAAAGACATTTGAAGACATTGAAGAAGAAAGATATTCTTGATAAGTCCTATGTTGAAATGCATGCTTTTTATTACTTTCCTCCTGGCAGCAGCTGGAGCAGGAATTTACATTTTATTCAGAAAATGGACCCTCTCCAACTTCACCCTGAGCCTACCAGGAGGCGGCGGCCCCTGAAGCTCAGCAGGGCAGTGTGTGTAGTGGAAATAGCCCTGCCTCCTCCCAGGCCCTGGCTGTCCTCCAGGGGGTCCTGTGGCCCCTGGGGTTTCTTCAGTGGAAGCATTATTAATGAACAGTCCTGTGTGCTCCATTCACTTTTTGCTTGAGCCTCCGGTATCTTGTCCGAACAAAGATGAGAATGAAATTGCCCCAAAGTGCTGGTGGGAGATTTAAGTGTGACAGAAAGGCACCAGGCACAGTGCTGGGCTCCTAAACAAAGTCTTGGGAGGGGTGTGTCAGTTGTTTGAAGGCTCCAGCACATGCCAAGCACATTGTAGCTGCTCAAAGAATGCTTCTTGTTGCTGATCCCTGTCCTTTACCTGATTATGTTCACTCATCCTGGCAACCTTATAAGATTGGCACTGTTGCCTGACCCGTGTGGCTCAGTGGTTGAGTGTCGACCCTGCACCAAGAGGTCGCCAGTTTGATTCCTGGTTCGGGGCACATGCTTGGGTTGTGAGCACGATACCTAGTTGGGGGTGTGCAGGAGGCAGCCGACCCATGTTTCTCTCTCATCAATGTTTCTATCTCTCTCCCTCTCCCTTCTCTCACTCTCTAAAAAAACAAACATTGGCACTGTCATCATCCCCATCTTACAGATGAGAAACCAGGCACAGAGAGTGTAGGAGTCTTGTCATAATGCATAGATGATAGCCTTTATGTGATGGAGCCAGGAATTGGACCCATCTCTGGTACCCTGCCTTCCTGGTCTGTTGATTTGGGGCTTAGACATTGCTGGTAGAGCATCGAAGCACATGACCAGCCCAGGCTGTGGGAGGGAACCAGAATTTGGCTGTGGTTGAATTTGGCTCCTTTAAGAAGGCCTGAAATGACATGGTGTATTTTGAGGGGGCTGTGGGCCATGGGTCTGGGTTTGCTTGTCCCTCACTGGATGGGGAGTGGGGAGTGATTGGTTAGCAGCCAGGCCTGCAGAGGGAGGCAGGTGTGCTGGGTAGTGTATGGTGGGTAGTGTATGAAGCTGGAGATGTGGGACTAGGTGAGTCTGAGAGTGGGTGGGGAGCATTATGAGCATGGTGGGGGGTTGTGGTGCTGTGTGGGGGTTCACGGGGACTGTACCCATCCCTTTCTCCAGAGTCTCCTACTGTGTGTCCAAACTGTGGTAGTGACCATGTGGTTCTCCTGGCTCTGTCCGGGGAAGCCCCCAACGGGGAGCAGAGCCAGGAAGAGCAGTTGCCAGCCTCATCGCAGTCCCCCAGCACTGTCCACGATGACCCTCCTGGCGAAAGTGACGACAGCACCAGGGCTGACAGTACCCCATCTCAGGCACTGGGCTCCCACGACCGCCACAGGTGGAGCCTCAGTCCCCGTGAGTATAGGCAAAATGAGACGGGGCTGGTGTTTGGGGGAGGAAGATGGAGTCGCGCAGCCGAGGCAGGCTGATGGCCCATTGCATGTTCCCAGCCCCCGAGCGCTGTGGCCTCCGCTCTGTGGACCACCGACTCCGGCTCTTCCTGGATGTTGAGGTGTTCACCGATGCCCAGGAGGAGTTCCAGTGCTGCATCAAGGTCTGTGCCAGCCTGGCACTGCCCCTGCCCCTAGCTGAGCAGTGCGCCTGCTCGTTCCATCGCAGCCAACGAAGTCTTAAGCTGTTGCTCTGGAACTGCTAGGTCTGGCTTCCTGTTTGGCTCCAGCGGTTCCTTGCTGTGTGTCTGTGGACACGGTCCTTGATGTTTGAGTCTCCGTTGTCACTCCTCTATAAGGGGGATCACACTTAACCTTTCAGAGTGTGATAGCATCAGGGAGAGTCATGTCTGTAAACTGCCCAGCCCAGCACCTGGCCTCAGTAAGTGGGACCTCCTGTCATTACTGTAAATACAGGATGCGTTTGGACCCTCTGCTGAGCACCTAGCATGTGCTGGACACCAAGGAGCTAGAGTAAATCAGTCTTGTCCTCTGTCTTACGTTCCAGTGTGAGAGACAGACAATGATCACGTGATGCAATAGTGCTGGGATCAGGCGAAGGCCCTAGAAGGGCATCTGATCCACCTGAGGGGGTTAGGGAAGCTGCCCCTTCCTGGGGAGGTGATGGCTCAGCCAGTCCTGAAGGATGAGTTGCAGAGGAGGGAGGAAGGATGTTCTAGGAAAAGGAAGCAACACATGCATGGAGACTTGAGAGAGTAGTGGGGAGAACTGCCCTGATGGGGGCAGCCAGAATGGGGGGCGGGGTGTGGGGGACCGTGACCAAGAGGAGCAACCTCATGTGTCTGCTAAGGAGTTTGGATTTGATCCCAAAGGCCATGGGAGCCCCTGAAGGATTGGAAGCAGGGGATGGCACCCAGTTTTATGTTTTAGAACAATTAGTCTGGCAGAGTGTGAAGGGCAGGGACTGTGGGATGGAGAGCGTGGCCAATGGAGAGGCCGGGATGGATGAGCAGGGAGGGGCAGGCTGAAGGTGCTGTCACAGGAGCTCTGTTCTCCGTATGGCAGCTGCCTTCCTGGTCCTCTCTGTTTCTCATCAACTTCCTTTGCTCTTTAGGTGCCACTGGTATTGGCAGGCCACCCTGGGGAGTGTCTGTGTCTCGTGGTTGTGTCTGACCACAGGCTTTATGTGTTGAAGGTGACAGGGGAGATCTGGTGAGTGAACGGGGCCGTGGCCAGGGAAGGGTCAGGGTTCCCCTGTGGGTCTCACTTCACTCTTCTCTTTCCTGCCACTCTGCCCCTCCTCTCTCCACAGCGGGCCTCCAGCTAGCTGGCTGCAGCCAACCCTGGCCATTCCCCTGCAGGATCTGAGTTGCATAGAGCTGGGCCTGGCAGGACAGAGCCTGCGGCTGGAGTGGGCAGCTGGAGCGGGCAGCTGTGTCCTGCTGCCCCGAGATGCCAAGCATTGCCGAGCCTTCCTAGAGGAACTCACTGGTGAGAGAGGAAAGGGAGAGGCAGGGAGGGCAGGCCGAGGGTCATAGGTCCACCCACGCCTGAGACACATGGGTAATGAAACTCCACTCTCAGAGAAGTTCCTGGAATCTAGAAATACGGAGAATGGGAAGGTGTTGAGAGGCGTTGAGGTTGGGAGAAGAGGTGGAGTCATGATGGCTCCCTGTCTCTGGCTGGCACCGTCCAGATGTCTTGCAGTCTCTGCCCCCAGCCTGGAGGAGCAGCGTCAGTGCCACAGAGGAGGAGGTGACCCCAGAGCACCGACTCTGGTGAGTCAGTGGGAGGGTGATGCTGGGGTTGGTCTCCAGTGGCTGCTCTTCGAGCACAGGCCACCTGACCTCAGGCCCCCAGACCTGGCCCTTCCTCCCTGTCTGCCCCTCTTGGTACCCCCCCCCCCCCCCCCCCCCCCCCCTCCCTGTCTGCCCCTCTTGGTACCCCCCCCCCCCCCCCCCCAGCTGACCACTCTCTCCTGGGGCTGCCGCCTTCCCCGCAGGCCACTACTGGAAAGAGACTCTTCCTCGGAGCCTTCCCGGTTCTTCTACCTTCAAGTGTTCCTGGTTGAAGGTGAGGCCTCTGTACTCCATCTTCTCCCAGGCCTCTGCGTGCCCTTGTAGCAATTCTCAGTTCCTGGCATCTGGACTTCCTGTCACTCCTGGGCATACCCAGATAACCCTCTCAGTGTCCCCAGTCTCTCTGGGTGGGGCCGAGAGGTGCCCAGAAACCTTTGCTCTTGGGCCCAGCTCGCTGTGAGGCGGAGCAGGTTGGCTGGGTCTGCTCTGCCTCATCCTGTGGGAGGAGGCGAGAGTGGACCCTCCTTTCTGAGTCGAGTGGGTGGTGGGCAGGTTTCCTTTGTCTTAGGCCTCAGAGGTTTTGGAGGCTAGAGGTCCCTGACGACGGGCCCAGAGGCTTAGCTGCTTTGTGGCCATCTCAGGGTGGCTCGCCCTCTTCTCCCACGCGCTGGGCCTGGGCCCCAGGGTCTGGGCTTCTCTGCGGCCTTGCACTCGACCTCACCCTGCCTCTTTTACTGCAGGCCCCGAGACCTGTCCTGTGTCCCTGTTGCTGACTCTGTCCAGCTTGTACCTGTTAGATGAGGACCTTGTAGGGTCCCAGGCAGAAGCCCCTCTTCCAGCGGCATCTGGCGAAGCCTCTGAGAAGGCCCTGCCCTCGGGGCCTGGCCCTTCCGTGTGTGTCAGGGAGCAGCAGCCACTCAGCAGCTTGAGCTCAGTGCTGCTCTATCGCACGGCCCCGGAGGACCTGCGGCTGGTCTTCTACGATGAGGTGTGTGTGCACATGTGTATGTGAGTGTGTGTGTGTGGCGGGGGGCAGAGGTGGTTTGTGGTGTGGGAAATGGTCTAGGAAGGCTAGGAATTGGGGGCAGGATGGGGAGAACAGAGAAGTAGGGTACAAGGACCTGGGAGGCTCACTGGGTTTGGACAGTAGCAAGGGGGAGGAGGGTGGGCAGCTGTAGGCTGTGGAAACACCATGAACGTGGAGCCCAGCCTTGTGTTAGCTGGGTGGCCGTGAGTGAAGCACCCTGTGGCAGCTGCTCCCTGGGGTTTGCATTTGATTGGGCACTTCTGGCAGCCAGTTAACCTTTACAACCTGCACATGAGGAGGTCCTCTCATCAGTCCTAATGCTGATGAGGAAACTGCAGTTTCGGGATGTTAACCAGCTTGCCCAGGTCATAGGTGGTAGAGCTAGGAACCCAAGCGGTTCCTTGAAACTGACTCCAGAACTTCCATTCTGGAAAACAGAGAAGATTAAAGAAACAAGCTAGTGGCATGAAAGCCCTTTGGGGGCCTTCAGTAAGGATCAGTCGGGTTCTGTTTAAAAGTTCAGCATCATTTATGGGGAGTGACACTGGGTTGGGGAAGGGAAGAGGCCAGGAGCAAGCGGGCAGTGGTCCTCCCTGAGATTTCCCGCCCCTTCTCTGGTGTGGCCCTCTGAGTCTCACTCGCCACTCTTGGTCTGCCAGGTGTCCCGGCTTGAGAGTTTTTGGGCACTCCGTGTCGTGTGTCCAGAGCAGCTGACCCCCCTGCTGGCCTGGATCCGGGAGCCCTGGGAGCAGTTGTTTTCCATTGGCCTCCGGACTGTGACCCAAGAAGCTCTAGACCTTGACCGGTGAAGCCTCCATGCGGGCCCCGCCCTGGCCGCAGGGGCCTGGCCACGGGTGTTCTCCAGACTCTGGACTTCCCCAGGGTCTGGGCGCTGGCCAGTGAGGCCCCGATGACCCACGGCTCCAGGGAAGGGGGAGAGAAATGGTCAGGCCTCTGGATGACCTGGCCCGAGGGGACAGGCTAAGTGGCCATAGGAATGTTCCTTCTGCACTTTTTCTCAGGTATCAGTAAAGCTGTTTCCATTCTAGATGTCATGCGTGTTTTTAGATGCGTCACTTGGGAGGCCTGTGGTTCTTCTACGTTTTCTGACAGGAACTGCCGCGCCCAGTGAGGGGCCCAAGCTGCCTTGTTTGTCCTGTGAGACCCTGTCTCAGCCCTCCTCGGCCCCCATGATGGGATCGAGAGGGACCCCTGACCCATGGGCACCATCCTCAGCACGCAGCGCCTGGTATGCGGCCCAGCATGGAAATCACTGCCTAACAAACAGCTGGGCCAGTTAGGTTCTCACTCCTGAAACGCATTTGGGAACTGGTGAGGACCTCAGGCCATGGGCAGTGGGGGCTGAACAGGCGAGGCTGACTGGAGAGAGGGTACATGGAGTTGGGGCTGGCATCTGGTGGTTTCTGCTCCTGCCTTCTGTCAGCACTGCCTCACTCCTTGACCTCTGTCTACGTGGCCCCGGGGATTGGTTGAGGAATGCTCATGTAGCCGGTTTGGCCTGCCAACACCCAGACCTTTTGGTGGAGCGATCAAGGAGAAGCAAGTTTCCCATGCAGGTTGCTGAGAGGATAAGCCTGAAGCCACTGGCCTGAGGGGAGAGCTTTGCTGGAACTGGAACGTGCAGAGAAGAAAGAGCTGAGAGGGGGGGTGACAGGGACAAGTCCTGATAGTGTCCTTGGAGTCCCCTGGCCCAACTGTGCCTGGAGGCAAATAACCCTGGACTTTTAGGTGATGTGAGCTAAGGCAGCGGTTGCCAGCCGGTGGTCCGTGGACCACTGGTGGTCCGTGAGGTCCAAAAGGTTGGTGACCACTGAATTAAGGAAGACCTCTTCTTTTTTCTTTTTAGCTTAAGCTAATTGGAGCCAAATATGAGCCACTAAAAAGGTCCTAACTACATGAACCCCCATTCTGACTTGAGCTAGCCTAGAGGGATCTGCTTCTTGTCCCCAAGAATGAGCACTGGAGTAGTGGCACCCATGCACTTGTGTAGACAGGCCCTGTCCTGGTAAGAGGGCTGGGGAAGGTGTGTTGGGGACTCAAGCCAAGCTGCCCTTGAGCCCCAAAGCTGGGCTCGGTCTGAATGTGTGTGTGGTTTTGAGTCATGATGGCTGGATCTCATCTATGAACATTTACATGCCAGGGTGCTGAGCTAAGTGCTTGGCAGTGTGCTCCTCACAGGGGTCCTGGGAAGTGGGTGGCATCCTGTTACAGGCGAGGAAACGGAAGCTTAGAGGAGTTCAGTGACTTGCTCTAGATCACACCAGTAAATGGAGGAGACCTGGTGAGTCTAGGCTTGTATGACTTCAAAGCCTGGGCTGTCGGCAAACCACTGGGCCACAGTCCCCTCCTTCGCTGCAGGGGATGGGCCTGTGTGCCCAGCCCCACTCACAGACAGGGGTCATTGCCCACCTGCCCTGGGTTGGCAATCTCCTGACAATCCTAGACTTGTCAGGGACAGGCAGACCCAGATGTATATTTGGTTTCTCTTTCCCCCAGAGTATGGTGAGGTGTTAGGTGAAATATTAATTCATGGGTGGTTCTCACCCTTCTTAGCCGAACTGGAGAGAATAAAGATGTCAGGTTTTAAGTGAAAGGGCTAAGCTATGGGAAGAGATTGAAAAGAGACCATAAATAGATAAGAGCTCCAGAATGAGGAGGGGAGGTCTTTTAGAGAAGAGCATTTGAAGCAGTGGAGGAACAAGTCCCTTAATATTGGGGTGGGGGGCTCTCAGGATGGAGGGGCTCTGGAATTAGGGGGGATAGTGACCTGTCAGATGTTCCCCATGCCACCAAGGCAGCAGGAGATGGCAGTTTGGAATGACCTAACAGGATAGGGCTGGTGACAGTTGTCCAGATTATTTTGCCTGGAGAAGGGTGGTGTCCCAGAGAATCCTGTGGGCCCCAGAAGTCAGCTGACAGTGCTGGGGGATGGGATAGGCCCAGCCCCTAAAAGGGGATGTGACCCAATTAGACGTGAAATGATTGAGTTTAAATCACTGGGCTCATTATAAGGATAAAGTTGAGTTGTAGTGAAAAAGCTTACATTTTTTCGTGTCTGGGGACTACTACATTCCTGGGATCCCATCTGTTGTTGGAAAAGTCAACATTGACAGGTTTAGAAGGTATGGACCTAGAGGGCGGGTGTGTGTGTGTGTGTGTGTGTGTGTGTGTGTGTGTGTGTGTGGTTCTTTTGTAGTGGTCTTGAAGGTACTCCTTCCCCCACTCAATGGGCCTTCAACTTAGGGTTCCTGGAGGAGGTATGTGTTCTGATAACTTGGTCAGACCTCATTTAAAACTTTGTTTCTGGAAAGTCCACGGTGGGACCTCCTGGGTGGGGTGGGGAAGGAGGGGGATGGTTGTAGTGGGCTGGAGACTTAAATCCCCCTGGAGCCCAGTTCCACCCGTAACCCAGCCAGCCCTCTACAAACCCTAGGGCCCTGAAGGGTGGAATCCTGTGGGAAAGAAGCAGCGCACTGCTGTCGGTCCCTCAGCCTCAGGGCTTTCTTATCAAGGGCAGGAAGTCCTTGGATTCCCAGGGAAAGGGCTGCTGGGCCCCTAGGAGAAGGCTGTGAGTGTGGTTAGGCCCATCCTTCCCAGCTCTGCCTTTCCTGACCCCCACTGTGGGCCAGCATTGTTCCTGTTCTGAAATGTGTGCATTACATATTCACTCACACACACACTGAATGGGTGAATTTCTTTATACTTTCACTTGACAGAGATTAGCAGGACACGGGTCCTACCGCAGAGCCCATTAAAGCAGATGTCAGGGCAGGAGGGCTTCCCCAGTGGCTCATAAACTGCCTCCCTGAAAGCAGCTACCTTCTGGGCCGGGGCTGCGGGCGGGCGGGGGCTTGGGGTCAGTATTTAAAGCTCCCTTGAAGATTTATAGAGGAATGCCTATACACAGTGATGAGGGCAACAATCTAACAGATTAGATTAGTGAGCCCTTACTGTGTTCCATACATTCTTTAAAGCAGCGTTTCTCATACTCCTTTGATCACAAGATACAGAGCCCATTTGCTCAAGAAAAGAGTATAGACATGACCCAGACCTGTCGGCTGGAGCCCAATGGTTTCTCTCCCCCAGCAAGGCCCTGGTCTGGTCTGGCGGGAGAGTGGGGAGGAGATGGTATGAATCTTGGAACTGGCCAGTTGGGAGGTGCTGGCTGGGGTGGAGGTCCCTCAGTGATAGGCCTGCAGAAGGGTGGAGGGGCCCAGAGAGGACTGTGCACAGATTCTGAAAAGAAGTTCACCTACTTCTGTTTTGCTCAGAGCTGGCCTGAATTTTTTAATTGAAGCAAATTAAAACTTCCCAAAAATATTAGTCCACTTTCCCGGCAGTGTGCACACCCCCCTTCCCCATCAGTGATTTTACACCATCTGCGATGCCCAGCCTTTGGCCCAGAGCTACCTTCCATGAAGGCCGGGCCCGTTTACACTCACTTTCCCACAAGCCCCTTCAGGTCCCGGTCCAGACGGGGCAGCATAATCTCCAATCTTTTTTAGGGTGATTTGTGGTATGAGGCTGAGGCAGTTGAAAGAAGAGCTTCCATTTCTTTGTGCTTAAGATCTCGGAACATTTTTGTTCTCTTTAATGATTCACCGACATCCTCTGCACCCTGTGTCCTGTGGGTGCTCTTTCGTTGGTGACCCAGAAGACAGGTGCTGGTGTTGCCTGCTGACTGTTAGCTCTGTGCCCCTCCAGGAGAAGATGCCAGGATGCCCTTCTCAGACCCTGCCGTGCGTGCTCTGAGCAGATGGGACTGCTTTGCCACTGACACTTGTAAACAGATGTCAATCAGCAGAACTTGCCTTCCATACCCTGGACTGTCCCTGGAAACTGATTCGTCTGTTCAGGCTGGCCTTGCCCTCCAACACGTGCTTATTGATTGCCTGCCTCTGGCCTCGGGCTTGCCGGCAGTGGCAGCGAAGAAAAAGGATTCACGCCCTGAAACTACATAACTACATGATGCTGTATTTTCCGTGGGAGAAAAAGGTGGGAGGGAAATACATATTCATTTTTGCTTCTGCTTGTATAAATAAGCTCTAGAGGGACAGACAGAAAGGGAAAATGAGGGATGAAAATGAGAACAAGGCAGAAAGGGGGAATAGGTGATTTTGAGTTGTTTTTACATTTTATCTAAAGTATTTTAAAACTCTCAATGTATTATGATTTAAAATTATATTTTAAAATGTATATGAGACCCTCAGGGGTCAGTGGTCAAACTGAGCGGTATTAATGCTGGTTCCTAAGATTTTGGAAGAGGGGAGTGGGTCAGCTTGAAGGATCCATCTCTCTGTCTCAATGGGAGAGGGGTCATCTTGGCTGATGAATCATTTCACATAGAGTGAAGGGTGAGGTCCTTCCTACTCCTTTGTCATGCTGCTGGGATAGCTTCTGAGAAGGCCCTGCCCAGATTGGTTACTGCGGCTGGAAACTCGGCCAGGTTTCTCTGTGTGTGATGCCTTAATCGTCTCTGGGCATGTGCAGTATTTTGTATCTACCCACCTGAGAGCCAGTGTGGTGTGGTGGTCATATGGGAGAATCACAGTGAATTTAGATCCAAACAGATTCAGGATTATGCCTTAGTTTTGCAGCTCACTGTTTAACCATGAGCAAGTCCCCTGCCCTTCCTGACTCATGGTGCCCTCATCTACAGAGAGGGCATGAGGCTAATCAATCACTTACCCAGTTCACACTGTATGTGGAAGTGCTGTGTGAACCATAAAGCATTAAGTGCTGATTTTAAAACCTGCCTGATAGTTGTTACCACCTGCTTTGTTGCCCAGAAAAGCCCTTTGCCATCAGAAGAGGGAAATACCCGCATCTCACTGTCCATGGTTTCTCCACTTGCTTCAGACACTGCTGGAATGTGAGCAAGCCATGGCATGTTTTTTCTTGGCTCATCCTTTGTCATTTGATCTTCTTGGACTTAGTGACTTCTCTGTCCTCCACAAAAACATTCTTCAGTTTATTAGTCACTATAATTACTTGTGCACTGTCCACAATTCCACAGATGCTTACTGAGCTCTTGAAGTGTTCCAGGCTCTGTGTGAGAGGAGTGGGGGTGGAATACAAGGAGGAATCAGACATGCTCTTGCTTTCAAGAAGCTTACGGTCTAGCCCGGCTGGCGTGCCTCAGTGGGTGACCTTGACCTATGAACCAAGGTTGGATTCCCAGTCAGGGCACATGCCTGGTTGTGGGCTCGATCCCCAGTAGGGGGTGTGCAGGAGGCAGTTGATTGATGATATTTCTCTCTCACCCAAGTTTATATATATATGATTTTTTACAGAGAGGAAGGGAGAGGGATAGAGAGTTAGAAACATCGATCAGCTGCCTCCTGCATACCCCCCACTGGGGATGTGCCGGCAACCAAGGTATATGCCCTTGACCAGAATCGAACCTGGGACCCTTCAGTCCACAGACTGACGCTCTATCCACTGAGCCAAACCGGTTAGGGCCCAAGTTTCTTTTTTTTAAGTGTATTTTTGATTTCAGAGAGGAAGGAGAGAGAGAGAGAAAGAAACATCAATGATGAGAGAGAATCATTGATCAGCTGCCTCCTGCATGTCCCACACTGGGGATTGAGCCCACAACCCAGGCATGTACCCTGACTAGGAATTGAACCATGACCTCTTGGTTCATAGGTCAACACTCAATCACTGAGCCACACCGGCTGCCCGGAACGTCCTGCTTTGCTGATGAGGAGGGCAAAGACTCGCTCCTCCATCCCCACTCCAGCTTCTGTATCTACTTTCCAAGACACTGTATCTACTCTTGCTAACCCTTTCTTTTTCCTCCTCTGCAAACCTCTCTACCCATTCCCCAAAACAGCAGAATTCAAAGCAGGCTACTTGCTCGGGTGGGGTTAGAAGAGGAGAGAGAAAGGACATAGCTTCATGTCAAAATGTCATCCTAGCCATAGATGAATCTGTACCTCTGGAGCTAAAAGGTGGGCTCTGCAGGAATGAGAGAATCTCCAGGGACAGGCAGTGCTGGCCTGAGGTTGGATTTGTTTCAAATCTAAGTCCAGATTTACTGAGGGACACAAGGATTATGACGGGATTAACCACTGCAGAGTAACAACCATAGTAAATAGGAATGGCATTTATTGAGCACTTAGTGTGTGCCAAGCATTGAACTGGCATTTTATATATAGCATCTCTATCTCCAGAGGCTGGGCTCTTTCTAAATGCCATGCTACCTCTCTTGTAAAAATAAGGTCTTACTCACCATGAGGCCAGTCACAGCAAATGACATTGGCCCTCCTCTCTGGAGAGCAGGGAGGAGATATTCTTGACAAGAGGGAATTCCAGGTCAGTCTAAGTGACAATCTCACGCTACCTGAACCCACATCCTACCATCTTCCAGAATCTCTTTGGCCTGCTAAGTTAGGATTACAAAGGCAGAGATAGGTCCACTGGCCAAGGAGTGTCAGAATCTACCTTGGTAGAGATAAAAGTGGTTCCGATCTTTGTGTCTTCTTTTATTTTAATCATTAATTTACATGGGTGGTATCTGAAGGACTTGTCCTTGCAAGTATAAGCCAACTTCCACTTCCTTCCTGTGTGTGTATTCATTTCTCATGTTACAAGTTACCTGAGGGCTTCCCAGTACTTGTGTATCTTCAATTTGTAGTAGTGAAACTAGCTAACATTTGTTGAACACTTACTATGTGCCAGGCACTGTTCTAGTGCTTTACATGGTTGAACTTATTTCATCCTCTCAGCAAACCCGTTATTGTGGTGGTTATGCAGATGGGGAATCTAAAGCCCATAGAGGATAAATTGCTTGCTCAAGGTCATGCAGTTGTCAAAATGTCATCCTAGCCACAGATGAACTATGAACTCAGGTCGCTGGGCTCCAGGCGTCATGCTTAAATGGCTTCTAGTAGCAAAGAGGCAGTCTCTTAAAAAATTCATCTTGGAAGTTCATGGTGGGAACATTCAAGTCAGACTGGGCTGTGCAGGAAGTGGGGGGCGGGGTCTGTGCTTTTGACTTTGTTGTCACCTTTCCTGTCACCATTTGAGTATCTACACGTTCTGAGCTGGGAGCTGACAGGGCAGCCACACACACATATTCTCTCCCCTCCCTCTCTCTGTGTCACACACACACACACACACACACACACACACACACTGGCCATCCTTTGTGCATACAAGAAGTATTCTTTTAAAAATATATATATATTATTTTTATTGATTTCAGAGAGGAAGGGAGAGGAAGAGAGAGAGAGAAACATCAATGATGAGAGAGAATCATTGATCGGCTGCCTCCTGCACGCCACACACTGGGGATTGAGCCCGAAACCCGGGCATGTGTACTGACTGGGAATCAAACCATGACCTCCTGGTTCATGGGTCAATGCTGAAGCACAAGGAGCATTCTTGTCACAGGATTGAAGATCCCGTCGGGAACAGTCTATAGGGGACTGGAGGCAATAGGACACAATGGAAAAGCCTCCAGGATGCCAGGAGATCTGAGTAGGAACAATGAAAGCATACACTGACATCTAATTGGATGAGCTGGTACGGAAACAACTGGTGGCTGTGAGCATCGAGCATCTTCGCCTTGAAAGGAGAGATGAACTTGGATGTCTAAGGTCATAAGATCCTTTCACGGGAGATTGCACTCCATTATCCCATGGGCTAGGGCAGTGGTCGGCAAACTCATTAGTCAACAGAGCCAAATATCAACAGTACAACGATTGAAATTTCGTTTGAGAGCCAAATTTTTTAAACTTAAACTATATAGGTAGGTACATTGTTATTAACTTAATTAGGGTACTCCTAAGCCTTAGGAAGAGCCACACTCAAGGGGCCAAAAAGCCGCATGTGGCTCACGAGCCGCAGTTTGCCGACCACGGGGCTAGGGGATACAGGAAAGAGCTGGCAAGGCCTGAGACCAAAGCTGCTGACTGCGGGTGGGGTGGGGGAGTCCCCAGCTGGGAAGAGGAGAGGAGTCTGAGGGTTTCAGGAAGACCAGGACCTGTGCAGGACCTCAGAGGACGAGCCAAGTGGTGCCCATAGGCATCAATGTCCAGGGCCCAGTTCACGAGGTCCCACATTGGCAAGGCCCACTTCAGACTGTCTTGGTATTAAAGGCGCTACTGTCGGAATTTACTGGGTGGAAGTCAGAGACTGAGGCCATGACCCAGATGTAGAAGGCAGGCTGAAGACCGGAGAACCCTCCAACACGTCCCCGCTGGGAAAGGCTCCAAGGCTCTTGCTTATCTCTGAGGAAGTGAAGGCTCCACCCAAACAACACTCAAGGTAGAGACTTGGAACCCAATCACCTGGCTCAGTGGTAAAGGATTGGGATGGAGCACTAGTGTGTGGGGCTGCCAGAACAAAGTTCCATAAACGGAGTGGCTTCAGTAACAAATCTATTATCTCACAGTGCTGGAGGCTGGAAGTCTTATCAAGACGAGGGCAGGACCAGGCTCCCTCTGAAGGAGCTGGGAAGGGTCTGTTCCAGCTTCTCTCCCAGGTCCTGGTAGTTCTTGGCTTGGGGCAGCATAACTGCAGTCTTCACATGGCGGCTTTCTCCCCGAGCGCAAGAGTGTGTGCTTCCCAAATCTCCTTTTTGTAAGGACACCAGTCCCATTGGAAAAGGAGCCACCCTACCCCGGTATGACCTCATCTTAACATCTGTAACTGTGCTATTTCCAAATTAGGTCACATTCAGAGGTACTGGATTAGGACTTTAACCTATGAATTGTGGGGGACACACTTTGACCCATCATGGAGA
This sequence comes from Myotis brandtii, assembly GCF_000412655.1. Lineage (NCBI taxonomy): Eukaryota > Metazoa > Chordata > Mammalia > Chiroptera > Vespertilionidae > Myotis > Myotis brandtii. Next base: position 2,700,165 of record NW_005371173.1, read on the forward strand.
GAACTCACATCCTGAGACTTGGGCACTGTTCACACGCGCTGCTTACACACAGCTGATTCCCACACCGGCTTCTTGTTTTACCCTCTACCCTCTCAACACCGTGCGAGACACCCAGGGGCCTGCCCTAGCCTGTGCACATGGCCTGCGCACATCGGTGAAACAGGCCTGCAGCGGTTAAATGGCTGTGGCTCGGGCATTCACCCCTACATCAATGATGCTCTGTGGGCATCTGCTTCCCAGCTGTGACCACAGCAGGTTAAGCCTCCCTGAACCTCTGTCGTGGGTCTGAGATGGGTTGGAGAGGGCTGAGCACAGGCTACTGGCATAAAGCAAAGTGGGTGTTGCCCCTCCCCCCTTGTGCAGCTCTGAATGTGGAGAGATCTTCCTTTGGGTTGAGCTGAGACCCAGATGAGGACAGAGGTTGGAGAAGGTAAATTGCACGTCCAGGGTCTCAGGGTTAAACTCTCCCCCCTCTTTGGAGCACCATCTGGCCAGCACCCTCCCCCTCCTCCTTCTAGGAGTTAGTTCCTCTCCTGGGCCTGGCCAGTTCCATCTCCCCCTGCCCACCAGCTCCTTCTTCCCTCTCCCTTCTACATCCTCTTAGTTTTTCTTAAGGATTCAGGGATGGCCTTATTGCGCATGGCCTCGTGCTAGGTGCCCAGTTTCAGAGAGACCTCAGAGGGTCAAACTGGGATCCAGTAGTTTCTCCCAAAGACCTCTGCCCTTGGAGAAGGAGGTGTGACCCCAGGGAGTGGGAGACCAGGGAGAGGAGCTATGGAAGCAGCCACAGGATCTTAGGGCCCTTGAGACTTCGGAAACTCCTCTTCCAGGCCTGCGGGCTACAGGTGGGGAACCGGGCCCTGGGCGGGAGGGAAAGTGCCAAGGTCAAATGTTGGGCGGTGCCTGCGGGCGAGCCAGGCATCAGGGGCTATGTTGGAAGTGGTGTGTGCTTCCCGGTGCTGTGAACTCAGTTCCTAAGATTGCAGGGGCTTAAGTCTGCGGAGGTGTCGCCCCCGGGGGCTCTTGAGGGGAGGGGAGGCTAAAAGCCAGGTGGGGGGAGGGCATGTGGGGATCGTGGGACTGGAGGGCCGTGCCCCCACCCCCAGCGA
>NW_005371173.1:2701614-2701978 GCF_000412655.1 Myotis brandtii
GTGTGTCCCAGGCTTGGCAGGGCCTGGGCGCTGGGGCTCCTGGAGGGGGAGAGGGCCGGGAGGGGGAGAGGACCTGACCCTGCCTTTCTCCCCCAGGACTCTCCACTAGGTCCCCGCAGCGCCCCCTTCTTCTCACCCGGGTCGCGGGTCCCTCAGTGAGGGAGAGCCCCCCAAGCGCCTCCCGGCCATGGCCAACGGAGTGATCCCACCGCCCGGGGGCGCCTCCCCCCTCCCCCAGGTGACTGACGCTTCCGGATGGGGGATGAGGAGGGAGAGACCCCAAGGAGGAGAGGGGCGCCCTCTGGCTGACCCTGGGACACCCCTGCTCCATCTTGGGCGGAATGGAGAAAGCGGGGGGGGGGGG
>NW_005371173.1:2702003-2718889 GCF_000412655.1 Myotis brandtii
TTTTCGGATCTGTTGCCCCGCCTCCCCAAGCCTTGGGAGCTGGGGCGCTGGTCCCAGCCTGGGGCCCTGGAAGCGGAGGCCGTAGAAGATGGAGCCTGCTGGTCCCCGCCCCCCTTCCACCCAGGGTTGGAGTTGGGGGAGTGGGGCGCTCCTGGGTCCAGGGTCCTTAGGTGACCTGTCTGAGCCCGCAGGTCCGGGTGCCCTTGGAGGAGCCCCCTCTGAGTCCAGACGTGGAGGAGGAGGATGATGACTTGGGCAAGACCTTGGCTGTGAGCAGGTTTGGGGATCTCATCAGCAAGCCCCCAGCCTGGGACCCCGAGAAGCCCAGCCGCAGCTACAGCGAGCGGGACTTTGAGTGTGGGTAGCCTGGGGACCCCTAGTGTGGCCGCCCTCACCACCATCACCTCATTGCCACATCACCGTGCTCACACTGGCTTGGTCACCCAGTGCCATCATGTGCTGGACGCTGTGCTGGACGCTGTGCTGGGCCACCATGCCATGTTAAGTCATCCTGCTCACTCACCCATCGCCTGCTCGCCTGTCAGGGAAGCCGGTCCCAGCCGCAGGGGAGATGTAGGGACATGGGCCAGAGGCCTCCCTTAGTGACCCTTGTCTTCCCCAAGGCTCTGCCACACCCCTGGCCCTCCTCTCTCCACCTCCTCATCTCCCGTCCTGAGCTCTCTGACTACTTTTCCTTCTTTGCTGCATCATGTCCTCCCATTCCCACCACCCCTTTCATGCCCCCCTCTGTTATTCCCGGCCCCCCACTCTACTAGGCCTCACCAATGACAGGACATGGACACAGGTGTTAGGGGGAGTCTGGCTCTGGAGGAAGGACTAAGGTGCCCTTGCTTGAGGCCTTGAGCTAGAATCAGGTGTGTGTCCCTAGGGTGGTGTGGGGTCCCCTTCTGCTGTGAGGGTCCCAACTGGCTCTCTGCCCCTGCAGTTCACCGGCACACCTCCCATCACACCCACCACCCGCTCTCCGTGCGCCTGCCTCCACCCCACAAGCTGCGTCGAGTGCCCCCCGGCTCTGCCAGGCAAAGCAGGAGGAAGAAGAAGAAGGAGAAAACCTCTGCTGCTCCCTCCGAGGGGACCCCTCCCATCCAGGAGGAGGGGGGAGCTGGGGTGGAGGAGGAAGAGGAAGAGGAGGAGGAAGAGGAGGGGGAATATGAGGCCGAGCCTGTGGAGCCTCCACCCTCAGGGTCCCCACAGAAAGCGAAGGTAGGGGTCTGGCCCTGAGGGAGGGCTGGCTGCTTAGGGCGGAGTGAGAGAGGAGGCCTCGCCAGGCCGAGCGGCTGCTTTGGGGCAGGGCCCAGGACGTGTCTGCTTTGTCCACAGTTTTCCATTGGAAGTGACGAGGATGACAGTCCCGGCCTCCCCGGGAGGGCTGTCTTCACCAAGCCCTTGTCCTCGGGGGACACTCGCTCGGACAAGAGCCCCCAGCACTCGGTCAGGTACTGGCCTCCAGCCCAGCTCAGAGGAGATGCCAAGCTGCTTCCTGATCCTGGGGAGTGTGTCCACCTCTGACCCCAGAGAGGAGAGGAGGGGGGCCGAGGAGGCACGGAGGGGTGCCCCTATCTGTCCGCATGATTGGCAAGGAGGAGAGAGTCAGAGGCTAAGAGGGGGATCGGGAGGAAGGGGGACCAGCATGATGGGGGCAGGAAGGTGGAGGTGAACTTTCTTCTTTGCCCAGGAGGAGCCTGTGTCTAGTGCCCAGGGGGGCACTCCAGGCCCTGCCCCAAGTTGGAGGCCAAGGAACCCCCGATCCTGGTCTATCTCCACTGTGGTTCCCTGTCATCCAAGGCTGCCTGTTGCCTCCTCAGCTCCCCCAGTCCCCGGGCCTGGGCCCCCCGAGTCACAGGAGAGAAGAGCCGGCCCTGGAGCCCATTGGCCAGCTATGACCTGCGGGAGCGGCTATGCCCAGGCAGTGCCCTGGGCAGCCTGGGTGGCCCAGAGCAGCAGGTCCCCACTGACGAGGCGGAGGCCCAGATGTTGGGCTCTGCAGACCTGGACGACATGAAGAGTGAGTGATACCCTGGGGCAGCCCCCGTGGCCCACTCCCATGAGCACTCAGCCTGTGAGGGACCTTGGAGAGGCTCTGTGTTCTCCCCCACTCAGTGACGGGGAGCTCACTACCTCGGTTTCCAGAGCTGAGATTTCCCTTCATGACATCTCTGCCGTTCTGACCCGATTCTGTCCTCTGAGTCACCCCTGGAATAGGGCAGCCCCCCTTCCACATGATGTTTGGAGATATCAATATAGCGCCCTCCTCTTCTCAGGGCAGACTCTTCACCCTTTCACACCAGCCCCCTGGGGCTGAGCCACTCTGCCAGGCCCTGCTTCTCCCTATATCAAGGGCTCACCTCCTCACTCCTGACCCACTACCCTTGGCCTGGCCTGGCTGTGATCTCGGCACATTCTTTCCATCTTATCAGTCCTGGTTTCTGTGCCACCTGTCATCACCCACGGGGCTCTGTGCCCAGGCCAGAGGCATCCCTGACCCCGCCTTCCTCCCCCTAGAACAGTGTGTGGGCGGGGGTGGGGAGGAGGGCTTTGAGCTCAGTACGTCATGGAAAGTTGCCAGGACCTGAGGACAGGGACAGGAACAATCCGATGGCAGCAGCAGTGGTGCTGGCGGGATGGGGAGGGTCAGAGGGAGGGCGTGTTTACAGATCCAGGGTTGGGGCTTAAAGCAGCCGGGAGCAGCCCTGGGGACCTGGGAGTTGGAGTTGAGAGGCCTGGACATCTCGGGCTCTGGTTGGACAGAGACCATTCCTGTTCAGACTCCCATCTCTCAGGAGAGCCAGGGCTTTGGGGGGACAGGGTTGAGGCCTCAGCCCGTGTCTGGGGAATGACGAGCCAGCTGGAGCTCACAGAGCCCAATGGGGCACTGAGCTCCGGGCCCTGGGATGCCGAGGGCCTGGGCCCCTGGAGGGCTCCAGCTCAAAGCCCTCGAGACTCGCTGGCCTCAGAGGACTTGGAGATGTTTGTGCGGGACCTTGAGGACTGTGACCCGTGGGAGTCTACCAGGGACCAGCTGAGCCCCATGGCAGGGGGACCAGCTTGTGAGTAAACGGGCTGCTGACCTTCCACCAGCTGCTGGCCTGGAAGGGGCAGGCGGGGAGGAAGGGAGAGAACATCTGCCTGAATCTGCCGGCCGAGGACCTGTGGGGTTAGACCTGGGTGCCGAGAGAGGCTCAGGGACAGTGCTGGGGGCTTGGGGCCTGGCGGCTCCGAGTGAGAGGCAGTGGCCATGGTGGGGCTGCGGACTGAGTAGGGATCTGCCTTGTTACTGTGGCTTGGCTAGTGGTCCTCTGTGTGACTTTGGGCTAGTGCTTCCTCCGCTCTGGGCCTCGGTCTCCTATCTGTGAAGTAGCCACATTGACAAGGTGGTCCTGTTGGCATGGCCCCTGGGTGACTGTGGCGCCCACCAGTGGACTGGCTGGGCAGAGCAGGGAGCTAGAGGGGCTGGCCATGACCCTGAGGCCGGGAGCTAGACCCCTGGGACTGCCAAGCCCACCTTCTCCGCAGGCCACCGGCTGGAAGACAACCCTGGCATGCGGCGGCACCTGGTGAAGAAGCCATCCCGAACACAGGGCGGGAGGGGCAGCCCCGGTGGCCTGGCCCCCATCCTGCGCAGGAAGAAGAAGAAGAAGAAGCTAGACCGGAGGCCTCATGAGGTACAGGACCCGGGCCTGGGCCACCAGCTTCCTCTCGCCTCTGCTCCCAGAGCCTCCTTTTCCCTCACTCCCCGCCGTGCCCTGGCGCCGGGTCCCATCTGGTGGCCCCCAGGCCCTCATCCTTGGTGCCTACCCCAGGTGTTTGTGGAGCTGAACGAGCTGATGCTGGACCGCAGCCAGGAGCCCCACTGGCGGGAGACGGCGCGCTGGATCAAGTTTGAGGAGGACGTGGAGGAAGAGACCGAGCGCTGGGGGAAGCCCCACGTGGCCTCGCTCTCCTTCCGCAGCCTCCTGGAGCTCAGGAGGACCATCGCCCATGGTAGGGGCCCTGCAGGCCTGGCCCCGGGCTGCACGCCCTCTTCACAAACTGCAGAGCCTGTGCCAGGCTGCTCACCTCCCGGGGACTCCTCCCTGGAGTCCTGGGCCCAGGCACGGTCTGGCTGCCACTCTGGGGAGGTGGGGTCCAACTGCCTGCCCAGCTGTCAGCTCTGAGGGGTGGGGTGCTGCCCCTGGTCCCTGGCATAGTAGACTCCCCTCCCTGGGTGAAGAGGGGCCATGCCCTCGTTCCGTGCTCCATTTTCACGACCGTCTCTCTGGCTGGGCTGTGGCCACATGGAGTAGTGTATCTGCCCGGGTGCAGGGGTGCTTGGCTCCCCCAGCGCGTTGGCCTGCCCTGGGGGAGCAAGGCCGCTGGGGCGGGTTCTCCCTGTCTGACAGGACCGTGTCCCCTCTGACTGTGCCCCCAGGCGCCGCCCTCCTGGACCTGGAGCAGACCACTCTGCCGGGCATCGCGCATCTTGTGGTGGAGACCATGATTGTGTCTGACCAGATCCGGCCAGAGGACAGGGCCAGCGTCCTGCGCACCCTGCTACTAAAGCACAGGTGCCGGGGGAGGGGGTGCCCAGGAGGGGGCCTCCTGGTTCCGCTGTCTCTACAGGAGCAGACTTCCTGTGGGGCTTGGGGTCTCTGCTTGAGCACCCAAGTGCCGGGGAGCTGGTTCCTGATCCATCCTTGGACAGCACTACCCACTAGAAAGTTCTTTCTTACATTGAGGCAGAGGGATAGAGGCCCTGGCCCTCCATGTCTCACTTCCTCATCACCTCAATCGCCAAGATCCTCTCCTCCTAACTGCCTGCCCGCTTTGCCCTTTCCCAGCCACCCCAATGATGACAAGGACAGTGGCTTCTTTCCCCGAAACACATCCAGCTCCAGTGTGAACTCGGTCATGGGGAATCACCACCCCACCCCCAGTCATGGCCCTGATGGGGCAGTGCCCACCATGGCCGATGACCTGGGGGAGCCAGCCCCACTCTGGCCTCACGACCCTGATGCCAAGGAGGTCAGTCGCCTTACTCTGCCCTGGGTTGGGGGACTGAAAGGGTTTCTAGTTTCAAAGGAGGCAACTGAGTGGGTCAGGAAGGTGGGATGCCTGGCATCATGCTAGGCATGTGGGGGGATCTTTAGGGGGAAACCACGAGGGACCCCTACTCTGGAGAAAAAGGAGGTTTAAGTGGATGATGTGGCAGACCCAGGGGAGCCATTTAAACAAGAGAAGGCTGAGGTGGTTGTGGGGGGGCTTGGAGAAGGGGTCCAGATCCTGGGCTGGTCCCCTCCTGATGTGAGGCACATCACCCATAGTCCTTCCCCTGGCTGGGGTGGGAGGTCCAGGGGTTGGCGGGCAGAGTCCAGGGCTGGAGCAAGGGAAGGGAGGGCCTGCCACGGCCTCCGGTCTGGGTCCCAGCCCTATTCCAGTTCTGCGTCCTCAGAAGCCCCTCCATATGTCTGGGGGAGACAGTCACCGGGGGAAAAGCCTGAAGCTGCTGGAGAAGATCCCCGAAGATGCTGAGGCCACTGTGGTGCTTGTGGGTAAGGAGGGACGGGTGCTGGGGGCAGGGGCCGGGGCATGGGTGCCTCCCCTGTGGTCCGCCGGTCTTGAGCTCTGTGCCTCTCCCATCCCCACCTGGCCCCACCTGCCCCCCCAACTCATCCCCAGCCCTTTCTTCCCCAGTCCTCTGCCTGCGTCCCTCCGTTTTCGGCTACCTTGGACAACTGCTAGGCCATATAGCACCTTTGTGAGAATTAGAGAAAAGCAGCCCTTAATTTCCCTCTTTTGGTAAATTGTTAAAGTACAAACATATACATGAATAAGTCTCCTTTAGAACGGCCCCTTAATTTCCATCTGTTGGTAAATTGTGGTAAATGTACAAACATATACATGAATAAGTCTCCTTTAGAACGGGGTTTCTCTCTTCAGTGCACACCTGCCCCATTGCACATGATGTTCCTGAGACACCCCCTCCGGGCTGCCTTGCCCGCGCCCCTGTGCCCAGCGCCCCGGGCCTTCTCTCCCCAGGCTGTGTGCCTTTCCTGGAGCAGCCAGCAGCAGCCTTTGTGCGGTTGAACGAGGCGGTGCTCTTGGAGTCTGTGCTCGAGGTCCCCGTGCCGGTCCGCTTCCTTTTCGTGATGCTTGGGCCCCGCCACACCAGCACCGACTATCACGAGCTGGGGCGCTCCATCGCTACCCTCATGTCTGACAAGGTTGGTCCTCCAGCCCGTGGGCTGGGCACTCCAGGCCTGTCCCCTGGGCCCTCCTGGTTCCTGTCCCTCTCACTGCCCCAGGGTACCATGGATGCAGGGGTGCAGGGGCCCTCCTGGGTGGAGCAGCGCTTTGGAGAGTGGAGAGGCTGTTGGCCGAGGGGAGAAAGGGAGCCCTCTGAGCTGGGGCTGTGGGAGGGGAGGTGGGACAGGGAGAAGCAGCCAGACCTCCAGGTTTTGGATGTGACATAGACTGGATGTGAATGGGCTGGCTCTGTTGGTCTTTGCTGTGGCATCTCCTGGGCTTGGATAGGAGAGTGATGTTCAAATGCCTTCCCAACCTGCCGGACGTGGGCACTGTCCAGGCAGAATGGCCTTGGAGGCCTCTGCAGTGCCAGGTGTCACCCCGTAGTTGTTGGATTGTGGGAAAGTCTGGAGGCTCCCAGGGGAAGAGAGGGCCCTGGGAGGGGGCAGTGCTGAGGGCTGTGGCTTGCCAGCCAGCAGGGCCTGTGAGTCAGAATTTTGACAACTGGACTGGACCTGCGTATGTGGCGGAACGTCCTTACCCCTCTCCCCAAAGCCCCGTGCCAGGGCCTCCCCGGTCAGCTCAGCCCTTGCTTTCCTGCCCCCAGCTGTTTCACGAGGCTGCCTACCAGGCTGACGACCGGCAGGACCTCCTGAGTGCCATCAGCGAGTTCCTGGACGGCAGCATCGTGATCCCCCCGTCGGAGGTGGAGGGCCGCGACCTGCTGCGCTCCGTGGCCGCCTTCCAGCGGGAGCTGCTGAGGAAGCGGCGGGAGCGAGAGCAGAACAAAGTGGAGATGACCACCCGGGGAGGCTACACGGCCCCTGGGAAAGGTCAGACCCTTTGGGGTCCAGAGCTCCCCATGCTCCCCCCCACACAGCTAAGTCTATGACCTCAGCTCCGTCCTGACTCCCGGATTCCTGGATGCAGCTTCCAACCCCTGACCCAGGCCCATGGGCGAGGCAGGGAAGGATGGAGGGCCTGCAAGTGGAGGGGTGGTCTGTGTTCCAGCACCTCCTTGTCCCCCAGGGCTGTCGCTGGAATTGGGGGGCTCTGAGGCGACCCCTGAAGATGACCCCCTGCGGCGGACCGGCTCGGTGTTTGGGGGACTTGTCCGGGACGTGAAGCGCCGCTACCCGCACTACCCCAGTGACCTGCGGGACGCTCTGCACTACCAGTGTGTGGCCGCCGTGCTCTTCATCTACTTCGCTGCCCTCAGCCCTGCCATCACCTTCGGGGGGCTGCTAGGTGAGGTGGAGGGCGGGGGCTCAGTGTCATCTCCAAGGTTTCTGGGACAGGGTGTCCCAGTGATCACTTTAGGGGCTTATGGGGGAGAGGAGATAGTCGTCAGTGTGACCATCCTGAGCTGCTGGGTCAGGGGATTCCAGAGTTCACTTTTGGGGGAGCTGTGAAGATCACCTTGGGGAGCTGGTGGTGAAGGGGCAGGAGGTAAGGCGTTAGTAAGGGGGCCCTATGTACTGTTCTGGGGGGCTGCTCCACTCTTGCTGGGTCCCCAGGTTAGGCTAAGCTAGATAAGGAAGAGGGGCCAGGGAGGGGCCAGGCAGGGCTGTCCCACTGACCCTTGCCCTCCCCAGGGGAGAAGACCGAAGGGCTGATGGGAGTGTCTGAGCTGATCGTGTCCACGGCTGTGCTTGGAGTCCTCTTTTCTCTGCTGGGGGCCCAACCGCTGCTTGTGGTTGGCTTCTCAGGGCCACTGCTCGTCTTCGAAGAAGCCTTCTTCAAGGTGACAGCCCTGCCCTGCTGCTCCGCAGGGATCACCTGCTCCTCCCCTGGCCCCTCAGCCCAGGTGACAGGTCCCTGCTGGGTCCCCCTCCTCCCCTTGGAGTTACCCCCCACCCCGCCCCACTCCCTACCTCATGGGGCCCTGATATTCATAGAAGACTGCTGTGGGTAACCACTCCTCCCTCCTGGCCACCAGTTCTGCCAATCGCATGACCTGGAGTACCTCACCGGCCGGGTGTGGGTTGGCCTCTGGCTGGTGGTCTTTGTTCTTGCTCTGGTGGCCGCCGAGGGCAGCTTCCTGGTCCGCTACATCTCGCCTTTCACCCAGGAGATCTTCGCCTTCCTCATTTCTTTCATTTTCATCTATGAGACCTTCTACAAACTCTATAAGGTAGAGGTCCAGAGAGGGGTTGGGGGCAGGGCAGGTGTAGATGTGGGTGGGCAGCATCCTGGCAAGGAGCATGGGAGGCGGTGGCATGGAGATTGGGGCAGAGGGCTCAAAGAGGGGGGCTCTGTTGTGTGTGGGCGTGGGGGGTCGGGGACACCCTGGGGTAGGTCTGAGCTGAAGGGGAAGGAATCAGACCCATAGGGTATTGGTCAGAACCCCAGGATTTACCTGCACAGGTGTGTGAAGTGGTCACTAAGCACTAAGGGCTGGGTGTCCTTGGGTCACCTTTTGTAGTGTGTGTGTGTGTGTGTGTGTGTGTGTGTGTGTGTGTGTGTGTCTTATGTAGCTGGATGTTGTGTGTTACTGTTGCCTGGTCAGGTAGGTGAGGGAACAGCCTTCTCCCTTGCAGCTGATGAAATCAGGGTCACCTGCCCAGGTGAACACTAGGGCAGCCTTGTAACCCACATAGGTGTTCACGGAGCACCCACTGCTGCCGTTCTACCCCCCTGAGGGGGCACCGGCGCCTAGGCTGGACCTGAATGGGAGTGCTCTGCCCGCCACTGAGGGGCCACCAGGCCCGAGGAACCAGCCCAACACGGCCCTGCTGTCCCTCATCCTCATGCTTGGGACCTTCCTCATCGCCTTCTTCCTGCGCAAGTTCAGGAACAGCCGCTTCCTGGGGGGCAAGGTACGTGGCTTCCAGAGCGGGGCCCGTGGAGCCCCTGGGGGACTCTTAGTTCTGCTGTCCCTGCCAGGCCCCACTCTAGAGCAGGGCTGTCCCTTTCTCCAGGTCAGCCTCTGGCTCTAAGCCAAGTCTGTGTGGCCCCAGCCCATCAGGGCCTCAGAGAAGTCTGCTCAGAAGAGGAATGCCCACCTGGGCTGGCTGGCACTCATGGGGTTGAAAGGGACAGGTTGGGGGATCTTCCTGAACCAGCTCAGACCCAAGAGAGGTCAGGAGTAATAAGCCCTTGTGAGCCTCCAGCCCTCACCTCCACCTCCGCTCCCTTCTCCTAAGGCTCGCCGCATCATCGGGGATTTCGGCATCCCCATCTCCATTCTGGTGATGGTCCTGGTGGATTACTCCATTACAGACACCTACACACAGGCGAGTGAGCCCGACCTCTCTGGCAGCTGGTTCTCACCCCTGGGCCCGAGCGGCAGTTAGATTAGGGCTGGAACCCAGCTTTCCTGGTGGAATGGCAGAGACCTGCTGGGGTCACACTGGATGGATGAGCTGGGGGTTCATGTGGTCCCACTAAGGAGGCCACCCAGCGGTCTGAGGCTGTGTGTGACGCGTAGGCAAGACCTGGAGGAGCAGGGATGGGGCTGGGGCAGAATGACAGGTGGCCTCCAGGTTTCCTGGCAGCTCTGGGGATCTGGGAGAAGGTATGTCATGTCTCTGCCCTATACCGGACCCTTGTAGGGACAGCAACTTTGGAGGATGCAAAACTAATTTCCTTCAAACCTGTTCACACCCCAATTCCCTGGAGCCCTGGTACTGGGGACACACGGCTTTGCGGGAGCAGCTGCTGCATGGGTTCCTAGCACGGGGAGGTAGTGTCCCTGAACCCTGCCTTCCTTCTGGCCTCGCAGAAGCTGACAGTGCCCACGGGGCTCTCGGTGACCTCCCCGCACAAGCGCACGTGGTTCATCCCGCCTCTGGGCAGTGCCCGTCCTTTCCCGCCCTGGATGATGGTGGCAGCTGCTGTCCCCGCCCTGCTGGTCCTCATCCTGATCTTCATGGAGACACAGATCACTGCGTGAGCGGGCGGGGACCCTGGGCGGATGAGTGCGGATGGTGGGATTGGCAGCAAGGGGACAGACAGTTTTTTGCCTGTGGTGCTTGGCCGTGCCATCTGTCTGGTGCCACGGGCATGTGCAGGGTGGCACTTGACAGTTCTCAGAACGCTCTGGCAATGTGTTCTCTCACCCAGTGACGCTCACATGATCTCGTTTTGGTTAAGTCACAATAAGGTGGTGAGACCTGGCATCTGGCTTTTATGGTATTTTAAACATCCACAGTGTAAGGAATTTGGCTCAGATTTGCTTAAATGTGAGAACTTTAATTTGGGAACTTGAAAGAGGAAGCTGGCAGATCCTGGGAGAGCTCTTCTCTGCCCCCACCCCGCTCCCCACCCGGCTGTGTGCGCCTGGCCCGGCTGCTGGCCCACTCACTCCCACTTGGTTCTCTGTAGGCTCATTGTCAGCCAGAAGGCACGGAGGCTGCTCAAAGGCTCCGGCTTCCACCTGGACCTGCTTCTGATCGGCTCCCTGGGGGGACTCTGTGGGCTGTTTGGGTTGCCCTGGCTGACGGCTGCCACCGTCCGCTCAGTCACCCATGTCAATGCACTGACTGTCATGCGCACCGCCATTGCGCCTGGAGACAAGCCCCAGATCCAGGAGGTGCGGGAGCAGCGGGTCACTGGCGTGCTCATCTCCAGCCTTGTGGGTGAGAGCGCACACCTTGCAAGGCCTGGCCCCGCTCCCCAGACTTGCCTTCTTGGACCCCAAGGCCTTAAATCAGCTCTCTCATCCGGGCGTGGGGCCAGGTCCCTTCTGACTCTCCAAATGTGGCCTGTCTAGCCCCTGCCCTGCCTGCCAGCCCTGCTTCCTGACCCCCATGAGCCCTTTTTCCTCGTGCCCTTTCCTGGTTCTCTTTCCTGCTCCATCTTCTCTTGTTCGTGGTGATGAGGCCCAGCCGGTCAGTTAGATGGTCCGTGCCCCTCCCCACCAGGTCTGCCTGTCCTCACAGCGCTGTCTGAGGGGTCAGGTAGGTCTGTGACTCCTCCTCTAGGCCTGTCCATCGTCATGGGGGCTGTGCTGCGCCAGATCCCATTGGCCGTGCTCTTTGGGATTTTCCTGTACATGGGGGTCACGTCACTGTCTGGCATCCAGCTGTCCCAGCGTCTGTTGCTCATCTTCATGCCAGCAAAACACCATCCCGAGCAGCCCTATGTGACCAAGGTATGGCCAGGAAGCATGGAGGCGGGGAGCTGGGTGATGGGAAGGGTGTCCAGGGGATCCCTGGGCCGGACATGGGCAGGATAGGATGACTATGAAGATATATTGGGACCTGGGGAGCCAACTCCCCAGAGATGTGGGTGGGAGTGTGGTGAGACCTGACACCTGTTCCCAGGTGAAGACGTGGCGGATGCACCTGTTCACCTGCATCCAGCTGGGCTGCATCGCACTGCTCTGGGTGGTCAAGTCCACGGCAGCCTCGCTCGCCTTTCCCTTCCTGCTGCTGCTCACGGTGCCTCTGAGGCGTTGCCTTCTGCCCCGGATTTTCCAGGACAGAGAGCTGCAGGCGGTAAGGGACTGTGCTTGGGGCAGGGTCAGTGTGGATGGGGCCTGGGTTCCAATCTCTGCTGCACCGCCTGACAGCTGTGTGACTGACACAGGTAACCTAACCTGAACTCTTACTTTCATCTATATAAGGGCTAATAGAAGATTCTACCTTATACGATTGCTGTGAGGCTTAAACACTAATCCAGGTGAAGTACTGAGTACGATGGTTTGGCGTGAAGTAAGCACAAGGCTGCTGCAGACAGCTGTGCAGGCTGTACATTGAACAGAAGCGCATAGCTGAGGGGCGGGTGGGGGTGGGACGGTGCTGAAATCCATCTGAGCCCTATTTTTGTCATCTGGAGGAAGGGACATCTTTTTGCAAATCATCCACCCAAACACAGTCTACAGAAGTATACCGCAAGAGCGGCTCCCAGAAAGTGCTTCACCTATGGTAGCTGCTCTCATTGGTATTGTTATTAGGAGCTGTCACTGGACGGGGTGGTGACCTGAAGGTTTAAGCCAATGGGAAGTGCTTCAATCTGGGGCCACAGTCCCTGCAAACTGTGAGGCTTGGAAAGGTCTGGGAGCAGCGAGGGCTGCTGGCCAAGGAGGAGCTGGGGAACTGGGGGCACCACTTGGCTTCCTTGCCTCTTCTGACCTTCCGCTCCTTCTGCAGCTGGACTCGGAAGATGCTGAACCAAACTTCGACGAGGATGGCCAGGATGAGTACAACGAGCTGCATATGCCTGTGTGATTCTCCGACACGGTGACCCTGAGAGACCCCGACATCTTAGTGACTGATACCTGGGCCCCTGTCAGAGCCCAGCCCCAGGGCGGGCGGGGGTTCCTCATGACCCAAAGACGTGCCTGGAACCACTACTGATGCCACGGCCAGAGGGGCCCTGACTGTGCCCGAGGCCCTGACCTTATCTCACCAGGCCCTTTCACAGACCGGCACAGGCTTGACCGGCACAGGCTTTGAGCTCATTATAACCACACCCCTCGTCTTGTGTCTGCTTCACTTTCTTGGTTCCATGTCTGGTTTCTCAGGTCACAGTTATCCATCTGGAATTGGAAGAACTGGGAGAATTCTATATTCAGGGTCATCAAAACCTGAGGAGAGGTTTGAGGCAAGGACAGAATTCTTGGGTGAATGGGAGAGAATTAAGACCACAGAAGGTCAGAGCTGGGCTTTAGCATCACCCCTTGAGGCCCCTCAAGTGCAGCTGAGGAGGAGCCTGGAGGCTCAAGGTCTGGCTCAAGGTCACATGCCTTTAATCCTGCTCCTGTTTGGGAGGGGTGGGTGGGGGAGGGGAGATGCGGTGGTCGTTTTGCTTTAGCCGCTAGGGAAATCAGAGCTTGCCCAAGCGCTGTGGAGCTACAGAAGGGAATGTAAAAACTTTCATCTTCTTTTCTTGATTACTGGCATTCAGAGGAACAGGGACAGTAGCTCAATTCCCCAGACGCCAGGGTGGTGCTGGATTTGGGGTCCCTGGACCATTTTAGATTCTCTCGGCTTAAAAGAGAGGCAGTTCTGAGATTCCTGAGGCCACTCCTTGTGCCACAGTCTGTTAAACCAGAAATAACCTGGGGGCCTTGAGGAGGGTTCGAACTGGGTGCCCTTTACGTCACAGTTGCTTGGCAACCGGCTGCGTGTCGGAGCTAGTTGTCTCTGTGTGGCCCTCTGGTGGCTGCTCTCTCATACTGCAGGCTCTGCCCCATCTGGTAGGAGATGCCCAGCCGCCTGGAGGACCCCCTGTGGTCAAAGAACCCATTCAAGCACATTCTCCTTCTGAGACGGGAGGCAGAGAGGTCCCCTGGGGTTCCCCAGCCCTAGGAGGCTGTGAGCATCCAGAGCCAGGATCCCTCATCCCCATGAGCCGCTTCCGCTGGAGCCAGCCCTGCTTCTTCCTTATCCTTTTACCAGTTTCTTCCCAGGTATTCAGGCAAAAAGCTAGAGCCGGGCAGCTGGCCAGGAGAGAAGGGACAGACTGCTGTGAGGCTGTTTGCTGTGTTCCTGAGGAAGACTGCCCTCTCCAGCTGTCTGGGATTGTCACCCAGGTTTAAGCGTTTCATTCCAGTCCCTTTGGCTCCCTTGGTCTCTGGCGCCACGATGTCTCCTAACAGCATCTGGCCTCTGACGAACTCTCCTGGCCTGAGGGCCTTTCCTCTGAGGTTGGCCAAGGCCAGGTGGAATTTCAGAGGAGCTTTGCTAGCAAAGGCAAACGCAAAAACCTCGAACATAGATGTGTACAGAGCAGATTCCAAACACAGAGAACAAGGGCCAGGCAGAGAAGCACGGCTGAGAGGTTTGGCATGCAGGACTCCATTCCTTTCCTGAGCCCTACATCAGGTTGCCTGGCTCCCCTGTGGGCCCCAGTGGGGGCGGGCTGGCCCGTTTGCTGTAGGCGATGCCCAGACCCTCACAGGAAGGAACCACTTCTTTCCCAGCCTCTGAGAGAAAAAGGGCAACCTGAGCCAGGAAGGCTTGGCTCTTCATTGGACCCTGGTTGTGTCAGTCATCTCTGTTTGGTAAATAGCGGAGAACTGTGGATGTTCCTCAACTGGAAAATGAGAAATAATGTGGAAGCTTTTGAAATAGAATGAACTTTGGTCCTAGGTGGTGTGTCAGGGTGGCCTGTAGTATAACTAGGCCCTGAGGCCTCAGAAAAAGAGATGAAAAAATTTCAGTGAAGTTTAGAACCAGACATACCCTCTGGCCAGTGAACATGCCACCCAATGAGAAGTACATGAATAAGGCCTAAGAGCCTGGAGCCTTGAAGACCATGCCATTCCCACCTGCCTTTACACCCCAGCCCCTGAGGGAAAGCAGCTGCAGTTTGGTTATGTACCTGAGGCCAGAGTTGGCCCCAAAACATACTGAACTGGGCCTGTTCAGGGGTGATGCTTCCGCACTCGGGGTAGGGGCCTGTAGAGGCCCTGAGAGGACTTAGGAAGTCGTAGCAACCCAGAAGCTTACTAGGTAGGGACAGGTACCTTGAGGGATGGGAGAGGAGAGCGTCAGTGGGGCCAGATTGGGTATCAAAGAGAGAAAGACAAGAGATAATGGGCCCGTGGCAAACCCCTAGCTAGGCAACCGGGGTGGGGGTAAGGAGGCTGTGCAATTTGAAATCTTTTCATTTGGGGACATTAGGGGTTTGTCCTAAAGCCATTGTAGCCCCTAACTTTCTCTTTACTTACCTTCCAACCTTATCCTCCTGGATAAGCTTGGTGGAGGCCTACTTTTTCCAGATGTAGAGGGCAGTCAACAGAGAGAAGTCCCATTTGGTCCTCGTGGACTAAGGGGTGGGTTAGAGGCCATGGTATTTTTGAATGACAGGTCCCACACCATCTCCTTTAGACTGGAAGCAACTTGACAAGTGGGCATGTGCAAGGTGGCCCAGCACCCTTCCAACAAGGAGGATGGCAATCCCATTGCTATTTTACCCCTTGCGGCTCTCTGAGGGGTTACGGCCACATCTTGGATAGCTGCTGATAAAGTTTTTATTATTCTTGCACAGGTTCAAGCCCCCTTTATGACCAAAGAAGTGCTAACTCATTCTTCTACTTTGAGCAAAGAGGGCAGCTGGCATTTCCTCATTCCATGCTGAGGAGTCAGCTCACTCGCAACGTCTGATGCCCTCATGAAAGCTCCTGGCTGTCAGAGCTCAAACGCCTTCTGCCTGGATTGCCCTGGGCCCCTCCTTTAGGGCACAGAACCTGGCAATAATGTGTCCCCTTTGGCAGCCTGTGTGACAGCTCTTCTTGTATTGTATCAGGTGACTCCAATAATGATCATGCCTGTTGACACCTAGAGCTCTCAGAGGGAATTCTGAGCAGCAGTAGAAGGGCAAAACAGAACTCAAGGGCACTTGCACACAACGCTGCCCATACAGCTGGTGCTTAAGCCATTCTGAGAACAACAATAAGACAAGTTCTGGGCAAGCACCGAATGGGATTGAATCCAATGTGGCAAGTAGGAGACCCAAAGTGAGGAGTTTGGTTTCCAGATAAATACATTATATAATTGAGAGGGAACCTGACTGCTCGCATGACTCACCACTGTACAAAGCGCAAACTCTAATATTTACAGGGTTTCTGTTCCAGAAGGAAGATTTAATATTTGAGATCTCTGCTGGGATTATTTTTACTTTAGTTGGAACTCTTTCTTTTTATTGAACAATTCTATATCAAATGCTGAGTAAACACACAGCTGTTGGGATGTTCTCTGGGTGGTGGGTGAGTCCCACTTGGCTCTGGGAGCCTGAAGGAGGAGCAGGGAGCTCCTGGGACAGGGCTTCCAGGACCATGGGAGGTGAAGGGCAGAGAGGAGGTGAGGTAGGGATGGGGAGCAGCTGGGATGACGGGGAGCAGCTGGGATGATGGGGAGCAGCTGGGATGATAGGATCTAGTGAAAGCCAAGGGTGACACCAGTAGAACTTAGAAAGAATTCTGGAAATGTTTTGATTAGCATGTTTGGTAGTTTCAATTACAGCTGTCACTTCTCTCTGTGTTAGTAACAATACCCTCAAAACCCAAAGAGGCACTGTGAGCTTCTTTCCGAGCCAGCTGGAGCGAGAGGTGTTGGTGACCCTGCATACGAGGCTGATGAGTAGACAGTGGCAGGTGGGAAAGACAAAGTGCATTAGAGGCCCCAGGAGCCCAGGAGACAGGATGGGGATAGATGGTGAGCCTGAGAGGTGGCACTGGGACTAGTGCCAGCAGGAAGCCTTGTATTCCATCTTAGCTGTCCGTTCCTAGTCCATCAGTGGTTCTTCACAATGCTAATGATGGCCGTAGCTGGTTTACTCAGTGGTTAGATCCCTGGCCCCAGGTCAGGGCTCCTGTGGAAGACAACCAATTGATGTGTCTCTCTCACATCCATGTTTCTCTCCCCTCCTCCCTTCCACCCTCTCTAAAAATCAATGAAAAAATATCCTCGGGTGAGGATTTTAAAAAAAATGCTAATGATGGAGACCAGAGCATCATCTTTATTCTGGCTTTTGGAGGGCCTATTGTGTACAGGGCTTTTTTGTAAAAACTTGCCCCAAAGACAGGGCTCCTGAGGCCTCCCTTCTTCCCCATTTTCTCTCCTCCAGCTCTGCTTTCTGGGGCCCAGATCTACCCCACATTCCCACGATAGCTGAAAGCTATTTCTTTTTTATTTTTATTATTATTTTTAAAATCTTTATTGTTGAGATTATTACAGATGTCCCTCTTTTTC
>NW_005371173.1:2721768-2755279 GCF_000412655.1 Myotis brandtii
GCTATTTTTCGGATCTGTTGCCCCGCCTCCCCAAGCCTTGGGAGCTGGGGCGCTGGTCCCAGCCTGGGGCCCTGGAAGCGGAGGCCGTAGAAGATGGAGCCTGCTGGTCCCCGCCCCCCTTCCACCCAGGGTTGGAGTTGGGGGAGTGGGGCGCTCCTGGGTCCAGGGTCCTTAGGTGACCTGTCTGAGCCCGCAGGTCCGGGTGCCCTTGGAGGAGCCCCCTCTGAGTCCAGACGTGGAGGAGGAGGATGATGACTTGGGCAAGACCTTGGCTGTGAGCAGGTTTGGGGATCTCATCAGCAAGCCCCCAGCCTGGGACCCCGAGAAGCCCAGCCGCAGCTACAGCGAGCGGGACTTTGAGTGTGGGTAGCCTGGGGACCCCTAGTGTGGCCGCCCTCACCACCATCACCTCATTGCCACATCACCGTGCTCACACTGGCTTGGTCACCCAGTGCCATCATGTGCTGGACGCTGTGCTGGACGCTGTGCTGGGCCACCATGCCATGTTAAGTCATCCTGCTCACTCACCCATCGCCTGCTCGCCTGTCAGGGAAGCCGGTCCCAGCCGCAGGGGAGATGTAGGGACATGGGCCAGAGGCCTCCCTTAGTGACCCTTGTCTTCCCCAAGGCTCTGCCACACCCCTGGCCCTCCTCTCTCCACCTCCTCATCTCCCGTCCTGAGCTCTCTGACTACTTTTCCTTCTTTGCTGCATCATGTCCTCCCATTCCCACCACCCCTTTCATGCCCCCCTCTGTTATTCCCGGCCCCCCACTCTACTAGGCCTCACCAATGACAGGACATGGACACAGGTGTTAGGGGGAGTCTGGCTCTGGAGGAAGGACTAAGGTGCCCTTGCTTGAGGCCTTGAGCTAGAATCAGGTGTGTGTCCCTAGGGTGGTGTGGGGTCCCCTTCTGCTGTGAGGGTCCCAACTGGCTCTCTGCCCCTGCAGTTCACCGGCACACCTCCCATCACACCCACCACCCGCTCTCCGTGCGCCTGCCTCCACCCCACAAGCTGCGTCGAGTGCCCCCCGGCTCTGCCAGGCAAAGCAGGAGGAAGAAGAAGAAGGAGAAAACCTCTGCTGCTCCCTCCGAGGGGACCCCTCCCATCCAGGAGGAGGGGGGAGCTGGGGTGGAGGAGGAAGAGGAAGAGGAGGAGGAAGAGGAGGGGGAATATGAGGCCGAGCCTGTGGAGCCTCCACCCTCAGGGTCCCCACAGAAAGCGAAGGTAGGGGTCTGGCCCTGAGGGAGGGCTGGCTGCTTAGGGCGGAGTGAGAGAGGAGGCCTCGCCAGGCCGAGCGGCTGCTTTGGGGCAGGGCCCAGGACGTGTCTGCTTTGTCCACAGTTTTCCATTGGAAGTGACGAGGATGACAGTCCCGGCCTCCCCGGGAGGGCTGTCTTCACCAAGCCCTTGTCCTCGGGGGACACTCGCTCGGACAAGAGCCCCCAGCACTCGGTCAGGTACTGGCCTCCAGCCCAGCTCAGAGGAGATGCCAAGCTGCTTCCTGATCCTGGGGAGTGTGTCCACCTCTGACCCCAGAGAGGAGAGGAGGGGGGCCGAGGAGGCACGGAGGGGTGCCCCTATCTGTCCGCATGATTGGCAAGGAGGAGAGAGTCAGAGGCTAAGAGGGGGATCGGGAGGAAGGGGGACCAGCATGATGGGGGCAGGAAGGTGGAGGTGAACTTTCTTCTTTGCCCAGGAGGAGCCTGTGTCTAGTGCCCAGGGGGGCACTCCAGGCCCTGCCCCAAGTTGGAGGCCAAGGAACCCCCGATCCTGGTCTATCTCCACTGTGGTTCCCTGTCATCCAAGGCTGCCTGTTGCCTCCTCAGCTCCCCCAGTCCCCGGGCCTGGGCCCCCCGAGTCACAGGAGAGAAGAGCCGGCCCTGGAGCCCATTGGCCAGCTATGACCTGCGGGAGCGGCTATGCCCAGGCAGTGCCCTGGGCAGCCTGGGTGGCCCAGAGCAGCAGGTCCCCACTGACGAGGCGGAGGCCCAGATGTTGGGCTCTGCAGACCTGGACGACATGAAGAGTGAGTGATACCCTGGGGCAGCCCCCGTGGCCCACTCCCATGAGCACTCAGCCTGTGAGGGACCTTGGAGAGGCTCTGTGTTCTCCCCCACTCAGTGACGGGGAGCTCACTACCTCGGTTTCCAGAGCTGAGATTTCCCTTCATGACATCTCTGCCGTTCTGACCCGATTCTGTCCTCTGAGTCACCCCTGGAATAGGGCAGCCCCCCTTCCACATGATGTTTGGAGATATCAATATAGCGCCCTCCTCTTCTCAGGGCAGACTCTTCACCCTTTCACACCAGCCCCCTGGGGCTGAGCCACTCTGCCAGGCCCTGCTTCTCCCTATATCAAGGGCTCACCTCCTCACTCCTGACCCACTACCCTTGGCCTGGCCTGGCTGTGATCTCGGCACATTCTTTCCATCTTATCAGTCCTGGTTTCTGTGCCACCTGTCATCACCCACGGGGCTCTGTGCCCAGGCCAGAGGCATCCCTGACCCCGCCTTCCTCCCCCTAGAACAGTGTGTGGGCGGGGGTGGGGAGGAGGGCTTTGAGCTCAGTACGTCATGGAAAGTTGCCAGGACCTGAGGACAGGGACAGGAACAATCCGATGGCAGCAGCAGTGGTGCTGGCGGGATGGGGAGGGTCAGAGGGAGGGCGTGTTTACAGATCCAGGGTTGGGGCTTAAAGCAGCCGGGAGCAGCCCTGGGGACCTGGGAGTTGGAATTGAGAGGCCTGGACATCTCGGGCTCTGGTTGGACAGAGACCATTCCTGTTCAGACTCCCATCTCTCAGGAGAGCCAGGGCTTTGGGGGGACAGGGTTGAGGCCTCAGCCCGTGTCTGGGGAATGACGAGCCAGCTGGAGCTCACGGAGCCCAATGGGGCACTGAGCTCCGGGCCCTGGGATGCCGAGGGCCTGGGCCCCTGGAGGGCTCCAGCTCAAAGCCCTCGAGACTCGCTGGCCTCAGAGGACTTGGAGATGTTTGTGCGGGACCTTGAGGACTGTGACCCGTGGGAGTCTACCAGGGACCAGCTGAGCCCCATGGCAGGGGGACCAGCTTGTGAGTAAACGGGCTGCTGACCTTCCACCAGCTGCTGGCCTGGAAGGGGCAGGCGGGGAGGAAGGGAGAGAACATCTGCCTGAATCTGCCGGCCGAGGACCTGTGGGGTTAGACCTGGGTGCCGAGAGAGGCTCAGGGACAGTGCTGGGGGCTTGGGGCCTGGCGGCTCCGAGTGAGAGGCAGTGGCCATGGTGGGGCTGCGGACTGAGTAGGGATCTGCCTTGTTACTGTGGCTTGGCTAGTGGTCCTCTGTGTGACTTTGGGCTAGTGCTTCCTCCGCTCTGGGCCTCGGTCTCCTATCTGTGAAGTAGCCACATTGACAAGGTGGTCCTGTTGGCATGGCCCCTGGGTGACTGTGGCGCCCACCAGTGGACTGGCTGGGCAGAGCAGGGAGCTAGAGGGGCTGGCCATGACCCTGAGGCCGGGAGCTAGACCCCTGGGACTGCCAAGCCCACCTTCTCCGCAGGCCACCGGCTGGAAGACAACCCTGGCATGCGGCGGCACCTGGTGAAGAAGCCATCTCGAACACAGGGCGGGAGGGGCAGCCCCGGTGGCCTGGCCCCCATCCTGCGCAGGAAGAAGAAGAAGAAGAAGCTAGACCGGAGGCCTCATGAGGTACAGGACCCGGGCCTGGGCCACCAGCTTCCTCTCGCCTCTGCTCCCAGAGCCTCCTTTTCCCTCACTCCCCGCCGTGCCCTGGCGCCGGGTCCCATCTGGTGGCCTCCAGGCCCTCATCCTTGGTGCCTACCCCAGGTGTTTGTGGAGCTGAACGAGCTGATGCTGGACCGCAGCCAGGAGCCCCACTGGCGGGAGACGGCGCGCTGGATCAAGTTTGAGGAGGACGTGGAGGAAGAGACGGAGCGCTGGGGGAAGCCCCACGTGGCCTCACTCTCCTTCCGCAGCCTCCTGGAGCTCAGGAGGACCATCGCCCATGGTAGGGGCCCTGCAGGCCTGGCCCCGGGCTGCACGCCCTCTTCACAAACTGCAGAGCCTGTGCCAGGCTGCTCACCTCCCGGGGACTCCTCCCTGGAGTCCTGGGCCCAGGCACGGTCTGGCTGCCACTCTGGGGAGGTGGGGTCCAACTGCCTGCCCAGCTGTCAGCTCTGAGGGGTGGGGTGCTGCCCCTGGTCCCTGGCATAGTAGACGCCCCTCCCTGGGTGAAGAGGGGCCATGCCCTCGTTCCGTGCTCCATTTTCACGACCGTCTCTCTGGCTGGGCTGTGGCCACATGGAGTAGTGTATCTGCCCGGGTGCAGGGGTGCTTGGCTCCCCCAGCGCGTTGGCCTGCCCTGGGGGAGCAAGGCCGCTGGGGCGGGTTCTCCCTGTCTGACAGGACCGTGTCCCCTCTGACTGTGCCCCCAGGCGCCGCCCTCCTGGACCTGGAGCAGACCACTCTGCCGGGCATCGCGCATCTTGTGGTGGAGACCATGATTGTGTCTGACCAGATCCGGCCAGAGGACAGGGCCAGCGTCCTGCGCACCCTGCTACTAAAGCACAGGTGCTGGGGGAGGGGGTGCTCAGGAGGGGGCCTCCTGGTTCCGCTGTCTCTACAGGAGCAGACTTCCTGTGGGGCTTGGGGTCTCTGCTTGAGCACCCAAGTGCCGCGGAGCTGGTTCCTGATCCATCCTTGGACAGCACTACCCACTAGAAAGTTCTTTCTTACATTGAGGCAGAGGGATAGAGGCCCTGGCCCTCCATGTCTCACTTCCTCATCACCTCAATCGCCAAGATCCTCTCCTCCTAACTGCCTGCCCGCTTTGCCCTTTCCCAGCCACCCCAATGATGACAAGGACAGTGGCTTCTTTCCCCGAAACACATCCAGCTCCAGTGTGAACTCGGTCATGGGGAATCACCACCCCACCCCCAGTCATGGCCCTGATGGGGCAGTGCCCACCATGGCCGATGACCTGGGGGAGCCAGCCCCACTCTGGCCTCACGACCCTGATGCCAAGGAGGTCAGTCGCCTTACTCTGCCCTGGGTTGGGGGACTGAAAGGGTTTCTAGTTTCAAAGGAGGCAACTGAGTGGGTCAGGAAGGTGGGATGCCTGGCATCATGCTAGGCATGTGGGGGGATCTTTAGGGGGAAACCACGAGGGACCCCTACTCTGGAGAAAAAGGAGGTTTAAGTGGATGATGTGGCAGACCCAGGGGAGCCATTTAAACAAGAGAAGGCTGAGGTGGTTGTGGGGGGGCTTGGAGAAGGGGTCCAGATCCTGGGCTGGTCCCCTCCTGATGTGAGGCACATCACCCATAGTCCTTCCCCTGGCTGGGGTGGGAGGTCCAGGGGTTGGCGGGCAGAGTCCAGGGCTGGAGCAAGGGAAGGGAGGGCCTGCCACGGCCTCCGGTCTGGGTCCCAGCCCTATTCCAGTTCTGCGTCCTCAGAAGCCCCTCCATATGTCTGGGGGAGACAGTCACCGGGGGAAAAGCCTGAAGCTGCTGGAGAAGATCCCCGAAGATGCTGAGGCCACTGTGGTGCTTGTGGGTAAGGAGGGACGGGCGCTGGGGGCAGGGGCCGGGGCAGGGGCATGGGTGCCTCCCCTGTGGTCCACCGGTCTTGAGCTCTGTGCCTCTCCCATCCCCACCTGGCCCCACCTGCCCCTCCCAACTCATCCCCAGCCCTTTCTTCCCCAGTCCTCTGCCTGCGTCCCTCCGTTTTCGGCTACCTTGGACAACTGCTAGGCCATATAGCACCTTTGTGAGAATTAGAGAAAAGCAGCCCTTAATTTCCCTCTTTTGGTAAATTGTTAAAGTACAAACATATACATGAATAAGTCTCCTTTAGAACGGGGTTTCTCTCTTCAGTGCACACCTGCCCCATTGCACATGATGTTCCTGAGACACCCCCTCCGGGCTGCCTTGCCCGCGCCCCTGTGCCCAGCGCCCCGGGCCTTCTCTCCCCAGGCTGTGTGCCTTTCCTGGAGCAGCCAGCAGCAGCCTTTGTGCGGTTGAACGAGGCGGTGCTCTTGGAGTCTGTGCTCGAGGTCCCCGTGCCGGTCCGCTTCCTTTTCGTGATGCTTGGGCCCCGCCACACCAGCACCGACTATCACGAGCTGGGGCGCTCCATCGCTACCCTCATGTCTGACAAGGTTGGTCCTCCAGCCCATGGGCTGGGCACTCCAGGCCTGTCCCCTGGGCCCTCCTGGTTCCTGTCCCTCTCACTGCCCCAGGGTACCATGGATGCAGGGGTGCAGGGGCCCTCCTGGGTGGAGCAGCGCTTTGGAGAGTGGAGAGGCTGTTGGCCGAGGGGAGAAAGGGAGCCCTCTGAGCTGGGGCTGTGGGAGGGGAGGTGGGACAGGGAGAAGCAGCCAGACCTCCAGGTTTTGGATGTGACATAGACTGGATGTGAATGGGCTGGCTCTGTTGGTCTTTGCTGTGGCATCTCCTGGGCTTGGATAGGAGAGTGATGTTCAAAATCCTTCCCAACCTGCCGGACGTGGGCACTGTCCAGGCAGAATGGCCTTGGAGGCCTCTGCAGTGCCAGGTGTCACCCCGTAGTTGTTGGATTGTGGGAAAGTCTGGAGGCTCCCAGGGGAAGAGAGGGCCCTGGGAGGGGGCAGTGCTGAGGGCTGTGGCTTGCCAGCCAGCAGGGCCTGTGAGTCAGAATTTTGACAACTGGACTGGACCTGCGTATGTGGCGGAACGTCCTTGCCCCTCTCCCCAAAGCCCCGTGCCAGGGCCTCCCCGGTCAGCTCAGCCCTTGCTTTCCTGCCCCCAGCTGTTTCACGAGGCTGCCTACCAGGCTGACGACCGGCAGGACCTCCTGAGTGCCATCAGCGAGTTCCTGGACGGCAGCATCGTGATCCCCCCGTCGGAGGTGGAGGGCCGCGACCTGCTGCGCTCGGTGGCCGCCTTCCAGCGGGAGCTGCTGAGGAAGCGGCGGGAGCGAGAGCAGAACAAAGTGGAGATGACCACCCGGGGAGGCTACACGGCCCCTGGGAAAGGTCAGACCCTTTGGGGTCCAGAGCTCCCCATGCTCCCCCCCACACAGCTAAGTCTATGACCTCAGCTCCGTCCTGACTCCCGGATTCCTGGATGCAGCTTCCAACCCCTGACCCAGGCCCATGGGCGAGGCAGGGAAGGATGGAGGGCCTGCAAGTGGAGGGGTGGTCTGTGTTCCAGCACCTCCTTGTCCCCCAGGGCTGTCGCTGGAATTGGGGGGCTCTGAGGCGACCCCTGAAGATGACCCCCTGCGGCGGACCGGCTCGGTGTTTGGGGGACTTGTCCGGGACGTGAAGCGCCGCTACCCGCACTACCCCAGTGACCTGCGGGACGCTCTGCACTACCAGTGTGTGGCCGCCGTGCTCTTCATCTACTTCGCTGCCCTCAGCCCTGCCATCACCTTCGGGGGGCTGCTAGGTGAGGTGGAGGGCGGGGGCTCAGTGTCACCTCCAAGGTTTCTGGGACAGGGTGTCCCAGTGATCACTTTAGGGGCTTATGGGGGAGAGGAGATAGTCGTCAGTGTGACCATCCTGAGCTGCTGGGTCAGGGGATTCCAGAGTTCACTTTTGGGGGAGCTGTGAAGATCACCTTGGGGAGCTGGTGGTGAAGGGGCAGGAGGTAAGGCGTTAGTAAGGGGGCCCTATGTACTGTTCTGGGGGGCTGCTCCACTCTTGCTGGGTCCCCAGGTTAGGCTAAGCTAGATAAGGAAGAGGGGCCAGGGAGGGGCCAGGCAGGGCTGTCCCACTGACCCTTGCCCTCCCCAGGGGAGAAGACCGAAGGGCTGATGGGAGTGTCTGAGCTGATCGTGTCCACGGCTGTGCTTGGAGTCCTCTTTTCTCTGCTGGGGGCCCAACCGCTGCTTGTGGTTGGCTTCTCAGGGCCACTGCTCGTCTTCGAAGAAGCCTTCTTCAAGGTGACAGCCCTGCCCTGCTGCTCCGCAGGGATCACCTGCTCCTCCCCTGGCCCCTCAGCCCAGGTGACAGGTCCCTGCTGGGTCCCCCTCCTCCCCTTGGAGTTACCCCCCACCCCGCCCCACTCCCTACCTCATGGGGCCCTGATATTCATAGAAGACTGCTGTGGGTAACCACTCCTCCCTCCTGGCCACCAGTTCTGCCAATCGCATGACCTGGAGTACCTCACCGGCCGGGTGTGGGTTGGCCTCTGGCTGGTGGTCTTTGTTCTTGCTCTGGTGGCCGCCGAGGGCAGCTTCCTGGTCCGCTACATCTCGCCTTTCACCCAGGAGATCTTCGCCTTCCTCATTTCTTTCATTTTCATCTATGAGACCTTCTACAAACTCTATAAGGTAGAGGTCCAGAGAGGGGTTGGGGGCAGGGCAGGTGTAGATGTGGGTGGGCAGCATCCTGGCAAGGAGCATGGGAGGCGGTGGCATGGAGATTGGGGCAGAGGGCTCAAAGAGGGGGGCTCTGTTGTGTGTGGGCGTGGGGGGTCGGGGACACCCTGGGGTAGGTCTGAGCTGAAGGGGAAGGAATCAGACCCATAGGGTATTGGTCAGAACCCCAGGATTTACCTGCACAGGTGTGTGAAGTGGTCACTAAGCACTAAGGGCTGGGTGTCCTTGGGTCACCTTTTGTAGAGTGTGTGTGTGTGTGTGTGTGTGTGTGTGTGTGTGTCTCTTATGTAGCTGGATGTTGTGTGTTACTGTTGCCTGGTCAGGTAGGTGAGGGAACAGCCTTCTCCCTTGCAGCTGATGAAATCAGGGTCACCTGCCCAGGTGAACACTAGGGCAGCCTTGTAACCCACATAGGTGTTCACGGAGCACCCACTGCTGCCGTTCTACCCCCCTGAGGGGGCACCGGCGCCTAGGCTGGACCTGAATGGGAGTGCTCTGCCCGCCACTGAGGGGCCACCAGGCCCGAGGAACCAGCCCAACACGGCCCTGCTGTCCCTCATCCTCATGCTTGGGACCTTCCTCATCGCCTTCTTCCTGCGCAAGTTCAGGAACAGCCGCTTCCTGGGGGGCAAGGTACGTGGCTTCCAGAGCGGGGCCCGTGGAGCCCCTGGGGGACTCTTAGTTCTGCTGTCCCTGCCAGGCCCCACTCTAGAGCAGGGCTGTCCCTTTCTCCAGGTCAGCCTCTGGCTCTAAGCCAAGTCTGTGTGGCCCCAGCCCATCAGGGCCTCAGAGAAGTCTGCTCAGAAGAGGAATGCCCACCTGGGCTGGCTGGCACTCATGGGGTTGAAAGGGACAGGTTGGGGGATCTTCCTGAACCAGCTCAGACCCAAGAGAGGTCAGGAGTAATAAGCCCTTGTGAGCCTCCAGCCCTCACCTCCACCTCCGCTCCCTTCTCCTAAGGCTCGCCGCATCATCGGGGATTTCGGCATCCCCATCTCCATTCTGGTGATGGTCCTGGTGGATTACTCCATTACAGACACCTACACACAGGCGAGTGAGCCCGACCTCTCTGGCAGCTGGTTCTCACCCCTGGGCCCGAGCGGCAGTTAGATTAGGGCTGGAACCCAGCTTTCCTGGTGGAATGGCAGTGACCTGCTGGGGTCACACTGGATGGATGAGCTGGGGGTTCAGAAGCAGCCATGTGGTCCCACTAAGGAGGCCACCCAGCGGTCTGAGGCTGTGTGTGACGCGTAGGCAAGACCTGGAGGAGCAGGGATGGGGCTGGGGCAGAATGACAGGTGGCCTCCAGGTTTCCTGGCAGCTCTGGGGATCTGGGAGAAGGTATGTCATGTCTCTGCCCTATACTGGACCCTTGTAGGGACAGCAACTTTGGAGGATGCAAAACTAATTTCCTTCAAACCTGTTCACACCCCAATTCCCTGGAGCCCTGGTACTGGGGACACACGGCTTTGCGGGAGCAGCTGCTGCATGGGTTCCTAGCACGGGGAGGTAGTGTCCCTGAACCCTGCCTTCCTTCTGGCCTCGCAGAAGCTGACAGTGCCCACGGGGCTCTCGGTGACCTCCCCGCACAAGCGCACGTGGTTCATCCCGCCTCTGGGCAGTGCCCGTCCTTTCCCGCCCTGGATGATGGTGGCAGCTGCTGTCCCCGCCCTGCTGGTCCTCATCCTGATCTTCATGGAGACACAGATCACTGCGTGAGCGGGCGGGGACCCTGGGCGGATGAGTGCGGATGGTGGGATTGGCAGCAAGGGGACAGACAGTTTTTTGCCTGTGGTGCTTGGCCGTGCCATCTGTCTGGTGCCACGGGCATGTGCAGGGTGGCACTTGACAGTTCTCAGAACGCTCTGGCAATGTGTTCTCTCACCCAGTGACGCTCACATGATCTCGTTTTGGTTAAGTCACAATAAGGTGGTGAGATCTGGCATCTGGCTTTTATGGTATTTTAAACATCCACAGTGTAAGGAATTTGGCTCAGATTTGCTTAAATGTGAGAACTTTAATTTGGGAACTTGAAAGAGGAAGCTGGCAGATCCTGGGAGAGCTCTTCTCTGCCCCCACCCCGCTCCCCACCCGGCTGTGTGCGCCTGGCCCGGCTGCTGGCCCACTCACTCCCACTTGGTTCTCTGTAGGCTCATTGTCAGCCAGAAGGCACGGAGGCTGCTCAAAGGCTCCGGCTTCCACCTGGACCTGCTTCTGATCGGCTCCCTGGGGGGACTCTGTGGGCTGTTTGGGTTGCCCTGGCTGACGGCTGCCACCGTCCGCTCAGTCACCCATGTCAATGCACTGACTGTCATGCGCACCGCCATTGCGCCTGGAGACAAGCCCCAGATCCAGGAGGTGCGGGAGCAGCGGGTCACTGGCGTGCTCATCTCCAGCCTTGTGGGTGAGAGCGCACACCTTGCAAGGCCTGGCCCCGCTCCCCAGACTTGCCTTCTTGGACCCCAAGGCCTTAAATCAGCTCTCTCATCCGGGCGTGGGGCCAGGTCCCTTCTGACTCTCCAAATGTGGCCTGTCTAGCCCCTGCCCTGCCTGCCAGCCCTGCTTCCTGACCCCCATGAGCCCTTTTTCCTCGTGCCCTTTCCTGGTTCTCTTTCCTGCTCCATCTTCTCTTGTTCGTGGTGATGAGGCCCAGCCGGTCAGTTAGATGGTCCGTGCCCCCTCCCCAGCAGGTCCGTCTGTCCTCACAGCGCTGTCTGAGGGGTCAGGTAGGTCTGTGACTCCTCCTCCAGGCCTGTCCATCGTCATGGGGGCTGTGCTGCGCCAGATCCCATTGGCCGTGCTCTTTGGGATTTTCCTGTACATGGGGGTCACGTCACTGTCTGGCATCCAGCTGTCCCAGCGTCTGTTGCTCATCTTCATGCCAGCAAAACACCATCCCGAGCAGCCCTATGTGACCAAGGTATGGCCAGGAAGCATGGAGGCGGGGAGCTGGGTGATGGGAAGGGTGTCCAGGGGATCCCTGGGCCGGACATGGGCAAGATAGGATGACTATGAAGATATATTGGGACCTGGGGAGCCAACTCCCCAGAGATGTGGGTGGGAGTGTGCTGAGACCTGACGCCTGTTCCCAGGTGAAGACGTGGCGGATGCACCTGTTCACCTGCATCCAGCTGGGCTGCATCGCACTGCTCTGGGTGGTCAAGTCCACGGCAGCCTCGCTCGCCTTTCCCTTCCTGCTGCTGCTCACGGTGCCTCTGAGGCGTTGCCTTCTGCCCCGGATTTTCCAGGACAGAGAGCTGCAGGCGGTAAGGGACTGTGCTTGGGGCAGGGTCAGTGTGGATGGGGCCTGGGTTCCAATCTCTGCTGCACCGCCTGACAGCTGTGTGACTGACACAGGTAACCTAACCTGAACTCTTACTTTCATCTATATAAGGGCTAATAGAAGATTCTACCTTATACGATTGCTGTGAGGCTTAAACACTAATCCAGGTGAAGTACTGAGTACGATGGTTTGGCGTGAAGTAAGCACAAGGCTGCTGCAGACAGCTGTGCAGGCTGTACAT
Organism: Myotis brandtii; assembly: GCF_000412655.1. NCBI lineage: Eukaryota > Metazoa > Chordata > Mammalia > Chiroptera > Vespertilionidae > Myotis > Myotis brandtii. Next base: position 2,733,655 of record NW_005371173.1, read on the forward strand.
TGAACAGAAGCGCATAGCTGAGGGGCGGGTGGGGGTGGGACGGTGCTGAAATCCATCTGAGCCCTATTTTTGTCATCTGGAGGAAGGGACATCTTTTTGCAAATCATCCACCCAAACACAGCCTACAGAAGTATACCGCAAGAGCGGCTCCCAGAAAGTGCTTCACCTATGGTAGCTGCTCTCATTGGTATTGTTATTAGGAGCTGTCACTGGAGGGGGTGGTGACCTGAAGGTTTAAGCCCATGGGAAGTGCTTCAATCTGGGGCCACAGTCCCTGCAAACTGTGAGGCTTGGAAAGGTCTGGGAGCAGCGAGGGCTGCTGGCCAAGGAGGAGCTGGGGAACTGGGGGCACCACTTGGCTTCCTTGCCTCTTCTGACCTTCCGCTCCTTCTGCAGCTGGACTCGGAAGATGCTGAACCAAACTTCGACGAGGATGGCCAGGATGAGTACAACGAGCTGCATATGCCTGTGTGATTCTCCGACACGGTGACCCTGAGAGACCCCGACATCTTAGTGACTGATACCTGGGCCCCTGTCAGAGCCCAGCCCCAGGGCGGGCGGGGGTTCCTCATGACCCAAAGACGTGCCTGGAACCACTACTGATGCCACGGCCAGAGGGGCCCTGACTGTGCCCGAGGCCCTGACCTTATCTCACCAGGCCCTTTCACAGACCGGCACAGGCTTGACCGGCACAGGCTTTGAGCTCATTATAACCACACCCCTCGTCTTGTGTCTGCTTCACTTTCTTGGTTCCATGTCTGGTTTCTCAGGTCACAGTTATCCATCTGGAATTGGAAGAACTGGGAGAATTCTATATTCAGGGTCATCAAAACCTGAGGAGAGGTTTGAGGCAAGGACAGAATTCTTGGGTGAATGGGAGAGAATTAAGACCACAGAAGGTCAGAGCTGGGCTTTAGCATCACCCCTTGAGGCCCCTCAAGTGCAGCTGAGGAGGAGCCTGGAGGCTCAAGGTCTGGCTCAAGGTCACATGCCTTTAATCCTGCTCCTGTTTGGGAGGGGTGGGTGGGGGAGGGGAGATGCGGTGGTCGTTTTGCTTTAGCCGCTAGGGAAATCAGAGCTTGCCCAAGCGCTGTGGAGCTACAGAAGGGAATGTAAAAACTTTCATCTTCTTTTCTTGATTACTGGCATTCAGAGGAACAGGGACAGTAGCTCAATTCCCCAGACGCCAGGGTGGTGCTGGATTTGGGGTCCCTGGACCATTTTAGATTCTCTCGGCTTAAAAGAGAGGCAGTTCTGAGATTCCTGAGGCCACTCCTTGTGCCACAGTCTGTTAAACCAGAAATAACCTGGGGGCCTTGAGGAGGGTTCGAACTGGGTGCCCTTTACGTCACAGTTGCTTGGCAACCGGCTGCGTGTCGGAGCTAGTTGTCTCTGTGTGGCCCTCTGGTGGCTGCTCTCTCATACTGCAGGCTCTGCCCCATCTGGTAGGAGATGCCCAGCCGCCTGGAGGACCCCCTGTGGTCAAAGAACCCATTCAAGCACATTCTCCTTCTGAGACGGGAGGCAGAGAGGTCCCCTGGGGTTCCCCAGCCCTAGGAGGCTGTGAGCATCCAGAGCCAGGATCCCTCATCCCCATGAGCCGCTTCCGCTGGAGCCAGCCCTGCTTCTTCCTTATCCTTTTACCAGTTTCTTCCCAGGTATTCAGGCAAAAAGCTAGAGCCGGGCAGCTGGCCAGGAGAGAAGGGACAGACTGCTGTGAGGCTGTTTGCTGTGTTCCTGAGGAAGACTGCCCTCTCCAGCTGTCTGGGATTGTCACCCAGGTTTAAGCGTTTCATTCCAGTCCCTTTGGCTCCCTTGGTCTCTGGCGCCACGATGTCTCCTAACAGCATCTGGCCTCTGACGAACTCTCCTGGCCTGAGGGCCTTTCCTCTGAGGTTGGCCAAGGCCAGGTGGAATTTCAGAGGAGCTTTGCTAGCAAAGGCAAACGCAAAAACCTCAAACATAGATGTGTACAGAGCAGATTCCAAACACAGAGAACAAGGGCCAGGCAGAGAAGCACGGCTGAGAGGTTTGGCATGCAGGACTCCATTCCTTTCCTGAGCCCTACATCAGGTTGCCTGGCTCCCCTGTGGGCCCCAGTGGGGGCGGGCTGGCCCGTTTGCTGTAGGCGATGCCCAGACCCTCACAGGAAGGAACCACTTCTTTCCCAGCCTCTGAGAGAAAAAGGGCAACCTGAGCCAGGAAGGCTTGGCTCTTCATTGGACCCTGGTTGTGTCAGTCATCTCTGTTTGGTAAATAGCGGAGAACTGTGGATGTTCCTCAACTGGAAAATGAGAAATAATGTGGAAGCTTTTGAAATAGAATGAACTTTGGTCCTAGGTGGTGTGTCAGGGTGGCCTGTAGTATAACTAGGCCCTGAGGCCTCAGAAAAAGAGATGAAAAAATTTCAGTGAAGGGTAGAACCAGACATACCCTCTGGCCAGTGAACATGCCACCCAATGAGAAGTACATGAATAAGGCCTAAGAGCCTGGAGCCTTGAAGACCATGCCATTCCCACCTGCCTTTACACCCCAGCCCCTGAGGGAAAGCAGCTGCAGTTTGGTTATGTACCTGAGGCCAGAGTTGGCCCCAAAACATACTGAACTGGGCCTGTTCAGGGGTGATGCTTCCGCACTCGGGGTAGGGGCCTGTAGAGGCCCTGAGAGGACTTAGGAAGTCATAGCAACCCAGAAGCTTACTAGGTAGGGACAGGTACCTTGAGGGATGGGAGAGGAGAGCGTCAGTGGGGCCAGATTGGGTATCAAAGAGAGAAAGACAAGAGATAATGGGCCCGTGGCAAACCCCTAGCTAGGCAACCGGGGTGGGGGTAAGGAGGCTGTGCAATTTGAAATCTTTTCATTTGGGGACATTAGGGGTTTGTCCTAAAGCCATTGTAGCCCCTAACTTTCTCTTTACTTACCTTCCAACCTTATCCTCCTGGATAAGCTTGGTGGAGGCCTACTTTTTCCAGATGTAGAGGGCAGTCAACAGAGAGAAGTCCCATTTGGTCCTCGTGGACTAAGGGGTGGGTTAGAGGCCATGGTATTTTTGAATGACAGGTCCCACACCATCTCCTTTAGACTGGAAGCAACTTGACAAGTGGGCATGTGCAAGGTGGCCCAGCACCCTTCCAACAAGGAGGATGGCAATCCCATTGCTATTTTACCCTTTGCGGCTCTCTGAGTGGGGTTACGGCCACATCTTGGATAGCTGCTGATAAAGTTTTTATTATTCTTGCACAGGTTCAAGCCCCCTTTATGACCAAAGAAGTGCTAACTCATTCTTCTACTTTGAGCAAAGAGGGCAGCTGGCATTTCCTCATTCCATGCTGAGGAGTCAGCTCACTCGCAACGTCTGATGCCCTCATGAAAGCTCCTGGCTGTCAGAGCTCAAACGCCTTCTGCCTGGATTGCCCTGGGCCCCTCCTTTAGGGCACAGAACCTGGCAATAATGTGTCCCCTTTGGCAGCCTGTGTGACAGCTCTTCTTGTATTGTATCAGGTGACTCCAATAATGATCATGCCTGTTGACACCTAGAGCTCTCAGAGGGAATTCTGAGCAGCAGTAGAAGGGCAAAACAGAACTCAAGGGCACTTGCACACAACGCTGCCCATACAGCTGGTGCTTAAGCCATTCTGAGAACAACAATAAGACAAGTTCTGGGCAAGCACCGAATGGGATTGAATCCAATGTGGCAAGTAGGAGACCCAAAGTGAGGAGTTTGGTTTCCAGATAAATACATTATATAATTGAGAGGGAACCTGACTGCTCGCATGACTCACCACTGTACAAAGCGCAAACTCTAATATTTACAGGGTTTCTGTTCCAGAAGGAAGATTTAATATTTGAGATCTCTGCTGGGATTATTTTTACTTTAGTTGGAACTCTTTCTTTTTATTGAACAATTCTATATCAAATGCTGAGTAAACACACAGCTGTTGGGATGTTCTCTGGGTGGTGGGTGAGTCCCACTTGGCTCTGGGAGCCTGAAGGAGGAGCAGGGAGCTCCTGGGACAGGGCTTCCAGGACCATGGGAGGTGAAGGGCAGAGAGGAGGTGAGGTAGGGATGGGGAGCAGCTGGGATGACGGGGAGCAGCTGGGATGATGGGGAGCAGCTGGGATGATAGGATCTAGTGAAAGCCAAGGGTGACACCAGTAGAACTTAGAAAGAATTCTGGAAATGTTTTGATTAGCATGTTTGGTAGTTTCAATTACAGCTGTCACTTCTCTCTGTGTTAGTAACAATACCCTCAAAACCCAAAGAGGCACTGTGAGCTTCTTTCCGAGCCAGCTGGAGCGAGAGGTGTTGGTGACCCTGCATACGAGGCTGATGAGTAGACAGTGGCAGGTGGGAAAGACAAAGTGCATTAGAGGCCCCAGGAGCCCAGGAGACAGGATGGGGATAGATGGTGAGCCTGAGAGGTGGCACTGGGACTAGTGCCAGCAGGAAGCCTTGTATTCCATCTTAGCTGTCCGTTCCTAGTCCATCAGTGGTTCTTCACAATGCTAATGATGGCCGTAGCTGGTTTACTCAGTGGTTAGATCCCTGGCCCCAGGTCAGGGCTCCTGTGGAAGACAACCAATTGATGTGTCTCTCTCACATCCATGTTTCTCTCCCCTCCTCCCTTCCACCCTCTCTAAAAATCAATGAAAAAATATCCTCGGGTGAGGATTTTAAAAAAAATGCTAATGATGGAGACCAGAGCATCATCTTTATTCTGGCTTTTGGAGGGCCTATTGTGTACAGGGCTTTTTTGTAAAAACTTGCCCCAAAGACAGGGCTCCTGAGGCCTCCCTTCTTCCCCATTTTCTCTCCTCCAGCTCTGCTTTCTGGGGCCCAGATCTACCCCACATTCCCACGATAGCTGAAAGCTATTTCTTTTTTATTTTTATTATTATTTTTAAAATCTTTATTGTTGAGATTATTACAGATGTCCCTCTTTTTCCCCCCATAGCTCCCCTCCACACGGTTCCCGCCCCGCCCCAGGCCTTTGCCACCCTATTGTCTGTGTCCATAGGTAATGCATATATGCATCTAAGATCTTTGTTTAATCTCTTCCCACCTCCACCTCCCTTCCCTCTGAGAATTGTCAGTCTGTTCCATTTCCATGTCTCTGGTTCTATTTTATTCACCAGTTTATTCTGTTCACTAGCTTTCTTATTTGTTTATTTTGATTTTTAGATTCAATTGTTGATAGGTATGTATTTGTTGCCATTTTGTTGTTCATATTTTTGATCTCTTTCTTTTTCTTCTTCCTCTTCTTAAAGAATACCCTTCAACATTTCATATAATACTGGTTTGATGGTGACAAACTCCTTTAGCTTTTTCTTGTCTGTGAAGCTCTTTATCTGACCTTCAGTTCTAAATGATAGAGTAATCTTGGTTGTAGGTCCTTGCTATTCATCACTTTGAATATTTCTTGCCACTTACTTCTGGCCTGCATAGTTTCTGTTGAGATATCAGCTGACAGTTGTGTGGGCATTCCCTTGTAGGTAACAAGCTGCTTTTTTCTTGCTGCTTTTAAGATTCTCTCTTTGTCTTTAGCCCTTGGCATTTTAGATGATGTATCTTGGTGTGGTCCTCTTTGGGTTCCTCTTGTTTGGGACTCTCTATGCTTCCTGGACTTGTCAGTCTATTTTTTTCACCAGGTAGGGGAAGTTTTCTGTCATTATTTCTTCAAATAGGTTTTCAATATTTGCTCTCTCTCCTGCTGGCACCCCCATAATGTGAATGTTGGTACACTTGAAGTTGTCCCAGAGACTCCTTACACTATCTACATATTTTTGGATTCTTTTTTCTTTTTGCTCTTTTGATAGTTTTTTGCTTCCTCATATTTCAAATCATTGATTTGATTCTCAGAATCCTCTACTCTACTGTTGAATCCATGTATATTATTCTTTATTTGAGTCAGTGTATGCTTAATTTCTGACTGGCCCTTTTTCATTTTTTTGGAGGTTTCTAGAAGATTCTTGAGTAAACTTATAACTGTGGTTTTGAACTCTATATCCAGCAGTTTGCTTTCTTCCATTTCTTTTATTTGTGACACATTTCTTTTTTCTGCATTTTGTCTGCTTCCCTGTGTTTGTTTCTATTTATTGGGTAGAGCTGCTATGTCTCCTTGAGTTTGTAGAGTGGCCTTGTGTAGTAGGTGTTCTATGGGGCCCAGTGGCTCAGCCTTTCCAATTCACTTGTTGTGGGCTGTGAGCACAATCTTGTTGTAGTTGAGACTTGATTGCTGTTGGTGTCATTGGGAGGAATTGACCTCCAGGCCAATTGGCTGTGAGGACCAGTTGCAACTATAGTGGGAGAGCTGCTGTGCAGGAGACACTCCTATGGAGCAGGACTTGCTTCATTGGGGCTTTGGTGTTCACTGAGTCTGCCCCTGGGGTGTGTCAGTTATGGATATGTAGAGTTGTAATATGGTATGGTCTGATACTGACCACTGGGTACACTGGCTCTTGGGTCTCCAGGGAGGTGCAAAGTCAGCCACTTCCTGGGGCCACCCAGCAGGCGCTACAGAGAGATCTGCAGATTCCCCCTCTTTGTACCAGGTTTGGAAGTGCCCAGATGAGGCCCAGCTAAGAAGCAAGGCAGGCTGGTACGGGTGCCAGGTCTTGGGCCTTTTATTGACAGGTTTGGGGTTCCCTAACCCACCTGCAGCTTGTTTGAGAGATTTTACCCTATGCAAGGACAGGCCATTCATATGCAAAAGCAGCTGCATGCAGCTTGTGTGAGGTTGTAAATTGGATGAGGCAGGGTCTTAGCGAATCACCAAGGTGGAGCAAACAGAAATGGCTGCCAGTCAGCCCTGTGACCCAGGGAGGTCCCAGCATAGGAACAATGATCCCTGTGAGCACCTACCTCTTGGAGAAAGCCACCCCTGAGTTCCTGCCCTGATGCCATACAATCCACTTCCTCCACATATGTGTCTGTGTTCCCCAGAACCTTACCCTGGTGCTGGAGCTCAGAGGAAGCAGGACCTTGTAAGTTCAGTTCATGGTGCTGGCCTTTTAAGAGAAACAGCTGGTTCTCCAGCAGTGTCTGTGTCACTGAGTCCCAATCTGCACTGGTTTTTACAGCCCGTAGTTCTTACTGCCTGTAGGGACTTCTTTTCCCAGCTCTGAGAGCCTGGGCTGGGGGTCTGGTGTGGGGCTGGGACCCCTTGCCTTCTCCAGGTGGCCTCCACAGAGACAATCTCCCTCCTGGTTAAAAAAGTGGCACATGTGGGTGCCGGACCAGCCCGTTCTGTGCCTTTGCACCTCCTACCAGTGTCAGTGTGTTTTCTTCTTTACTTCTCTAGTTGTAGGACTTCCATTCAGTCAGCTTTCCAGTGGTTCTAGATGATGGTTGCTCTGTATTTTAGTTGTAATTTTGATGTGGTTGTGGGAGGTGGTGAGTACAGGTGTTTACCTGTGCCACCATCTTCAAATCGTCTGAAAGCTATTTCTTTAAAAAAATTTTTTTTTATTGATTTCAGAGAGGAAGGGAGAGAGATAGAAACATCAACGATTAGAGAGAATCATCTATTGGCTGAGTCCTGCACACCACATTGGGGATCGAGCCCACTACCCAGGCTTGTGCCCTGACTGGGAAGTGAACCGTGACATCCTGGTTCATAGGTTGACATTCAACCACTGAGTCACGCCAGCCAGGCTGAAAGTTATTTCTTATTATCACTTCTCCTCAGTATGGAAATACAAAAACATGGTATGCATATTTATTATAGAAAGAGTAGGAACTGTGCCTATTTCTATTCTGTTTACCAAGTAACTTAAGGGCTGTACATAACATACTCTAACGTTTGGGCTGGTTGGTTGTGTCTGTGATCTGTGAGCTCCTTCTGGCTCTGCTGACTTGATCCTCATTAAGGGTCTTGTGGTTGAGTGGCCGGAGCACAGGCTGGGAGTTGTGAGTCCTAGGTTTTACCACAGCTGTTGACCTTGGCTAAGGCCCCTCATCCTTCTGGGAGATTGGGGGTTTGGCTGTAATGCCTCCTATGTGAATCTTGTTCATCCAACAGACCTTGATCACTGCAGTGTCTGCTCCTGGAAGGGTGGAAAGCAGGAGGCTGTAGTGTCAATCTCTGGGTGAAGTTATTAGGCTTTAGAACGTTTTCCTTAGCCTTCTCGCTGAAAGGGCGCATAGATCTTGGGGGAGCCCACTTTTCCTTTCCCAGGGGAATTAGGAACTCAAGTACCACAGGGGGTGAAGTAGGGTGAGGGGTGGAGCTGAGCAATGACCTTGGAGAATGACTTTGGGAGCCATGACTGAATACTCAGCCAAAGCTCTAAGAGAGAACCAGAATTCAAGTAGGTAAAAGTTAATATCCATAAAGACTGAGCAGCCCCAAGAAATAAAAAGCATATGAAAAGAATGCAGGATTCTTCAGAGTTAGATAGAAAAATATTTAGTTATATACCTTAAGGGTCAAATAAATGCAAAATCAGGGAGGGCAGTGAATGGGGGTTATGGTTTGAAAACTAGTAATTAATAGTAATCAGTCTCCTTGGCCACCTCCACCTTTAAATTAGGATGTTAGAGACAGGAGATAGGCCCTGATGGTCCATAGAATCACCAATGAGAATCCAGTCAACTCCACACAAAATCTCTCATTGATTAGCAGCCTCAGTTAGGGAGAAGGAAATTAACTCCCTAATGGGCAGACATTTTAGTAACCTAGGGAAAATTTAAACTTGAGCATACAAAAGTTTAAGGGAATCATAACTGTAGTTTTTTTTTTCAATTAAAATATTTTATTATGAACAGACTAGTGGCCCGGTGCACAAATTCGTGCACATTAAAAGGAAATTAATAGAAGAAATATTTTAATATCACTATTCGCCCTTTCTCTATAATAGACGTGTCAACCAAATTCATGATTGACAATGACAGATCGAAACACACGCTTGCGATTGGCGCCGGTGAGAGCTTTATATGTATTGCGCATGCGTGAGCCAACTTAGCCTTTTATACTGGTATGTATATAGAATAAACTTGCTTAATTAGACCTGCTTTCTGATTTAGCTAAACTTTTTTCAGTCCAGTAAAGCCCCCCCAACTTCTCTTTCAGGTACTTGTCAGCAACACAGCAATAAATATCAACATGAAGCAGATTATTATTGTAGCTCACGCAGGGAAAACAAAGGGTAAAATATTTAACTGCAGCAGTGTTTGACTATATTCTGTGCAGTGAGAAACCCTGAAGTCATTTTCAAGGTCCACCATTTCTTCTTTTCAGTCGGGTCAAGTTTCTAAGCTTTCTAAATCTTCATTTTCCAGTTAATGAAAAGAAAATAGGATTCCACCGAATCTATTTACCTACTCCAGGACTTCTGTGAGGATCAAATGAGCTGTGGCACAGGAAAACGCTTCACAGACATTTGGTTAAAGTATAAAATGTTTCCACCTGGCTATAAAGAAGTCGCGTTCCTGGGCTGAAGAAACTCCAAGGAGGCTAGTCGCTAAGGAGAGGAAACCAGGCGTTGCTATGTGAGGTCATTACCCAGCGCCCCCAGCCACCGTTTCTGGGTTGGTCTGGGCTGTGGGCCACATTTTGTGCCATGGGGTCTTGGCAGTGTTGGCTGCAAGTTGGTGGGCTGTTGCTCTGGGGTGGTGGCAGGGACTGTGTCCCACTTGGGGGAAGCCGAGTGTTGCTTTGTGGGCACCAGGTCCGTGGTACCGTTTCTCTGTAAATGGCCAATGTGCATCACAGCAGCTCCTGCACTGAGCGCCTGCCCCCTGGTGGTCAGTGTGTGTCATAGCAACCGGTTGGATGGTCAGACACTTAGCATATTAGCCTTTTATATATGTAGATGGCCCTCAGCTTACGATAGTTCAACTTATAATTTATTGACTTTATGATGGTGCAAAAGTGATATGCATTCAGTAGAAATCATTCTGTGAATTTTGATCTTTTCCTGGACTAGTGATACTCTTGTGATGCTGGGCAGTAGCAGGGAGCCATAGCTCCCCGTCAGGCATGCAATTACAAGAGTAAACAACTGATACTCTATAAAGTAGTATAAAATGCATTTTGACTTAATGATTTTCAGCTTACAATGGGTTTATAGGGAATTAACCACATTGTAAGTCAAGGAGCATCTATATTTTCAAATTAAAAGAATTTGTGCTTATACTAGTATTATTGTCTTAGCCTGTTTAGGCTGCTGTGACAAAATACCATAGACTGGGTGGCTTATAAATAACAGAAGTTTGTTTCTCATAGTTCTTGAATCTGGGAAGTTCAAGATCAAAGTGCTACCTACAGATTTGGTGTCTAGTGAGGACCTGCTTCCTAGTTCAAAGACTGCCGTCTGTCTTCTCACTGTGTCCTCATGGTGGGAGGGACATGGGAGCTCTCTGGGGTCTCTTTCATAAGGGCACTGATTTCCATTTATGGGGGCTACACCCTCATGACCTAATTACTTTGCAAAGGCCCCCTCTCCCAAATACCATCACATTGGGGATTAGGATTTCAATATATAACTTTTTTTGGGGTGGGGGGGAGACAAATATTCAGTACATGTCAATGATACATTATATACATGCAATTTTAAAGAGAACGTGGCTATTAGAATAATAGACCATTCCTAACATTCTACTTTTGTTTGTACTTGAATAATTAAGATTTGAGATTTTTAAATTGAAATCTTTCTAAGTTTGCATGTAGATTTGAAATTTAGGAGAATTTAAGCTTTACTCTGTGTGGGTGTGCTTAATTTTTTAAATCTATAAGAGTCACTTTAGTACTTGGGAAGGTTTCTCAGTCAGATGAAGTACTTCCAAAGGAATTGAATATATTAAATTTACAAATGCTGCTTAAAATGTTAAGGAGGTTTAATTAACTAAGTGTTTAAATGGGACTGAACATTAATCAAAAGTCCTCTCAAAGTGATTGTTAATATTTGCTAGACTTATAAATAGGATAATAAGATTCCTAAGCTGATTTTAAAAGCTTTAGGAAGAGCCATAAATTTCTGATACTATACATTTAATAAATCAAATACTAATTTTTAAGACCCAAGTAAAGCTATGAATAAGTAGTCTTTTCTGCACATAAAAGCCACCCTGAGGACATAAAAACTTTTCCTCTAACCAGTGGTGCAGGAGGGTGAGTGGGAGTGGAGAAGGGAAAATAAGATTTTAGTGTCGTCAGGATTGTCTGATCCCCAAGGTCAGGCTAGCCGCTAGTCAGTGTATTTTGCCCAATGCCAAATTGCTTATCTCATGGGGTGAAACTATAATTAAGTCTATGCTCCCACGTGGGGGATCAGAATAGCGAATGAGGGTGTTTGGCAACTAAGATAGCAGGTTGAGTCGTGATGGCTTTGGTTTCCTGGCAGCTCCTCTCAGCAAGCCCTTCTAGGTGGAATTCCATGGTTCTGTTTGCTGTAAGTTATTGCTTAAATCATTTTCCCTGAGCAAAAATAAGGATGTTCTGTGGTAGAGCCTGAGGTTTTTTCTCCCAGAGGGGTTTGAGAGTCAGACTTCTTATTTGCATCCAATAGAAGCCAGTTGTAGCCAATTTAAGCAGAAGCAGCACTATTAAAGGGCTTTTCCCAGAACCAATAGGAAAATCCAGCTCAAAGGCAATATTGGCCAGAGAACCACAGTTCAAGACATGGCATAGAAAACGTTTGGAGACCACGCTGCTCTCACCCCTGAGCATGAGATGGCACAGTTCGAGCCCCTGGTGGTGGGTGCCAACATGAGTATTGCTGCCATGCTGCCCTGAAATGGCCACCAGAACGATTCTCCACGATCCTGCTTCTCTGCATTGCTAGCTTGTTCAAATCTCAGGTGCATGTGTCTGATTGGGTTACTAATGCACCTGTGCCCAAGGTGCAGGGACGGCTGGGAAAGAGTATGTGGCATTTAAGCTTCTGTGGCAGGAGCTGGGCTTTGACTCTCAGAGATTCCTAGCAGTGGACTGTTGGAGCCCGCTTATAAGAGCCCATTGTTAAAATTTCAGGGACTTGAGCCAATTATTAAACACAATCATTATTGAAATGTAAGTTATAGTATGTATACTTTCCCTTATTCCTCCTACAAAGTACAACTAAAACCCCTGGACATTGTATATAAGAAAAACACAAGAAGACTCCAAAGGGAGGGGAGAAGAACAATACATCGGTGAGTTCCCTGAGATTCATGATTCATTCAGTCTTCCTTCCTTCCTTCCTTCCTTCCTTCCTTCCTTCCTTCCTTTCTCTTTTAAAAATAATGTTTTATTTTTCAATTGCAGTTGACATACAATATTATATTCATTTCAGGTGTACAATCCAGTGATTAGACATTTATATAGCTTATGTATGAAGTGATCCATTAAATTTAGTACCCATCTGACACCAAACATAGTTATTACAATACTAGAGGCCTGGTGCATGAAATTTATGCAGGGATGGGGAGGGGGGTCCCCTCAGCCCAGCCTGCACCCTTTTCAATCTGGGACCCCTCGGGGGATGTCCAACTGCCTCTCGAAATCCGGGACCGCTGGCTCCTAACTGCTTGCCTGCCTGCCTGATCGCCCCTAACTGCTCCCCTACCAGCCTCTGCCTCGGCCCTATACCTGGGACGCAGGTTTCCCTCCTCTGGCCGGCCACAGGCACCCAGGACCTGGGCCAGCTTCTCCCAGGCTGGCCGCAGCCGCAGGGGACTGTGGGCAGGCGGCTTCTCCCTCTCCCAGGCCACAGCTACAGGCACTGGCGCCTGGGACTGTGGGCGGGCGGCTTCACCTGGGCCCGGCTTTGTCAGGAAGGATGTCCGGATGGTTGTCTGGAAGATGTCTGGTCTAATTAGCATATTACCCTTTTATTAGTATAGATTATTATCTATATTCCCTATGTTGTACTTTACATTTCCATGACTATTCTATAACTACCAATTTGTGCTTCTTAATCCCTGCACTTTTTTCACCTCCACCACTGATCCCGTCCCATCTGGCAACTGCCAAAATGTTCTCTGTATTTATGAGTCTGTTTCTATTCTGCTTGTTCATTTTTAAATTTTAGATTCCACATGTAAGTGAAATCATATGGCATTTGTATTTCTTTGTCTGACTTCTTTCACTCAGCACAGTACCCTCTAAGTCCATCCATGTTGTTTCAGATGGCAAGATTTCATTCTTTTTTTTTTTTAAATAGCTGAATCCTATTCCATTGTATATATGCACCACTTCTTTATCCATTCATCTATTGATGGACACTTCAGTGCTTCCATATCTTAATTGTTGTAAATAATGCTGAAATGACCATATTGATGCATATGTCTTTTCAAAATCAGTGTTTTGGGTTTCTTCAGATAAATACCCAGAAGTGGAATTGCTGGATCCTTCTTTGTCTCTTGTTATATAGCCTTTGTTTTAAAGTCTATTTTGTCTGGTATAAGTATAGCTACCCCAGCTTTTTCTTCTGTTTCTATTTTCCTGAAATTTCTTTTTCCATATCTTTACCTTCAGTCTTTTTGTCTTTCAATCTGAAGTGAGTCTCTTGCAAACAGCATATATAAGGGCCTTGTTTTCTTATCCATTTTTTAAAAATATATTTTTTAATTGATTTTTTACAAAGAGGAAGGGAGAGGGAGAGAGAGTTAGAAACATCGATGAGAGAGAAACATCGATTCAGCTGCTTCCTGCACACTCCCTTACTGGGGAGGTGCCCGCAACCAAGGTACATGCCCTTGACCAGAATCGAACCCGGGACCCTTCAGTCCGAAGGCCGACGCTCTATCCACTGAGCCAAAATGGTTAGGCTCCATTTGGTTTTAAAGCAATTATAGATAGATATGTAGTTATTGCTATTTTATTAGTCATATTTTTTTCTTCTCAAAGAAGATTCTTTAACATTTCTGAACACTTGGTTAGTGGTAATAATCTCCTTTAGCTTTTTCTTGTCTGGGAAGCTCTTTATCTTTCTTTTGATTTTAAATGATAGCTTTACTGGGTAGAGTAATCTTGGTTGTAGGTCTTTGCTTTTCATCACTAAATATTTTGTGCCAATCCCTTGTGGCCTGCAAAGTTTCTGTTGAAAAATCAGCTGACAGTCTTATGGGAATGCTTTTTTAAGGCAACTAACTGCTTTTCTATTGCTGCTTTTAAAATTATCTCTTTGTCTTTAACCTTTGCCATTTTAATTATGATATGTCTTTTATTTTATTTTATTTATGATATGTCTTGATGTGGGCTTCTTTGGGCTTATCTTGTTTTGGACTCTCTATGCTTCCTGAACTTGTATGTCTTTTTCCTTCACCAGATTAGGGAAGTTTTCAGTCATGATTACTTCAAATAGCTTCTCAATTCCTTGCTCTCTCTTGTCCTCTGGTACCTCAATGATGCAAATATTGTTACACTTGATGTCCCAGAGGTCCCTTAAACTATCTTCATTTTAAAAATTATTTTTCTTCTTGCTCTGTTTGGGTGTTTTCTGCTACCTTGTTTTACAAATTGCTAATTTGATCCTTACCTTCACCTAATCTATTGTTGATTCCTTCTAGTGCAGCGGTTGCCAACCTTTCCCGGTTGGCAACTGCTGTTCTAATGTATTCTTCATTTCAGTTATTGTATTATTTATTTCTGACTGGTTCTTTTTTGTTGTTTCTATGTAATTTTTTATGCTGTTGAAGTTCTCACTAAGTTCCTTGAGTATCCTTATAACCATTGTTCTGAACTCTGTATCTGGTAGTTTGCTTGCCTCCATTTCATTTAGTTCTTTTTCTGGAGACTTCTTCTGTTATTTCATTTGGGACATGTTTTGTTGTCTCTCCATTTTGTCTGCCTCTCTGTGTTTGTTTATATGTATTAGGTAGATCTGCTATGTCTACTAGTCTTGGTAGGTCAGTCACTTATGTAGTAGGTGTCCTGTATGGCCCAGTGGTACAGTCTCCATGCTCACTCAAGCTGGGTGCCTCAGGTACACTATTCCCATGTGGGCTGTGTGCACCCTCCAGTTGTAGTTGGGCCTTTGTTGCTATTGGCACATCAGTGGGAGGAATTGACCCAAGGCCAATTGGCTATAAGGACTGGCTGTGATTACAGAGGAGATGTTGCTGTGCAGGGAGCTGAACTTGCTTTAGTAAGCCTCTGGTGCCTGATGAGTCCATCCCTTGAGTGTGTCACTTGTGGAGGTGGTTGCGTGGTGCTTTAGCATGGTCTGAACTGGCCACTAGGTGTGCTGGCTCTGGGGCCTCCTAGGAGGTTCAGGCTAAGGTTAGCCACCACCTCTGCCCTTCCAGGGGCCGCCCAGCATGAGCTACAAAGTGATATAGAGATGGATGCTACTTGTGTTGGGCCTGGAGGTATGCAGGAGAGGCCAAGTGTGAACTGAATCAGGCTGCTACTAGCACTGGGCCTGGGGTCACTTAGCAAAAGGTGCAGGCACATTGAGGCCAGGTGGTGCTTGTTTGTGGTTTGTGAACCTTTGAGAGATTTTAGGGAAGTTCTAAGCATGAGCCAACACAAGCCACTTGTATGGAAAGGCCACTGAAAATGGCTTGGGTGGGCCCTCAAGTTGTGATGGCAGTGTTCTGTATCTTGGCTGGGTCAAGGTCAACATCCTTGTTGTGATATTGATATCAGAATAAAAAGCTTAATTTAAAACAAATTATATAAACTCAAATACATTATGTTAAAAACAATAGAGTTCAATACTCTAAATTAATCACTTTCTATTATTGTATTAGCTTTGCTATTATCTGTGCTCTTGAAGTTATTTATGCCTGTTTTATCTGTATGGCGGAGTTATTCTCGAATAATGTACTGCTATGCCTCTCTTCCCAAGAATGCATTCAGTGACATCACGCTGATAGCTGGAAATCAGCCACAGTGGGAGTATCTACATAACAGAAATGAGCAAACATTGCAAATTAGGTCTCCCCTCTCTTCATAGTAGGTTGTTAAACTTTTACCAGGACACTGCTGCTTATAAGATAAGAAATTTCCTAAATATAGGAAGTAGGTTTAGATATTGCATGGCTACCCCTACACTCAACCAAGTAATAAATGTCCATCAAGAAACAGATAATGACTCAGATCAGTTATGAGAGAGGAAGAAGCTGGGCTCATCTTAAGGCTATTTCCTCTCTACTTTATTTCTACTCTAATTTTACACATGGTAATTGTGGATTGTGGGTAATGTGGATGCTGGGAAAAGAAATCCTGATAATCTCCTTTTTTGAAAATTCAGCAGATAAATGGCAGAATGGTGGAACTATAAAAAATAGAGCCATATGATTGCTCAAATTTTTTATTTTCTCGTAGGCAATGTATTCTCTACTCTGCCTCCATCAAATTCTGATCCTTTCTTTAGCACCCTGATGTAGGAACCATTGGTTTTGCTTTTCCAGCAAACTTTTCCTCCGATGCTTCTCTATTTGGCTATAGATGGGATGGGAGTGGGGAGAGGTGGGCCTTTGGATAGGGGTCTGGTCAATCAATCATCCAATCTCATATTGCAGCTATGGAGACTGGTCTATTGGCATGCACAGACAAGACATTGGGTATAGGAGTACTCTTCATCTACTAGGGTTGCTAAATTGGCACTGGCAGTGTCCATGCTCCCTGCCACAAAGGAAGGGCCTCTCTGCAGCCAGAATGAGGTCAACACAGAGCTGGGCAGAGATGAGAGCGAAAGACGGATATGAGTCTTATTTGGTCTAAGTCCCTGGGAACCCCTGAGGCCCTGTTCCCCACAGCTTGTCCTTCCTAGCTAAATTCCATTTTTGGCTTAAGCAAATTCTAGCTGAGTTTTTTGGCACATGCAGCTAAAACAAATTCCAGATAAACACACATTCCTTATAGAGCCTCCTGTGGTCTCCATGGCTTCTCTTCCTCCTCTTGGCTCTCAATCCTTTGCCCTTCTATTTGGAATTTATATATGTGATCTAAAACTGCCAGCCACAACCTACACCCATGGGAAACCCCTTTCCGCCTACAGATCTGGTTAACTTACAGACGATCTTCAGAGGTCCCCTGAGCAGGTGTCTTCTCTCTGTTGGATGCTGCGGGCAGCTGTGGAGTTGAGTCAGAGGCAGGAGAACGGCATGATTCTGCCGTTTTATAGCCTGAAAGAAACATTTGGTCAGGAATATACTTTTTTTTCAATATAGAATAAACCTCCCCAAATCAAGCCAAATGTTTTGAGAAACATTTTATGGTAGAAACTGATTGGGTGCCAAGACACCTCTGTCTTCGGCCCCCATGTTCCCTGATTTGTTTTGGCACTGGACCATCTGTAGCGCCACCATCTAGCCACATGTTAATTTTTTGTCTATGCACGGGTGTAAACTGCATATGGTTTACTTCAATGAACTTAATTGTTTTTGCCATTTAATAGCTAATTGTCTTAATTAGCTTCTGAAGCACAACAATGCTGACAACAGTAAATGACTACATCTTATCCATATGGTTATAGAAGACGAATGACTCAATTTCCTGTCCTCAGGCCAAGGAGTCTCTGGAGGAGGACCAGGCAGATGCGAGAGGAGGAAGATGGAAGTCCTCCAGAGATCTGACCTGGCCTTGAATGCAAAACCTGAATATTAAGAATAAATGAGGAAGTGATGGACAGGGGAATAAAACAGGAAAATGAAGGATTTATGTAGGACTTGAGTCATCTATTTTCTTAATGTACATACCATGGAGTGATGCTGGGTGAATAATCACAACACATTTCATGGTGCCAGCAGGCTCTATCGGCTCTGATCCGAAGAGGCGATGTTCGAAGATCGAATTGTGGGCCACTGAAAGTGAGAAATGCCCCGCAGTGCTATCTGTCTTAGAGAAAGCTGGTACCAGTCAAAGCCTGGGTGACATTTCTTTGGCAAATCTGGCTTAGATGAAGTTCATAGCTAGTGCCTGGCATCTATTAGGAGTTTAATATATGTTTTAATCAGCCCCTGTCAGAAAATCCTTTGTGCTCCATCTTCAAAATATATCTAGACCCTGACATTTAGCACCTTCTTTCCCACCACTATCCTGCTCTGATCTGCCTCCATCTCTGACCTGCCTGCCTCCAGCAGCCTCCCCACTTGTCTCCCCACCGTTTATTCTCAACACAGCAGCCAGAGGAATCTTTTAAAACATAAGTTATATCAGATCACTGCTCTCCTCTCATGGCTCCCCTCTCACTCAGAATAAAAGCTGGAGTCCTAGTGCTGACCAGCAAGGTCCTACCGGATCTCGCCTCACTTTTCTGAGCTCACCTACTCCTCCTTGCCCCCACCCGCTCCACTGCACCTGCACTCCACATGTTCACGCTTTAGGGCTGTGCTGCCAGTTCCGTTCCCACCAGCCACACATGGTTAGTGACTATCGCATTGGCAGTGCACACATAGAACATGTCCATCCCATGGAAAGTTCTACTGGACAGCTCTGCTTTTGGGACTTGCACTGGCTGGAAAGCTCTTTCCAAAGATACCACATGGTAAACGCCCTCTAATCCCTCAAATCCTGAAGTCTCAGCCCCGCCTCTGATTGTTCCTGCTAAACCCCCAGTCTGCTCTATTTTCTAAAGCACTTAACACCTTATTGCTTATTAATAGTTAGTTATTATGCTCACTGATTATTGACAGTCTGCTTGCATGAAGTGAATACTCCAAGAATAGGGGTTTTGGCTAACTTTGTCCACTGTTGTATCCCCAACATTTAGAACAGTGCTTGGTGCAGAGTTAGTGCTCATGAAATATTTGTCAAAGGAATGAGTTAGTGGATCAACATATTTGCAGAGCACCAATTGTGTTCCAGGTACTAGGGATTCACAGAAGATTAAAATAGGTATTGTTCTGTGCTAGGTACTGGGGATTCACAGAAGATTAAAA
This sequence comes from Myotis brandtii, assembly GCF_000412655.1. NCBI lineage: Eukaryota > Metazoa > Chordata > Mammalia > Chiroptera > Vespertilionidae > Myotis > Myotis brandtii. The sequence continues at coordinate 2,752,466 of NW_005371173.1, forward strand.
TAGATATTGTTCCTGCTGTCATGGAGTTTCTATTCTAGTGGGAGAGACAATAAACTAATGCCAATACAAATTCTGAACGTTCTATGAAAGAGACAAATAGGAGGCAGAAATAGAGACTATCATGTGTGTATATGTGTGTTGGGGTGGGGAGACTTTTTCATGAGGACAAAGGAAGGATGGAGGGAGGGAAGGGTTGCAGGGGAGGGTTGAAGAGTATTGCAGAGAAAAGACCATGTGCAGAGGCTCTGACGAAGGCAGAGATGCATGCATGCGTGAGTGAATAGTGCTTGGGAGATGACTGTGAGTTATGAGCCATCACAGACCAGTCACTGAGTGAGGGTTGCCTTCTGCGGCATGCTACTCAAAATGCTGTCTTGTACCAACAGCATCTGAATCATCTGGGATCTTGTTAGAGATGCAAATTCATGGGGCCAACCCCAGACTTGGGGATTTGTGTTTTAACAAGTTCTCTAGGTGGTACTGATGCTCACTGTTCTATAACATTGGGCCTTCTTCAGAATGTGAGCATGTGGCGGCCACCCAATAAGTGCTATTTGGATGAATGAATGAATGAATGAATGAATGGATATGTGCAACCACCACCACAGTGCCTGTTCCTTTTTATGTTCTCATTCTTTGACAGAAGCTCAGATGATAATTAGCATGGAATATATAGTGATGTTTTCTTTATTTACTGAGCCAGAGGGCAATCATTACGGGGAAGAATGAAAGAGAAGAAAATACCTAAGTGTCATAGGAATTCAGAGATTTAGATTTAGAGAGTTGGGTAAAAGGCTTTCCTGTGGGGGGGTGGGCAGATGTAGGGGGGAAGGCAAAGGTTTGAGGCTGAGAGGAACATGGCTTAATCATGGCAGAGAGTAGGGGACCCCCATCCGAAGGGGCAGATTGTGTTAAAGGAAGTGGAGATGATGGTGTAAGATGGATAGGTCTCTACTGCTGGTATAGAAGGGGAGCTGGTCTCTGGATGTTTTTAAGAAGGTAATATTGTCATTTGAAGGTGATGAAAGTGCCAAAATGTACAGTGGCCTTGGCCTTACTTTCAGAATTCCTTAGCTATCCTTCCTGTTTAAAAGAGCAGGAAGGTATATGTCAGTCAGGTAGGATAATCCTTACCTGTTCCTCCTTTTGGAGGGCAGATTGGAACATGATGATGGGAGTTCACAGGACTCAGGCTTAGCATCTCTGCATAATCAGGATCTGCAAGACCCTGATTGTAAAATAAAAGCGCAGGGAAGTTACTGTCGCTGTCTAGCATTTTCTATATGCCACACACTGTTCTAAGCATTTTACATGCATATGCTCCTTCAATCCTCACAATTCAATGAGGTAGCTACTTTGATTACTTAACCAATGAGGAGACTGTGACACAGAGAAGTCAAGTAACTTGCCCAAGATCACCCAGCCAGTAAGAGGTTGAGCCCGAATTGAGGGGCACCCAAGGCACTCTGGTTCTTCTACACTGTGTTGCTTTGACTACACTCTGAGTCCAAAGGAACTTGGGAACCTGTTCTCTGCCTTCCTGCTCACCAGTCCTTTGGAGGCCCTGTTCGGGGTTGGGGGTTGGGGGGTGAAGGGTGAGCTCTTCACAATGTTCTTCCTTCCTGGCTCCTTTCTCCTCCCCCCTGGCTCTGTCCTCTGGGTCCCACACTTCCCTCCTCTACCCTCTGGTTTCTGTGGCCAGTATGCCAGCCACTTAGCTTCCTGTTCTGCCAGAGGAGGCAGAGGCAGTGGGCATGTTCCCAGATCTGGGCAGGGGTGGAATATAATTTTATAGGGCTTGAAGTTTATATGATCTTGGGAGCCTTCTTTAAGGAAAAGAATACAAAAATGTTTTACTTTTGCAAATTTTACAAAGCCATTGACCTTGTTTGTCCATTGAACAAATTTTACAAAGCCATTGCCTCTGCCTCCCACTTGGCCTCTGAGGGGGCAGAATTAGCTTCTCAGAAGACTTGTCCTTGGGCTCAGGACTGGCTTTTTGGGCCATCCCAGAGTGAAAGGTCTACAAGATGAGCATCTTTCTCTTACTAATACCGATCTACTTTTAGAGCAAAAGGTGAGTGCATGAATACAGTCCTGGAATCTTGCTTTCTCACCTCCCAAAAGCCTTTAGCATTCTAGCTTAGGAGAGAGCCAGAAAACTCCACTCTGCCTTGGTTAGGAGAATAGGAGTTTATTAAAGGACTAGTGACCTCGTGCACGGATTTGTGCACGTTGATAGGAAATTAATTAGAAGGTGACTGGCAGGGCTGGACTGGGCGAGATGGGTCGGACATGCCCTGGAGCCAACCTCCTGTGGTCCCTCCCTGGCTGGCCATACCTGGGCATCAGCAGAATGAGCGGGGTCCCTCAGGCAGGGGTCCCTCGGCCTGGCCTGTGGGGATTGGGTTGAAACCGGCTCTCTGACATCCCCCGAGGGATCCCAGAGTGCGATAGGAGGGTCTGAAAAGTTGCTGTCATACAGGGTGTGGAATGCAAACACAAGTGTGCAGTAAACCAGATTCAGGGCCGACAGTGCTCCAGCAACAACATAACCCACAGCTAAAGGTGGAATCGCATGACCCCGCAAGGAATCAGGCTCCCTCCTCTCTGGTTTCCGGGTGCATCAACTGAGAACCACCGCTGCCAAGTCACTGCAGCTCAGCAGCTCCTGTGTTGAGCATCTACCCCGTGGTGGTCAGGGCGCATTATAGCTGCCTGTCGGATGAACACTTAGCATATTAGCCTTTTATATATATACTAGAGGCCTGGTGCACAAAAATTTGTGCACTCGGGGGGGTCCCTCAGCCCGGC
>NW_005371173.1:2756685-2757452 GCF_000412655.1 Myotis brandtii
GGCGAAAGGCAGCAGGAAGCTTGGCTTCCTCCATCATTGGGGCAACCAAGCCTCCTGCTTGCTCCAGCTCCGTGGCTGCCAGCCGCCATCTTGGTTGGGTTAATTTGCATATAGTCGCTTCTGATTGGCTGGTGGGTGTGGCCTAAGGCATAGTGAATGTATGGTTAATTTGCATGTTTGTCTTTTATTAGATTAGATGATTTAACCACATCATTATGCATCTCGTGGAGCTCAGATCCCGCCTGAAAGGCGGCAGGAAGCTTGGCTTCCTCCATCATTGGGGCAACCAAGCCTCCTGCTTGCTCCAGCTCCGTGGCTGCCAGCCGCCATCTTGGTTGGGTTCATGTGCATATAGTCGCTTCTGATTGACTGGTGGGTGTGGCCTAAGGCATAGCGAATGTATGGTTAATTTGCATGTTTGTCTTTTATTAGTGTAGATACTAGTGGCCTGATGCACGAAATTCGTGCACGGGGGTGGGGGGAGTGTCCCTCAGCCTGGCCTGCACCCTCTCCAATCTGGGACCCCTTGGGGGGATAAGGCCTAAACTGGCAGTCGGACATCCCTCTTGCAATTCAAGACCACTGGCTCCTAACTGCTCACCTGCCTGCCTGCCTGATCGCCCCTAGTCACTCTGCCTGCTGGCCTTCTCACCTCCAACTGCCCCCCCTGCTGGCCTGATCGCCCCCAACAGCCCCCCACTGCCAACCTGCTCCCTCCAACTGCCTCCCCCACCATCCTGATCACCCCCCACTGCCCTCCCCTCCTG
>NW_005371173.1:2757469-2760120 GCF_000412655.1 Myotis brandtii
AGCCTGATCACCCCCAACTGCCCTCCCCTCCTGGCCTGATCGCCCCTAACTGCCTCTGCCTTGGCCCCACAACCATGGCTTTGTCTGGAAGGACATCTGGAAGGTCTCCTGGTCTAATTAGCATATTCCTCTTTTATTAGTATAGATAGACTAGTGACCCAGCATGCAAAATTGCATGGCCCCACCCACTGGCATGTGTCCCACCCACCCACCGCCCTGCCTTGACACCTTAACCTCTCCACCCAGAGTTCAAGTGTGCCTGGCCCCACCCCGGACCCCTCTGGCCTTCTCTGGCTGCTTCAAGCCCTGCCCTTGGTCCCACGAGTCACCTCGGGCTGGTCCTGCCTCCTCCGGGTGCCCCTCCGCTTCTGCCCTGTCTCCAGACCAATGCAGTGGCTCTGCCCCATCATGGAGCTGGAGGAGAATGTGGAAGCCTCATGCCTGCTGCAGAGTTTTGAGTGCCACTTCCTGGTGGTGCACATGCTGCGCTCCTTCCCCTGGCAGGTGGGTGGCGGGAGTGCTGAGTGCGAGTGGTGGGTGGCGAAGGACTGGTGAAGGGGGTGCTACGGGCTCTCACCCCCGCCCTCCCTGCCACGGGATGATCCCGCCTCCTCCAGGCACCTCCCTGCTTCTGCCCCATCTCTGGAGCAATGTGGTGGCTCCGCCCCGCCGCACACACAGCCTCCTGCTCAATGGTCGTTATGGCATGAGGGCATCATGGCCATTAGCATATTAGCTCTTTATTTATATATATAGATAAGACAGTAGGTAGAGGGCTCTGCAGTGTTTCCATCCAAACTTAGGACCCCACTGCTATAAACTGGGACCCATGTTCTGCTTGCCAAACAGGAAGCTGACATTCTCCTGGCTAGGCTCTGAGGGTTCCTGCTCAATGGTCGTTACGGCATGAGGGCGTCATGGCCATTAGCATATTAGCTCTTTATTTATATATATAGATAAGACAGTAGGTAGAGGGCTCTGCAGTGTTTCCATCCAAACTTAGGACCCCACTGCTATAAACTGGGACCCATGTTCTGCTTGCCAAACAGGAAGCTGACATTCTCCTGGCTAGGCTCTGAGGGACAGGCTGCCATCAATGCAGTAAATGACCCACATCCTCCCTTTCTGCTGGCTGTGTTCTTATTTTAGCCCACTTTTGCACACATTTTGTAATCATAGTCCAGGCAGGGAGTGTTCTGCCTGTAGCCTCATCAAAGACCTGGCTCCGTGTATAAGTAGTTAAGCAGGTAGCCAAGCTAGATATGCAGCATCTATATAAACAAGTCTTTCTTGGGGCCCCATTTGCACAGGCAGGGGCTATGCCAGAAACTGGTTCTGGTCTGTCCTTAAAACAGGGATAAGATCATGGTGGCTTTAGGAACATCAATTGAGAGGGTCAAACAAGTTTCAAGTCAGGAGAGGCAGAGACAAGCAGGGGGTGGGGCAGGGACTCAAGGGGTGAAGCAGGGAGTTGCGTTGGGAGTGGGGATCAGCTCATTCGCTTCCCATCATCACGACCCACTAGATTCTAAAGAACAAATGTGCCACTCAAAGGGAGAGACGTGTGGTCTCAGCCTGTGTACCTTCAACTTCACTGTGATTCTCTTGGGGCTAATCTAGGCCATTAAAAGCACCCACTTGACATTCAAATATTCTCTTTTCATTTTCTTCTCTCTTGCTCTCTCTCTGAGGAAATTGACTGTAAATGGCAACCTCACAGATAGTCCTGAGCTGCAAATTAGAGCCAAGCTGGCAGTCCTGGGATTTACAATCATAACCTCTCAGAATTGAACTATTAACTAATTCAAACACGAGTTTATTAGGTCTCCAACCCCAGCTTTAGCAATTACTGAAGGCATCTTGTCAGTCAGTCAATAATTCTAAAATCGTTGGAATTGCTGCCACCCCTTTAATCAGGTTTCAAGCTGAGGGGGTGGGGGTGGGGGGATAAGTGTCTGGTTGTTTTTTTTTTTTTTTTTTTTTTTTTTCTGCCTCCCTCACGATTTTCCTGAAAGAATTGCAGGGGCCTGGGTGGGATATCTTTTTTGTTCTTTCCTCTCCTTCTCTCCAAGAATCATGTGTTAAAGGCCAAAGCACGAAGATGGTAAAACTGAGAATCAAGTGCTAGATGTTCATGTATCTGAAAGGTGCCCATTCCTTTTAAGAAGGGCTCTGTTATTTGAACAAGAATCAGGGCAACCAGCAGAATTTACCTGGAAAGTGAAAGGGTGAGTGAGTTGTAAGAGAAATACTTGTTGAAGGCAACCATTAATAAGGCAGATTGACCTTGAGAGCAGGATGTGTTTTTATCGAGGTCACCATGTAGTGAATACTCATCCTGACTCTAAGTGTCTGAACTTGGGCTGGCACCTCCCCCTTCTATACGGCTGGTCTTGATCAGTGGTTGCTAAAGGGTGGGCATTTGAGGTGATGGATGCACAACATTAATAACATTGGAGCCCTAGCCGGTTTGGTTCAGTGGATAGAGCATTGGCCTGTGGACTGAAGGGTCCTGGGTTTGATTCTGGCCAAGGGCACATGCCCAGGTTGTGGGCTTGATCCCCAAAGGGGGGGTGTGCAGGAGGCAGCCGATCAATGATTCTCTCTCAACATTGATGTTTCTATCTCTCTCTCCCTCTTCCTTCCTCTCT
>NW_005371173.1:2761135-2782165 GCF_000412655.1 Myotis brandtii
ACGAAGTACTGACGGGGTGGTCATAATAATCTGGCCACTCACTGTGTGTGTATGTATATATATACATACATATACATACACACACACACACAAATATACATATATATACATATATATACATATACATACATCAGAGAAAGGGATGCTGCTTAGGGTCACACCCAGATGTCACCATTTACTAGGTAAATGACATTGGGCAAGTTACTTAATCTATCCATGTCTCGGTTTCCACATTTCTCAAGGGGTAAGATTGACACCTGCCTTTTGGGGTTGTCATGAGAACTGTGCCTGATGTTTGTTGCTATAAGGGTGAATTCGTCCCCGATGCCTCCGACTAGGTAGAGGGAAGCTCTCAGTTTGGGGCTCATAGGTCTTTCACAGCCACTCTTGGCACCTGCTAACCTCCCTGTAACAGAGCAGGGCTCAACTTCAGAGTTAGCTAGAATGTGATCACACTGGTTTTCATATTTATTTTTATGGTTACTGCATTTTTACATGGCAAGTAAAACTGATTTTTCTCTTTATAACTGTGACATAAAGTTTTTAAAGAAGTAACTCTATTTAAATAAAATGTGAGTTGATTAAAATAAAAATACTAAAAAAATATCAGATAGAAGAGGAAGATGAAGAAGGCAGAGGTGATAAAGGTGGACCGTGACTGAATGAAGAGTAGATTAGGCAATCTTGTCTAAAAGAATCCAGCACAGAAATGTGGAGATTGAGGACACATTTGGGCATCTTTATATTTAGGTGAGGGTGCTTGCCGGACGCGTCCTCTGGCCTCCTCCTGGCTTCCATTTGCCCTTCCGTTTGTGAATGGTCACTGGGCTGAGTCACTGGGTCAGTCCAGTGACTGCCCCATCCTATGCCCCCTGTTTCTGCCCCCTCTGACCAATGGGAGGGAGGCTTCCAGGGGAAACAGGCAGACTCTGATAGTTAGTGTAGGGCACTGTGTGTGTGTGTGTGTGTGTGTGTGTGTGTGTGTGTGTGTGATTACACTGATCAATTGTGAACAACTGAGATGGTCTGGTTAAGCCTGAACCCATGACTTCCCTTTTCAGACATCAGATTCCTCATCCTAAATAAGAAAGAGCAGATCGTCTGGGTCTCAAGAAAGCAAAGGAAATGAACAACGAACTACAGCTATTACCATTGAGGGAGGAAGCCAGGCAAAATTGGGTGAAGGCAGAAAGACCTGAAGAACATGTGCTTTTAGATACAAATAGATTAAAAAAAGATGGAAACATAAAATTCAGGAAACGACATCGTCTAACTGAGTTATTACAGAGAGGCAGATTTGGGGACCATATAAAGAAAATGTGGCTAACAAAACCCATAAATTAAATTAAATAATATGGGTGGTTGAAATAAAGGCCTTTAATGAAACCCCCACTGTGAGAATTTCTGTGAAGATTCCAGAATCCTCCCCTTGGAGTTACCTTGGGGTTCGGTCTTAGGGCAGTTTGTGCCAGCTCTGGACTAGTCCTTCAGGAGGAGAGGTAGGGTACCTATCTCCACTATTACTGTAAACTGAATTATTCTTTTTAAAAAAATATATTTTATTGATTTTTTACAGAGATGAAGGGAGAGGGATAGAGAGTTAGAAACATCGATGAGAGAGAAACATCGATCAGCTGCCTCCTGCACACCCACTACTGGGGATGTGCCCACAACCAAGGTACTTGCCCTTGACCGGAATCGAACCTGGGACCCTTCAGTCCGCAGGCCGACACTCTATCCACTGAGCCAAACCGGTTAGGGCAAACTAAATTATTCTTGACTTCTTTCCTCCAAATCTCCTACTTGCATCCATGGTATTTCTGTTATATAGGCCCCAAGGTTTGAAACCTTTGGGGTCATAGTTCAATTTCCCTTCTCTTTAGTTTCTCTATCTAGTTAGTCATTAGCTCCTCCAGAGTTTCCCTGAGCAATTTCTCAGACTTCAGTGTCTTTCTGTTAATTCTTCCTGTTCACACTGCCATCTTCTTCAGCAAATTCTTCATTCAATAAATACCAAGTGCTTAATGTGTGCTGGAGCAGGACCTGTGTCTTCTTACGCCTGAATCCTTGGCCACAGTGCTGTGCATATAATTGGTGCTCAAGTGGTATTTTGAGTTGATATGAGGATGTCTCAGTCTTTTCTCTCCTGCTAGGGATGTTTCTGTTGCATTGGTGGGGAGAGAAAAGATCTCATGAGACCCTGGTCTAGTCTGAATTCTTAAGACTTTTCTGAAATTGACATCCTCCTAGGAATCTGGTTTGGGGATCCACACCAGCACTTCTTTGTACTACTAAAAAAGCCTAACTTGGGAGTATGAGAGGACAGTTGGACACCAGGGAGTTTAATTCACCAGGTGCCCAGACGGTCAAATAAATGAAGGTATGACTCTGTAGGCAGCTGAGGGCCACTTGAGTTATAGGGGGATGTCACCAGAGATACTCTGCTTTTGGTCCTTGATCTATTAAGTTAAGCCATCCCCTGCTTTCATTCTTTAATCAGTTTTCAGAGAATCCTCTTTCATTGGGAGAACCTAAGTTGCTATTTTTATTACTAAGGGTAATTGACAAACAGTATGGAAAAATTATATACGCAAACTCAATCCCGGTGTGGAGAAACAGCTTGTGGATGTAAGGGGGGTGCTTCATTATAAATAGGTAAATTTGTCCTTTGCTCATTGAAGAAATAATCAACCTTTAATGCTGGAGGTGCACATTGGAGTTTAGAGGAAGATAGCCCTTAACTTTCCGTGACATATTTTTCAATAGAATCCCCTCATGGTAAATATTTTTTTATTCCGGAATAATAATATGCCATAGTGTTTACAGAAAGATTTCTTATTCAACAGTACAATGGTTGTGTTGTTTTGATTACATTGGTAATGGTCTCATTTTCCTTTTGTAAAAGGAATTCAGACATGTAACACAATTGTATCTAGACATCAATTCAGATCATCATGAAGAATTTTGCCAAGAGAATTCAGTGAGTGGTGAATACCTTCTTTGCCCACATTTGGTTTCCTCAAATTACTTGTGATTCATAGGTAGCACAGATGTTCCCAGCTGCTGGAAAATGAAGCTTAAAGTTCATGCTGATAAGGAGAAAAATATCTAATTCAAATTCCAAGAATGGTTCCACCTAAATCAATTTCAACTTGAGAAAATGGGGTCAACTCTCTGTCCCCCAGAAGAACCACCCTGGCGATTTAAAAGTAAATCTTGAAGAATTAAATTATGTTGCTGTTCAGCTTTCACATGCACACTTAGGAAAAAAACCCAGTGCATCAAAGGCTGTCGGAATAACTCAATTTAGTGATAGTGGCAAAGCATTATGAAGAAAAGGCTTTCTAGACAGCGCGCTTTGCTCGAGGGGACTGCTACACACTTCAATTGGTATCTGAGAGAAAAGGAGTAGTCTTCCAAATGAATAATTTTATGACTTTCAACCACACACATACTGCTTGAATATCAAATTATTTTAAATGAGAACTTCAAAAAGATCTACCTATTAAATGAGTAAAGCGCCCTACACAGCTGCCTAACAGAACAAGGAGATTTGGATTAAAATGACAGAGATGGATCTGGGTCAGGACACTGTCAGGACAGGATTCCCAGGACCTGTACAGGCTAGAGTTGACCTTCTGATGGAAATGGAGCATTGACCTCAGGATTTTGTAATCCAATCCAGCCCTCCTGTTTTTTAGGTGAAAACACTGAGGTCAGAACACAGGTGTCCTGCCAGATGCTATCCCCAATCAGTGTCTAGTCCAGACATATCCCAAGTTAATGTTCTTTGAGTGGCATGGAGAAAAGTTAGTGATTGGCAAACTGCTCTGGACTAAGGGACTAATGCAGTGGTCGGCAAACTGCGGCTTGCGAGCCACATGTGGCTCTTTGGCCCCTTGAGTGTGGCTCTTCCACAAAATACCGGCTCTTCCACAAAATACCGACTTCTGCGTATGGGCCACGAAGTTTCAATCACACTGTACGTGGGTGCCGCACGTGGTATTTTGTGGAAGAGCCACAGTCAAGGGGCCAAAGAGCTGCATGTGGCTTGAGAGCTGCGGTTTGCCAACCACGGGAAAGGCAGTGGTTTATGTGTCAACTTTTCTAGATGATATTTTCATTTTAAAAGGGAGCTTTAAGCCCTCACCGGTTTGGTTCAGTGGATAGAATGTTGGCCTGTGGACTGAAGGATCCTGGGTTCAATTCCAGTCAAGAACACATGCCTGAGTTGCAGGCTTGATCCCCATAGTGGGTGTGCAGGAGGCAACCGATCAATGATTCTCTCTCATCATTTATGTTTCTATCTCTCCCTCTCCCTTTCTCTCTGAAATCATTTTTTTTTTTAAAAGGGAGCTGTAATGCCTTTAATCCTTAGCTCTTTGCTAAGGCAGGGAGTTTTCAGGCAACTGGATGAGGATGGGAGATTCCTCAAACTCCTCCCACCCCTCTTTTCTTTTTTTAAAAAATTTTAATATAAGTTTATTTATGATAACTTTATATAATTTACTCCTGATATTTGATGTTACAAACTTTATGGTCTTTGAGATAGATGCTCAGAATCCTTGTATGTAATTGGCATAAACCCTATTATTTGAGCTTTCTTAATCACTTTTGTGATTTCTTTTTGGTTCTTCCCACAAAAACCTGTTAAGTGCCTTCCATGTATGTGTCCAGTAAATGGAGAAATAAAGGAACAAAAGTTGTACATTCTTATAATCTACACGTTTTCCACACAAGATATACTTTTTAAGAGGCTCCTTATAAGGATTTTCCATTAGAACGGGCAGGTCCTCATTGCTGGTTCCTGTTTATATTATGAACAACTTCTCCACAGCACCACTTGGGTTCCTGGGCTGGGCAGCTGACAGCAGTCATTAGGAAGTGCGTGAACCTTTTCCTCCCCAGACCACTGCAAACAGCAACCACAGATGCCATGGTTCCTCAGCCCTCCTCTCCCTACCCCTCTTTTCTATCAACAAGTAGATATCTCTATATATAAAAGCCTAAGCGACTGTTTGACCAGTAGCTATGATGTGCACTGACCACCAGGAGGCAGATGCTCAACACACAGGCATGGAAACATGGAACAGACTGATGAATCTCAGAAGGAAGGGGGGAGGGGAGAGGATGGGAAGAGATTAACCAAAGATCTTATATGCATACTAGAGGCCCGGTGCATGGATTCATGCACTGGTGGGGTCCTTTGGCTGGCCTGCAGAGATCAGGCTGAATCAGTGCAGTGGGCCTCAGACATCCCCCAAGGGGTCCTGGATTGTGAGAGGGTGCAGGCCAGTCTGAGGGACCCCACGAGTGCATGAATCCGTGCACTGGACCTCCAGTATTTATAGTTGTCTATTGAGTGTTATAGAGGAGAACTACCTTGGTCTGGTAGTTGGAAGATCCAAATTCTTGTCCACTAAAGAGCCATGGGTGACCCTTGGTTAGCTGGTTTATCCAAGTTGAGCTTCAGGGAACTGGGCCCATAGATATTTGCTCCCAGTTTCTTCTTTTTCAGGCTCATAAAAGTGAAAATGCTCTGTAGACTGGGAGATGTGATGGGAGGGTGTATTCATCATATCTTTTATTTTGTGTTTTTAATGCTTTGACATCTTGGGGCCTTGCTGACTCTGGAGAGATTGCTCCTTCCAGAGTTAGCTAATTCCTAAAGATAGCAAACAATTCACCTGCAACATACCAATCCAGAGCCCATACTCCCAACCAGCTTCTTTATCAAATTCTTATACGCTGGGCAACTATTCTTCTGCCCTAACCACTCCAGGGCCAGGTACCAGACAACTAGGGACAGTCCTGTGTCCTGGGGTCCCACTGAAACTATCAGAATTAGCCAGTGCTGAACCTGATGACCCTGCCTCATCTTCTCTCCTTGCAAAAACCGCAGTGAAGGCTCTTATCCCCATATCCCCCTTGCTCCCTCTGCCACCTGACTGACCCTGTGCTTCTCCGTGTGGCCCCTGGTGGCATGGCATGCCCACTTCTTTTGGGACCTATTAATGTATAACAAACTTAAAAAAATAATTACTTAATTATTTAAAAAATTAAGTCTCTCTCTTTTCTTTAGAGCTGTTTAAAGTCCACAGCAAAATTGAGGGGAAGGTATACAGATTTCCCATATTCCCCTCCACCTCCCCTATATTCATAGCCTCCCTGACTGTCAGCATACCCCCCCATGAGTGGTAAATTTTTTTATAATTGACAAACTTACATTGACACATCATAGTCATTCAAAGCCCGTAGTTTATATTACTGTTCACTCTTGGTGTTATGCATTCAATGGGATTGGACAAATGTATAATGATATGTATTCATTATTATGACATCATACAGAGTTTTTTCACTGCCCTAAAAAATCTGTGTGCTCAGTCTACTCATCCACCCCACAACTCTTGGTAACCACTGATCTTTTAATTGTCTCAGTAGTTTTACCTTTTCCAGAATGTCATATAGTTGAAAGCATATAGTATGTAGCCTTTTCAGACTGGCTTTTTTCACCTGGTAATATGCATTTAAGATTCCTCCATGTCTTTTCCTAATATATTTTTATTGAGTTCAGAGAAGAAAGGAAAGGGAGAGAGAGATAGAAACATCAATGATGAGAGAGAATCATTGATCGGCTGCCTCCTGCATGCCAGCTACTGGGATTGAGCCTGCAACCTGGGCATGTGCCCTTAAGGGAATCGAACCTGGCACCCTTAAGTCCACGGGCCGATACTCTATCCACTGAGCAAAACCGGCTAGGGCATCATGGCTTGATGGATCAATTCTTTTTAAGCAAAAAATAATATCCCATTGTCCACCCCAGTTTATTTATCCATTCACTTACTGAATGACATCTTGGTCACGTCCAAGTTTTGACAATTATGAGTAAAGCTGCAATAAAAATCCATGTGCAGGTTTTTGTGTGGACATGTTTTTAACTCCTTGGGGTAAATACCAAGGAGAGTGACTGCTGGATCATATGGTACAAGTATGTTTAGTTTTTAAAGAAACACCAAACTATCTTTTAAAGTGACTGTACCATTGTGCATTCCCAACAGCGATGAGTGAGAATTCCAGTTGCTTCGTATACCCACCAGCATTTGGTGTTGTCAGTGTTCTGGATTTTGGCCATTCTAATGGATGTGTAGTAATATCTCATTGTTGTTTTAATTTATATTTCTCTGATGATATATGATGTGGAGCATCTTTTCATATGTTTATTTGCATATATTTTCTTTGGTGAGGTGTCTGGCCAATTTTTAAAATTAGGCTGTTTATTTGGCCCATTTAAAAAATTAGGCTGTTTATTTTCTGATATTGTTGAGTTATAAGAATTCTTTGTATATTTGGATAATAGTCCTTTATCAGATGTAGCCTTTGCCAATAGTTTCTCCCAGTCCGTGGCTTATTTTCTCATTTTCTTGACATTGTCTTTGTCAGAGCAGAAGTTATTAATTTTAATGAAGTCTAGCTTATCAATCATTTCTTCCATGGATCATGTTTTTGGTGTTGCTAAAAAGTTACCACCATACCCAAGGTCATCTGGGTTTTCTTCTATGTTATCTTCTAGGATAGCATAGTTTTATGGTTTTGTGATCCATTTTTAGTTAATGTTTGTGAAGGATGTAAGGTCTGTGTCTAGATTCTATTATTATTATTATTATTATTATTATTGCATGTGGATGTTGTTTTCCCAGCACCATTTATTGAAAAGATGGCAGTTGTCTCCTGATCTGCTGGCCTCACCATTCCTGAATGACAATAAATCTGTATTTTGAAGCAGAAGGTCTGCTTTTCATTCGGCTGGAATGGGCTGTCATTTCTGCTAACAGCAATGCTTCTCAGTCCCCAGGTCTGCCCTAAATCTCAGGGGATTGATTGTAACATGTCCTCAGGGAGGGAGTGGTGACTCAGAGATGGGTGGTGGGCATGCAGGTCAGTTCCTCCATAGAACAATGGGCACCCAGGAAAACACCTGCAACTGTATTGCCGTCAGCCAAGAAGAATTCCAGGCTATGCCTTCCCACCCTGCTTCCATTTTCTCCTTTGTCTGGTTTCTTCGAGATCTCTGTTCTCTGGCACTGTGTGTGTGTTCTCCCACTCTGCCTTATCATCATCTTCCCAGCTTTTAAAAATTGATGGAAGGACCTTATTAGAATTTTAAAGTGTTTCTTCATGTAGGTTCTGCATATTCCTTATGAGGTTTATTCTTAACTATTTTTGTTTTGTTTGGACTTTATTTGGTTTTTATTTTATTTTTTAAATAGGATTTCTTTCTTTCATTATATTTTCATATAGTTGTATATGTAGCAAGCTATTGATTTTCATATATGAATTTTTATAGCTAGTCACCTTATTAGATTATCCTATTGATTTTAACTGTTCTTTTTTTTAAACTTGATTCTCTTTGGTTTTCCAGGTGTAGAGTCAAAACTAGCCATAAATAATGATCACTTTTCTTGTTTATGTTTATGAGTTTTATTCTCCCACAGCAATGTTAAGTTATAGTGGTGAGAGTAGCATTCTCCTGTTTCTTAATTTGGTTTTTCATGAGGATTCTGCCTCTTTGACTCCACCTATGATCCGGGATACTGAACCTAAGTTCTGACTAGCACTCTGGGCTCTCATTGGTTTGACAAGAGAGGGTCAGAGGTTTTAGGGGGTCAGGGTTTCTCAGTGTTTGGAATCCCCAAGGCTGATGGACCACTTAATCTTCCCAACTTCTTCTTGAAATATCCTCTAGCTTAACTTCTATTCTCAGGAGCTTAGCAAATAACTTTAGGAGGAAGGAACAATTAAAAAAAAATAGTCACAGAACTAGCATTATTTTAATGGCTTGTCTAATTAGGAAAACATGATGAATATATTTCTAAGTATATTTTTCCTTTAATTTTAAAAAAATCACTCTAGCACTTTCCAGGTGCTAGTGACAGAAATGAAAATTAAACCAGCTTAAATTTAAAAAAGAAGAGTTTCTTACTCTTATAACAAAGCTACAGAAGACTGACTTACCCCTAAAGCTGGTATGTGGTGTGGTAGCTCTCAGTAAGTGTCAGGCACTATTCTAAGCATGTGACACATTCTCAACCTTTGCACAAGTTTTTGAGGTAGGTGTGGTTTACCCATTTTATTGGTGAGAAAACAAAGCCTTGGTGAAGAGCCTGCCCAAACTCACAAAACCAGGAAAGAGGTGGGCCTGGGATTGGAGTCATTCTGACTGAAGAGCTTGGGCTCTTAAACCCTGAACACTCTCCTGCCTGCCCTCTGAAGAGCAGAGAGAAAAGTGAGCTATTCTCCCTACCTCCAGTTAGAAACATTCCCAAGCATCTCCGATTGGCCTGGCTGGGTCATTTGCCTATTCCTGGACCAATCACTGATGTCAAAGATTGGTTTACTAGGATTAGCCCCGCCCAGGTCACATGCCCATCCCAGGGTTTAAAGAGAACTAAATGGGAGAGGAGCTGTTTCCCAAAGAAGGAAGGGGTGATGTTTGGGCAGATGAAATGATAAACATCCCCTACATTTCCCAAAGCCAAAACCTCCGCCCCAGGTAGGCCAGCCATCTTGATGCTCTGGAAACAAGAGTGGCACAATCCTGCCTCCCCATTTTTGTGCATGCCACCCTCTCTCTCTAAAATGCTCTTTTCTCCTAAGTCATGGGTAGCATATCTCCTCCTTCTGTGTGTAGTAAATACCTTTCTTTCTTTTTAAATTCTTTATTGTTTAAAGTATTACAAGAGTCTCCTTCCCTCCCCCCACCATTGACCTCTCCCCCGCCACCCCTCCATTTGCCAGTAATCCCACTTCTAGGAATCTATCCCAAGAAAACAGAAACACCAATCAGAAAGGATATATGCACCCATATGTTCATAGCAGCATATAGTAAATACCTTTCTTTAGATAGTATCCAGCTTCCTCCCTTCCTACTGACTTTTGGGAGTAGCTCTATCGATTTCTCTAATCATTTGACTGATGAGGTGATACCATTTTCTCGGGGAAAAGGAAAAAGCTGCTTCTACTCACTCTCTATGCCTTTGAATTTTCCAGCTGATGGAACTTTGCTGGGAAACAAAGTTGTTCAAGGTGTCTGTGTCAAGTTATTAGCATATACTGCCCCAGGCAAAGACACCACTGGAGCGCTCCATCTGTTTTGCCAAGTTCTGTTATGTAAGTGACAGCTGAGGGTATCTTTTAAGAAACGCAGTGTTTGTGAATGATGTGTCTTAATAGAACAGTGAGACACACCAGCATGCAGAGCTCACTTTGTGGGAGCAGGTTTCTCAGAGGTGTAGGGATGTGTAGGTGGAATGGCAATCAAGGTGGGATGTGAGTTACGATGATGACAGGGTTCTTTTCATTTGTGAAGCATTGTTGGTGGCTGAGACTCCTCTGGGGTACCTGTGTTATAGCAGGATGAACTCATTCTTGCGAGACAAGCCTGGGTGCTTGGCTGCGGTTTGCAGATGAGAGACCATGGATCTAGATATAGTCTCTAAGGGTGGGAGCAGTAATGTTGGCTTATCAGTGTGGTGGTTGTAAAACATGGCTCCAAGATTCTCTCTCACTCTTCCTGTCAAGGGGTGGGGTCCATGTCTCTTCCTGTTCATTCTGGGTAGGTTGTGACCTCCTTGACCAGTGGAGTATAGAGGAAGGACTAGAACAGGTCATGGGTCATCCATTTGGTCCTCTCACAATGCTTGCTTTCCAGAGACCTCTCTTGCAAAATCCTTTCCCACCATCTTGTGAGAAACCCAACCCACATGGAGAGGTCATGTGTAGGGACACTGGTCTGTTTTTTGGCCATCCCACCCCAGGTGCCAGACATATGCCTGCAGAACACAACTTGGAAGCCCCAGACATTGTGAGGAAGAGAAGAACCACTCAGCCAGCTTGGCTCAGTGGTTGAGCCTCGACCCATGAATCAGGAGGTCACAGTTCTATTCTTGGTCAGGGCACATGCCCAGATTGAGGGCTCGATCCCTAGTGTGGGGTGTGCAGGAGGCAGCCAATCAATTATTCTCTCATCATTGATGTTTCTATCTCTCTCCCTCTCCCTCTCCCTTCCTGTCAGAAACCAATAAAAATATATATATATAAAAGAAGAAGAGAAGAACCATCAACATTGTGCCTGAATTCCTGACCCTCAGAATCTTGAGAAAAATAAAAAGGTTTTATAATAAACACACAGTCTTGGGTGTTTATTAAAAAATAAAGATAGCTAGAACAGTCAGTCTCTTGATATCAACTGCAACCCAGGGTGCCAGAACCCTCTTTAGCTCCTTAGTGTTAGAGAGGTAGTAGTTGGGTCATCTCCTGGTTAGTGAATGTGATGTTCTGTGCAGATTGTGGTTCTTTGCAAAACTTAGGCTCCCAGGCTGGCTGGCATCCTATTTAATAAAAGGGTAATATGCAAATCAACTGAACAGCAGAATGACCAGTTGCTATGATGCTCACTAACCACCAGGGGGCAGATGCTCAATGAAGGAGCTTCCCCCTGGTGGTCAGTGCGCTCCCACAGGGGGAGCGCCACTCAGCCAGAAGCCCAGAAGCTCAGAAGCCGGGCTCACGGCTGGCGAGCGCAGCGGTGGGGACAGGAGCCTCTCTCATCTCCATGGACATCCCCAGAGGGCTCTCGGACTGCGAGAGCGTGCAGGCTGGGCTGAGAGAACCTCCCACCCCACAATGCATGAATCTCATGGACCGGGCCTCTAGTTATTTCATAAGCCTCCCATTATGTACAGAAATGATGCCATCTTGTTCAGGATTATTTTCCCAGCTTGGAGTCTGCTTTGGTTCCCATGATATCTGGGCACTCTGCCCTACTCTATTAGCCTGGATGGAAAATTCCAATGGCTTTTTTTCTCCTACAGATATATTTAGTTTCTAAGAAGCAAGTACCAGCAGCCCATCCCTAGGGTTTGGCGATTATATGGAAAATTTAACCCCAATACCTTTCCTCCTCTTGTCATTTTGGTCATCTCCTGGTTAGTGAATGTGATGCTAGTTTCAGACCATGGAAGCCTGAAGGAGTTCTATCAGCCAGTCAATCAACAAACAGCAGTAGAATGATTACTCTCTTTAAGAAAGAAATAAAGGACAATGTGACTTAATGCATGTTCTCATGAGCTGGTAACTTATCTGGGGAAATAAGACATACATGGGAAGTAAAATAGTCCAAAGATTATAATATTTCCAGCCTTTAAATAGCATTTTTACCCATGAGAGTGGGTAGCAGGAACTTTTCATCTTCTTTGTGAGTCTGGTGGAACCCAAAGACTGATTTTTATAATACGTAGGATTACAAAGTAGACCAAATATATTGAAACATGGCTATCCAAACACTAAAAGCCAAAACCAAAGCCAAAACCAGATCTGTGAATGTAATAAAAGCTAATCTTCTGTATTACCCATTAAATAACATCATAACCACCATAATTTTGAAGTAGTGATGCGTATAAACTATATACTGGTACCTGGGAAATACCTGGAACAACTATAATATGGCACAACATACTGTATTTGTGGTTTCCATTGGTGACAAAAATCATAGGCACTGTTAATACTTCCGCAGAGGATGTCTATGTTTATGGTTGAGGGAGATGCTCAATTTTAGTTAGAGGTAGTGCAGACAAAAAGATACAGTGTGTGTAGCAAATTTAAAAACAACAAAAAATTGAAGTTGGTCTTGCTTTTATTATCACCATGCACCATTGATTTTAAACAATGTCAATGATAAAATACATAGCTGCAGGGGCCAAAGATTCCCACCGCCCTCTGCTTTCAACTCCAGCATGCCACTGAATAAAGGTACAGATTTCGCCCCCTCCAAGTCCATAGACTCCTGAATCCTATCCATGGACCCCTTGGTGGTCTTAGATTCCAGATTATAAATTCCTGTTGTTGTGTCCCCGCTTAGAGTATGAGCTGGGCTTGCATCTGCTGTGCTGCTGGTTAGTTATGTGCCCTTGGGAAATTGATTAAGCTTTCTGAGGATCAGGTACCTTCTCTGGAAAATGGGCTGTGATAATGGTGCCTCTCCCATCATCGTTGGGTGGTGTCACTGAGATCGGATAGTGGGTGAAGTAGTAAACATTGCCTCTGGTCCGAGGAGAGGACTCCATCAATGGAGGTGGAACCAGTGGTCACTGTAATGGTTGATCTTCCCAGTGGTTCTGGAAAAGGGCAATGTTGTCGTGGCTTATCAGGTGAGGAAACCAGTCTCTCCCCATCATCAGTGCCTTTCTGTGCTGGGCCACAGACTCCAGGATGACCTACTAGCCTTGCTGGGGCTGGCCCCAACCTGGGATGGGAACCAATTGGGTTCTGCAGCCCAGTGGAAAGGTTGCGCTCATACGAAGCCTAGCTCAAGCCACTCTGCTTGCACATAGCATCTTGACCTTGGGGGCCACTCCCTTGTTAGAGTCCCCTGGTCTGGGAGGCTCATCTGGCACTTGAGTTATATGTGGCTGTTGTTTTTCTTATGTCAACTGCTCTTTTTGGTTATATCATAAATGATTGAGGTTCAGGGAACTGCAATACAATTCCTCTGGGTGGAAGGAGCTTTTATCTTCCTCCCTCTCCAGCTGACAGCCGTGAGCATAATAAGCGATTGTTCAGTGAATGACTAAATAAGTTAACAGGTGAAGTGATTTACTGTAGGATCCTGGTGCACTTCTCAGAGCAGCTGGCTTTGGGCCTTGCTGCCCCGAGTGTGGGTCTGCCTGTGCCAGAGCCCTTTAGTGTACACACAGTGTACTTGCAGCACTGGCCTCACTGCTCATGAAGTTGGCAGGGCGGGTTGATCACATCTTCAAGTCAAACAGAACCCGCCACTCGAGAAGTCTGACTTTAAGTCAGGTGCCGTTTCCCCTTCACCCAGTACCCTGACGCAATCTCCCATCCCCAGAGATTCAGATCGAATTGGTCTGGGCTGGGTTCCCTACAGTTCTCACTGCCCCTGGCTGAGAACCACGGCCCAACACTAACAAGGAGGGGTCCAGGCAGCATGGGGGCTCTTTTGGATCTGAGCACTGCTCTCTCCCCTGCTAGCTGTGGGGTTCTGGGTAAGTAACTTAACCTCTTTGAGCCTCAGTTTCCTCATCTGTGAAATGGGGGTAATGATAGTACTCAGCCTCTAGGGCAGCGGTGGGCAAACTACGGCCCGCGGGAATGAATAAAACTAAAAAAAAAAAAAAAAAGACCGTACCCTTTTATGTAATGATGTTTACTTTGAATTTATATTAGTTCACACAAACACTCCATCCATGCTTTTGTTCCGGCCCTCCGGTCCAGTTTAAGAACCCATTGTGGCCCTCGAGTCAAAAAGTTTGCCCACCCCTGCTCTAGGGAGATCCAGAGGATGAAGTGAGACCACATGTGCAATGTTTTTAGCATGTCCCAAGTGTTGGATAGATGGTAATGGCTCAGGGAAAGGTGCATGGCTGTCCCAACCCCTTTATCACGTCAGGCCCCAGAAGTTTGGAGCTGCAACGTTCTATTTATTATCCAGGCAGGAGGAATGTAAAGGAAGAGACTTCTGCGCTTACAGCACTTTTACTTTATTAAGAGGCTTTCTAATGTAAAAAATGCTCACACAGCCACTTTCCAGGGCAGCTGCATTACCATTATTTTCAACACTCAGGACAAAATGAGATTAGGTGTGGGGAAGGGGTGAGGTAGGGTGAGCATTTAAGGGCTGGATTGAAATCCAATTCTGCAGGTTGAGCCCGTGTTAATGCAATATTATGGAATTTGGAGGCAAGGGCCTCTGTGGCTTAGTCCAAGGTTTCTCCAACATCTGGGTCACTGGCAATGTCACTGTTGCTTTTATTCTAACTACAGCAGGGGGACAGTGAGAGAGGAGAGCTAATTCCTAATTCTCACAATGGCTTGCCTTCAAGGCGCCAAATAGACACTCTTGCCAAGGAACCTTCCTTGATCACAAGAGACCTGAAACAGAAATGGCTTAACCCTTTCTGATGATTAGACAAGGCACAGGAGCACACATACCTGGTATCTTTCCGCTTCGTCCGGATGAATTTCAAACAGGAGAGCTCAGAGATCGAAGTGAGGCACAGGTTTAATTACCCTGTGCAGCCACACATCTGCTCAGCCTGCCAGGAGGCCCCAAGAGCTGGAGCAAAAAGCAGCAAACTGAGCACACACTTACCAGAGCGCTGCGTGCTGGGGCCTGTGAGTGGTAGGGATTGCGATCTCAGTCCCTTCCCAGGGGGAGTTCCAGGTTTCGAATGTGAAAAACTATAATAAAAGATACCACTGTGACATGGGCCTTAAGAGAGCAAGGCAGATATTCTTCCGGGCTGACCGAACAGCCATTGTTAATTTCTTTCTCCTGGTCCTCACCTACTCTGAGACTCGGGGAGTTACAGTCTCATTTACCACCCTCCACGGCAGCTAGAAGTGGTCCGTGATGCACTTGGGGGTATGAATCGCTAAGTAGAAGATGTCTGGGTTTCAGGATAACTGCTGTTCTCCTGATAAAAGAGGAGAAGCAGCTGAAAAGCAAATATGATGCTGGACATTCAGCAGCCCTCTTGCTACCAGGAGGCAGCAAGCCTGAGACAAAGGTGACTGTAGAGAAGCTGTTCTTGATCTAAGCCAGCAGCGCCTTCCTGGAGCCTCTTAATATGCACATATCAGGCCTTTGCAAGACCACCATTGGCCTTGCTTGGGTCATTCTTGATTGCTGAGGCACAGAGAGGGAATCTGACAGAAGGGGTCTCTCTGAAAGGACAGCCTATGGAGGTCCCCCTTCCCCAACTGTGATGTCCCCACCATGTGTGTCAGCCCCAGGGGACCACAGGGAATGAGAGATGAGCTCCCCAAGGAATCAGAGGACAGTGGGTAGACTAAACCACCGTGACTGTAGTCCTTGATAAGCAGTTTGTTTGAGTACAAGTAGCCTGGGGAACAGCAGGGCACAGATCTGCTCTTGAGCACTTGTCTCCAGGTCACCTGACCTGAGGAACCACCTCCCTCCTTGACTGAAATTGTGGAGTAGGAACAAAGGCTGGGCTTGCCACGCTGTGCAGTCAGCAGCCCTCCAGGGGACACTACAGGGTTTCGCAGGAGGCCAGCCTCTGCTGGAAATGTCACATTTATCTTTTTTTCTCCCTTCACATGCCTTCCAGTTGGATGCACGACCATTTTATTGCTGTTAAAGACACATGTCTCTCTCTCATTCTCTCTCACATTAAAACAGAGAAAGTAGCAGGAGGGATGGAAAAAGCAGCAAATTGCAGGCTGGTTTCATTATCTCTGGGCTGAAGTGGAACCAAATGTGGCTCAGGAAGTGTGACTTCCAGCACACCCGACATTCCACATGGTCCAGTGTGCTGGGCGAGGGCCCTGTCATTACTCATCTCCCAGGAGCCCTGAGGAATCCTGCCCCGGGGGCCTGGCCTCCAGAATTGCCTGTAGCCCCTCCTTGGACTCGGGCATCAGCAGCAGGGACTACACGGTGTGCTCTCTGACCAGCTGCAGGCCTTGCGGGGCAGAAGCTCCTGGGCTGAGGTCATTAGGCAAAGAATGGAGTGTTGTGAAGCTCAGGAGAGAAACCTAATTTGGATGCTCTCAGTTTCTTTGTTTCTGTTCAGTCTCCGGAAACCCCCTGCTCCCACTGCAGTCCTTTGCCATCTAACCAGTCAAGAAACCTGCCTTCTTTGCATCCATTCCGCAACTATGTTTTTTTTAAATCCTCACCCGAGGATATTTTTTCCATTATTTTCAGACAGAATGGAAGGGAGGAAGGAGGGGCAGGGAGAGAGAGAGAGAGAGAGAGAGAGAGAGAGAGATGAGAGACGCATCTATTGGTTGCCTTTGGCATGCTCCGTAACTGGTGCCAGGGATTGAATTTAGGACCCTTCTGTCCTCAGGCCAATACTCTAACCACTGAGAAAAACTGGCCAGGGCCATTCCACAATGTTTTATTGAGCTCTCAATATGCCCCAGACACTTTTCTTGGTTCCATTCCTTTGCTAAGCAAAGAGTCCCCAGAACTTTTGGCCACCAACTGCAGTAGGCACCCCCGCCCCTGCTGTGGAGTGGCAGGAGTTTAGTGCCTATCTATCTCCCCCCTCACCCCTGCCTTCTTGGATCCAATCCTTTCCTTCTCCCCTTATTCCTGCTCTTTTTCTCTCCGTGACCTCTGGCTCCCTATTAGCCTTTTGGGGGAAAATCTATTGTTTATGTTTGTTTATTTTTCTCTTTAATATAAACAAGCCTTTTAGTCTTGTTGTAACATCTTCTTATTCACCTCTTGGGAGTTAGAGAAATACTTCTATCTGGACGCAGCAATCGTAGAGGAAAGGACAGGCAATTCTGGAGTGAGAAGAGTTTTCATTGTTAAGCGCTGGCACCATCACTCACTTTTGTGACCTTGGGCAAGTTACTTAAGCTCTATGAGTCTGTTTCTTCATCTGTGCAATGGGTATGATATTAACAGCTGCCCGTAAGTCCTTAAAGGGGGTTAAATGAAATGATTCATGGAAATAGCACAATGTGGACGTTTCATGTTTGCAGACTGTGCAGGAGGTAACTTTAGTCCTGGCTGCAGCAGAGGGCTGTTTACCAGCGCTGGGATCTGCCCTTCACCCCCAGGTTTCAAGATTTTGGAAAGCTCTTCATCTCCACTGTTATCATCCTCACCCCCAAGGCAGATGTTAGAAGCTGACTGAGATGTGTTCCGGATTAATTTCCACCGAACACTCAGGGTTTTATGTTTCATAATGTCTCAATAGGCTGGAATTTTAATCTCCCTTTTGCCACTCCTAGTCTTATTTTGGAAACAAACTTAATGTCACATTTTTGAGATTCTGAGTGTGTGACCCCCCTGAGCTCTTTGGGGCATCCATTTGCTGCTGCTTATAGCCCTGGGCTCCTGACCTGGCTTCACTGCCCCTCGGAGCTCACCTGGAGACCCCAGGCTCTCTCATGCCATCTCCGCTCCTGGCCTCTGGTTTTGGGTGTCACGGTTTTTGATTTAGATTTGGCATCTCTCAGATTCCTTGGCTATGGCTCTGTATATCCCATGACTCTCCTCCTGCCTTTCCTTCCACAAGTTGGTCAATGGCCACTCAGCCTTTTAGATGGTCCAAGTCCTTTCTGGAACTTTCTAGTGGGAAGGCTCTCATATACCTCTTCTTCTTTTGACATTAAGCAGCACTGTTCTGCTTTTAATTCCAATTGAATTCTTTGTGCTGCTGTGAAACTTCCTTTATTTACCTAGGAAGATTCATGCTCTACTTTCGCCCACATTATAGAGTAGATGTACAATATATCATTTGATTATATTTTATATAATGTATAATGTATTCTAGAATATATCATATATAATATATGCAATACTGTATATAATACAAGTTTTCCTCTTGAGTCTAACACAATAGTTTTGGGGATACTTGAAAAGCTGAAAGAGGTAAAACAATGGGTCATGGTACCC
Organism: Myotis brandtii; assembly: GCF_000412655.1. Classification (NCBI taxonomy): domain Eukaryota; kingdom Metazoa; phylum Chordata; class Mammalia; order Chiroptera; family Vespertilionidae; genus Myotis; species Myotis brandtii. The sequence goes on from NW_005371173.1 coordinate 2,779,596, forward strand.
CCTAGTGGCAGAGTATGGCAACACACATCTCAGCAAAAGGGAAAGTTTTGTAACTTTTTATTAAAAACAAAAAAATTAGAGACCACACAGATGGACCTAATTCCCCTTGTGTTATGAATTTAAATGTATTTCCATTGCAACCTGTATTCACAGATGTCAAGATTATTATTTTTGAGCTCTGTGATTTAAGTCTTTTTAAGGACTATCTGCATAGCAAAAAAAATTTTTTTTTTGGATTCACAATACTGTATTCTATATTTAAATGAATAAAATAACATTCCCCCCCCCCAGGATTTATGTCTTTATTTTTCCAAAAGGATTTCTGTCAAATTGAAGCATGTCTGACACCCCAGGGCATTTCACATGCCTACTAGTAAGGTGTTCTCCTATCTGGTGCATGCAACAGCCTTTGCATGCTCACCAAGTGTCAAGGATTCTGAGACCAGACGTCGCTTGTTAGGAGACCTCTACAGGAGTCCAGCAGGCCGCTGGGCAGCCCCGCCTGAATCGGGTCTGCTGTGGTGTGTGGTCCTCTTTGCTGGTGCTCAAGATCTCTTCCATCCCTTTACCTTCATTCCTTTGAGCATCTCCACCTGCTGCCCCTACAGGACCCCTGGCCCAGGACCTGGCAATAGGCATAGGTGATCCTTTAGCTGCAGACCAGCACCCTGATGGCTGCCCAGGGCCTTGACCACACTGAAAATATATAACAGTCACAGCACATAGAGCAGGAGTGGGCAGACTTTTTCTGAAAAGGCCCAGAAACGAAGTATTTTAGACGCGTGGGCCGTACAGTCTCTGTCACCACCACTCAGTTCTGCTGTTATTGTGCAAAGTAGCCAGAAATGAATGGGGGTGGCTGTGTTCCAATGAAGCTTCCTGAACAGAAAACATTGAATTTCGTATAGTTTCCATATGTCATGAAATCTTCCTCTTTTGATTTTTTGTAACCATCTTAAAATGTGCAGATCGTTCTTAGCTTGCCGACGGTACGAAAACAGGCACCAGGCTGGACTTGGCCCGAGGGGCAGAGTTTGTTGACTCTTGTGTTAGAGTGACATTCCATCACCTCTTTCTAGCTGATGCCAATTCTTCTGATCACCACAAATGGCAGGAATCAGGACTCTATTCTATCCAATATTCTAAATAAACCATAGATTCTAAGTGCTTAAATTTTTTTTTTTTTTGGTAAATTCCAAACAGATGTTTTGAACCACTTGGATGAGTTGGCCTTTTATTTCCTCAAAAATTTTGTTGATCCACTGACAATTCTGTTTGAAAAGCGACCTTATGGATGTTTTATAAAAGTCCAATTTAGAACCTTTGGGGCCTCACTCAGTCACCTCCGAATCCCTTTCTTTCCATGTCCACACCTCTGCCATTTTCTCCGTTCTCCTCCTAATTAGCTGACTATATAATTAAACGGTTTCTTATTTAGTGGTTTGGAGCCCTCACTGACTCTAATCATCCCCTGGCCCTCCTGTGGCCTCTTCTATTTCCTTTTCAGATGAAGTGCCCAGAACTGAATGGCAGTCAAGGTCAAGCCGCCCGCATTTGTATTACACATGAGCACACCATTACCGTGGTGTTCGCTTCTCCTTAATATAGACTAATAGCTCATTCTCCTTTGTGACCTCCAGCGAGCACTGAGCAGCCATCTTTAGGACTCTCTTTGTGATAATTTCAAGTTCTTTTCCTTAGGAAGTTATAATTAATTCAGGGCCCATCAGTGATCATAAATAGTTTAAATTGCTCTTTCGAGTGTGAATTGCCTCCCATGGGTCACTTAATTTACCAGGTGTCCCTGGCTGTGCTTGTCCCAGGACCAGCTGCTGTCCCTGCCTTCTTAGCTTGGTTTCCACATCTCACTTTGGTCCAGTCTGGGGAGGTGGAACTCACACTTGGGAAGGAGCTGGCACTCTGCTATTGACCCATCTACCAATGCATGCATGATGGATTTGATCAGATTTGAGGAGTTTCAAGCCCAAGGAGGTTGTCTCTGGAGTATTTTCAAGAGGCCAGATGGATCCCAGAATTGTGCTAGGACTTGGCTTGCTTCTGTTCAGAAAAAAAATCAGGGATTTTACTTTCCCTGTTTTGGTTTTACATGTTTTCATTGTTCTCCACCCTGGAGGACTTCGGAGACAAGGTTCTGCCCAGTTGACTAGACTACCCTTGTTTGTCCTCAATTGGTAATTGTGTGAGAAGTTTAAATACATGAATTTTTTTAAAATATATTTTATTGATTTTTTACAGAGAGGAATGGAGAGAGAGAGTCAGAAACATCAATGAGAGAGAAACATTGATCAGCTGCCTCCTGCACATCTCCTACTGGGGATGTGCCCACAACCCAGGTACATGCCCTTGACCGGAATCGAACCTGGGACCCTTCAGTCCGCAGGCCGACGCTTTATCCACTAAATAGATGAATTAAGTTGGTAGAATTTGGATATCCTATATAATAAAGATGTAATATGCAAATGGTCATTAACCCGTGAAGCGTAAGGACTGACTGTGTAATGACCGGATCACGGATCAGCAGGAGGGTGGGGCACCGATGGCGGAGAGCT
>NW_005371173.1:2782176-2789272 GCF_000412655.1 Myotis brandtii
AGCGAGCTACTGGCTACAAGCAGGCGGTGGAGAGCTACAGGAGGGGGCAGGGCAGCAAGCTATGAGGGGTGCGGGGTGGGGGAGCTACAGGAGGGCAGCAGTGAGCTACTGGCAAGCTACTGGCATACCGATTCATGTGCAGGGCTACTAGTGGATTATAATTAGGTAATAATATTGTATGAATGGTAAATTTCCCTACTTTGATACCGATCTCTGTGCTTATGGAAGAGAAAATCCTTGTACCTAGAAGATGCATGCTTAGGATTTAGGGTGAAGGGTCATATGTTGGCACCTTATTTCAAATGGTTCAGAAAAAATATATAACATGTATAATTGTGTATATATAAGCACACACACATATGTAGAAAAATAAAGCAGATATGGCAAAATGTTAACAATGAACTAGGTGACTGAAGGGCAAATCTAAGTGAAAAGTTTTGAGAGTTCATTTTTAATGTTTTTGCAATGTTTATGTTGGTCTGAAGTTCTGTGCAAATAAACAGTTTAATTAGGAAGGTGGCTCCATGGTAACAGTAGCACCTGAGACATTTGTAGACTGCTGGCCTGGCCCTGCTGTCTCCAGTGCCCCACAGTGCTTGGATTTAGTCCTCTGCCCCAGTGTCTGCTCCTGTTCTTCAGGCCCCTGCTCCTGCTGCTCTGCCCCATTTCAGTCAAGAATCATCAAACACAGGCTGAGCACCAGTATGTGCCAGGAAGGGACAGAGGAGTGGAGAGTAAGCAGACACTGTCCCTATCTGCAAGGAGCTACAGTCCAATAGGAAGGCAGACAGTGAAAGAATCACAAAGGCTGGAAAGGAGAGGTGAGGTTGCTAAAGGAAGCATGTTCTAGGGTCAAATCCATTTGGGGGCTCAGGGGAGCTCTCCTGGGAAAGTGGTATTTGAGCCAGAGCTATAAAATGGTGAGGGTTTGCTTGGCAAACAGAGGGTGAGGGTGTGCTATAGACAGAGGGCACTATATATGTGCACTGGAGGGGTGTGTTGGAGATTCTGAGAAAAGACTGGCCTGGCTAGAGCAGAGCAGGCACAGAAGCAGAGGAGGTGGAAGAGGAAGGCAGGCTCTCATATTTTTCTTTAAAAAGTATTTTTATTGAAAGGAGAGGAAGAGAGATAGAAACATCAATGATGAGAGTGAATCATTGATTGGCTGCCTCTTGCATGCCCCACCCCCACCCCCCCGCCACTGGGGATTGAGCCAGCAACCCAGGGATGTGCTCTGATGGGGAATCAAACCTCGACCTCCTGGTTCATAGGTCGATGCTCAAACACTGAGCCACACCAGCCAGGCTCATATTTTTCTTTATTATGAGAGCTGTCGGAAGGGTGTAGGCAGTAATGTCATGATTAGCTTTTCATTTTTGAAAAAGAAATCCCTCGAGGTGCAATATAGAAAACAAATGGGAAAAAGCAAAAGTGGTGGGAGAGAAGCTAGGAGGCTGCTGCAGCAGTTCCGTGAGCAGTGGTGCTTTCCTGGACCAGATGGTGGTTGTGCTTACAGAGAGAACTGGGTTAATATCAGAGATATGTAGGAGGTGGATGTGGCTGGACTTGGAGACTGGATTATTCTGACATCACTTTATTGAACAGTTTCTTTGTCTTTCCTTTTGGTTTATAGAGTTGGTTGGAAAAATATTGTTTTTGCTTTTTCTCAAAAAGCATTTAAAAATATACTCATTTGCATGGCATCGATTAATTGTCTTGCTTATGTATGCCTGAGATAAATATTCCTTGCACAAAGATGATGGTTTATCTCATTCAATAAAATCATGCTAATTAAGAATTGGGACCTACTCATTGCACACATTCTGGAAGCTTCCAATGTGGGAGATAAAAATTAATGTAGTTTTAAAACAATCTATTGCACTTATGAAACTGCACATTAAACAATAGGGTTTTATTGGAAGATATTACTTTTTATAAGGAAGAAGCCATGTATTTTTCAATCACAATTCTGACAAATAAATGCTGTTGTACTTTTCTGTGCCAAGGCTGATTTACAATTACAGTATGTGCTTCTCTTTGATTTATGACATCCTGTTAGCCATGGAATTACTTAGCAGAATCAGTTTGGCTTGATGTAAGATTTTCTCCTTGCCTAGAAAAAATTTTGGCCTGAAGAAAAGATGACATTAATTTAGGAATAGTAGAGTTATCATTGAGTTATCAAAATAAATCTGAGGACATAAATCAATTCTACTGCATGGGGAATGCTAAATCGATAAGTCCAGAAAGACTTTATTGATCCCATGGCCATCACTCAAGCCTTCTTCATTAGATTCCTCAGCCATATGTCTAATTGGAATGATAATGTAGATAACTTTGGGTAAATCCATGAACCCTGACTTTGATATGGGGTTGTTCAAGGTAATGGGAACTATTTGGCCAGGCTGGTGTTCTCCTTCAGAGGCAGGAGGCTATACGTGGGAAGACTTCACATCTTCCTGTCTCCAGGAGTTTCTACTGTGGGCCCATGATGGTTGCAAAGTTTTAAGTCACTCCTTTTAAGTTTAATTAAAAAGATTGAAGCCAGGCTGGTGTGGCTCAGTGATGGAGCACCCACCTATGAACCAGGAAGTCAGAGTTCGATTCCTGGTCAGGATACATTCCTGGTCAGGGTACATTCGTGGATTGTGGGCTTGATCCCCAGTGTGGGGCATGCAGGGGACAGCTGGTCAATGATTCTCTCTCATCATTGATGTTTCTCTCTGTTTTCCCTCTCCCACACTCTTCTTGTGTTTCTCTTTTATTCTCATAACACTACCACACTCACAACACTTCTGACACCAGACATGTGTGTTTTCCACACATCCAACAATTCTGTGACACCACCTGCACCTCCTATAATTCAATTCAATTCCGACACTATCCAGAGTTATTGTGGAAACCACAGGTTAAGGACTCAGTCCCACAGGACTGACCCACATTTCAGGTGCCAATCGCAAGCTGTAGGTCTCTAGCTTACCCACAACTTCTGTCCCACATGGAGGTCCCACACCCTGCTCCTTGGGTTTGATCATTTGCTAGAACAGCTCATAGAACTTAGAGAAACACATTTATTAGTTTATTACATAATAAAGGAAACAAATGAATAGCCAGGTGAGGAGGTACATAGGGTGAAATCTGGAAGGGGCCCAAGGGCAGGAACTTCTGTCCCCAAGGAGTTGGGGTGCGCCACCCACCTGACGTGGATGTGTTCATCAACCTAGTAGCTCATTAAACCCTTAGCAGATCTGTTTTTATAAAGACTTTATCACATAGAAACGATTCGTCATTATCAACTCAATCTTCAACCCTTGTCTCCTTCCTGGAGGCTGGTGTGGGGACAGGGCTGAAAATTCCAAGCTACTAATCATGGCTTGGTATTATTTCTGGTGATCAGACCCACCCAGGAGCAGGAGCTGCCTCATTAGGATTACCCAGACAATTCCAAGGGATTTAGGAGTTCAGTTTCAAGAACTGGGGTCAAAGACCAAATACAAAGGATGCTCCTAGTGCTCTTATCACTTAGGAAGTTATAAGGGTTTTAGGAGCTCTGTGCCAGGAACGGGGGAGGAGGGGAAGAGATCAGTATATATATTTTATTATTTTACAGTAGGCAACTCTTCAAATGCTCAGCTTCTCAAAAAGTCCAGCCCCCACAGGTGTGTTTTGGATGTGCACTGGAGCTGGCTCACACCAGATTGTTTGTCATACCAGCTGGTCATCAAATTTTCAGGAATTTTGTGAGCCAGTTGTTACACACAGCTATTATTAAAAATTAAATTATAGAAACTTACAATTAAATAAATTATATTAAAAGGTAGTAAATACTCAAAACTCACCGCTTTCTACTTATTTTACATTTCACAATATTCTCTATGATCTTGAGGTAATTATATGTATTTTACCAGCATGGTGGAAATACTATATCGCGGTGTGCTACTGTGCATCCCTTCCCAATTGCAACCCACGGCATCATGTTGGTAGCCTGGAATCAGACATGGTGGGAATATTTACACCCCCAAAACCTGTAAAGGCCACAAATCAGGGTTTGGTTTATTGTTTTGTTGGTTGCCTTGACTTGAGAAAGTCATAATGCCTATTAAATTTAAAAAGTGTCATGTCTGTACCTGTTACATTGATTTGAGGAAGTTCTCCTAGTCTTTGCAACTGTCATCTGATTCAACAAGGAAATCACTCATGTTGTTGATGAGCAGTTGAAGTTCTGACATGTTTTTATTTTTTCATGCTCTTTTTACTTGTTAATATAAAGGAAAATATCAACCAACATTCATGTTGTAACTATACTCATTTGTCAATTACAACAATAGGCTGACTATGGACACAGAATTCAGCAAAGATCAACAAAACATTGTGTGAGACCATTGGCTATATGGTATTTAAAACAAAGAGTATTGCACAAATTGTTTCTATTGATAATTTTGTGTCATGCATATTTTATATTTGGAAAATTTATATCAAACATATAAGCAGTATATCTACATATGCACACATTTCCCCTCTCCCCTAGCTAGAAGTTAAACATTTACCAGCACACCATTGGCATACTCCCATCCTCTTACTGGTCACATGTAAGAGTTTGGGGGATTTTCCTCTTCAATTTGCAGGCATGAAAATGCCACCTTTCCTTTTATTCTTGGTGCGGCTCAATCACAGAGAGCCCTGCCACTTATCAAAGTCAACCTGCTGAGGAAGTCCAAAGGGAAAACATGGTTTCCCTACAATCTGAGGCCTTTCCTAGGAAGAACCAGACTATTAGCAGGTAGAGGGAGCTCCTGTACATGAACATCTTGTTCATCACAAAGGAGCATTTTAGAACTATTGCATTTACATTGATCAAAGTAACAATGACAACAAGCATTGATAAGCTTTATCATTTACAAAGCACCCACACTTATGAGCTATTTCACACTGCTAAAGATTTTTCTGATTTTTAGCAATTCGTGTGCATCTGGAGAAAGGAAATATTTATTACAGTTTGAGATGTTAGCTAGTTTATTCCTCTCCAGAATGTCATTGCCTCTCGGACATGGTATTAAAAGCATTTACTTGCTATTTCCTACACTCGTTATTATACTCAATCTGCAGTGAATTCAGGGCAGGAAACAAAACTCCTTAAGGGGTTATTAACGGTTCAAGTGGAAAGAGTAATCCCACTTGCCAAAAGTAAGTAAGATGCAGTTGTCTTTGAATCGATTTCTTTTCAGGGTGTTGGTGAATAGATGTAGATGTCAACATCACCAACTCCATCTCTGTGTCTTAGATTTCATTTCATTTTTAAGTTTCATGTTGTGACCTTTGACCAACCTCACTGTTCTTAGCAAACATGTCAAAGCCTTCTAGTTGATGATTATTTGTGTTCCTTAAAATAGAATGGCATGACAACTGAGATAAATATCAAACTGGTGATAGTATTGATTATAAACAATCATCTATCACAAGACCATCAGGAGGCATGACCCCTGGTGCTACTACATTCTTTGTCCCTTTGTGTTGTCAATCATTAGTGCCTGAGTTATATTATTAAAAAAATATAGTAGCATATCTTGACTATTGTAAGTAATGCTGCAGTTAGCATAGAGGTGTGTATGTCTTTTCAAATTAGTGTTTGGATTTCTTTGGATAAATACCCAGAAATGCTGGGTCATATGGTGGTTCTATTTTTAATATTTTGAGAAACCTCCATACTGTTTTTCACAGTGGCTGCACCAATTTGCAATTCAATTAACAGTGTACCCTTTCTCTACATCCTCACCAATACTTGTTGTTTATTGTTTTATTGATGATAGCCATTCTGACAGATGTGAGGTGATATTTCATTTGTGGTTTTAATTTGCATTTCTCTGATGATTAGTGACATTGTTCATTGATAGACAATTGGATAAAAAAGATGTGGTACACATATACAATGGACTATTACCCTGCCATTAAAAAAAAAGAAATCTTACCATTTATGACAACATGGATGGACCTCAAGGGTATTATGCTAAGTGAAATAAGTCAGACAGAGAAAGACAAATATGATTTCACTCATATTTGTCTAAAAAACAAAATAAGCAAACAGACAAAACAGAAACAAACTCATGGGTACAGAGAACAAACCGATGGTTGCTAGGTGGAAGGAGGGTAAGGGCCTGGGTGAAAAAGGTGAAGAGATTAGTACAAACTGGCAGTTACAAAATAGTCACAGGGATGTAAAGTACAGCATAAGAAATACAGTTAATAATATTGCAAAAACTACAGGGTGACCCACTTTGAATAATTATTAATTCCTATGGGTTAAATCTGAAAAGAAACATCAATTGAAGTATCAGAAAAAAGTGTGTATGCATTTTTTTGGGACACCCTGTATGCCAGGTGGGTACTGGAAATATGAGGGGGAACACTTTGTAAGGTATATAAATGTCTAACTACTATGCTGTATACCTGAAACTAATATAATATTGAATGTCAATGGTAATTGAAAATTTTTTAAAAAGTACTATAACAGGAGTCTGTAGCAGAGAATAATTTGCTCAGAACTGCTGAGTTGCCTGTCCGCTCCGACCCCATGTCCCTGTAAGTAAATTATCCTATAATAAATTCTGCTATATTCTATGGCATTGCCTGAATCATTCTTTGGTCTGAAGATACCTTCTTGTTATGAAGGCCATTACACCTCTGTCCCACCATCAGTTCATGCCTGTTAACAACAATTAAGCGAAGTCTCCACAGCACACAGGATGTTGGGAGTGTGGCTATTATCCAGTTAGCACGATTAATTTTCAGAGCTATGAGGGCTTCCTCAGACCCTAAAATGGGCATTTGGGACTGAAAGAACTAATTTGATGTTCTCTGATGATCACACTAAATCAGATTGTTATCAAATATTAACTCCACTTTCTGCTGCGTGAGCTTGGATTGTCTGCAATAGCATCCTTGGCACACTTGGGAATGAAGAAATTCAATTTCGAAAGTAAACACAGAGTACAAAAATAGTTCAGAGGACAGGTTATACATAGAACAAAGCTCAGCTCATTAGGGCCAACAAATACAACTGAAATTTGCAGACCTGAAGCAGTATTTTATCCAGCCAAAG
>NW_005371173.1:2789293-2816647 GCF_000412655.1 Myotis brandtii
TAACCAAGATTTGCTTTTTTCTCTTTAGTTATTGATTACTTTTGCAAAGGAGAGCATATTGACATGTGCAGAAGACCGTGACAAGTTGAAATAGTTTTATAGATGAGTATCTTTGGCAGGCCTTCATGTTCTGATTTAAGTGGGAACCACTGTGGATTCTGAAATGGCTTCTATAACCAGTTTCATCACAGACCTAATCATCCAAAACATCATTCCCTGTAATTTTACTGAAATCGGTGAGACAGCAAAAGCTTCAATTCTTGAAAAGGATTTAGCAGCCAGCCAGCTTATGCTTATTATAGACGCAGTTGCACCCTCTTCACGCCAACCACGACTAAATAAATCCAGAGGCTTGAACCACGTACGGAGGTGGGAAGGGCAAGGGAAAGGACCAGAACAGACTTCTGGGGGAAAACAGTTTGTTTTTAAAAAATGTTAGACAAGGCTTTACTGTCCTATAGAAGTTCTAGTCTCAAAATACTGAGAATTGCAAAGTGAGTCATTCCCCCCTCCCCAGAAAACAGGCACACCCTTAGGCTAGAGTTCAGTGGAAAGAATCCAGCACTTCACGGATGGAGCCCTGACTCCTGCAACCTCTTCTTCACTGTGTGAGCTTCCATGAGATTCTGAACCTCTCTGGGCCTTGGCCCCTTGTTTGAGGCTGTGTTTGCTTTCAGCCCTTTGAACTTCTATTTTTCCTGGTAAAGCCTCTCACTTTTAAGATGAAGATGCCTTGAAGACTGCTCTCACATCAAGTGGTCTTAATTTTAATGGTTTGGAGTTTTAGCAGACATTATCATATTTACAAACTATATTGGGGATAACTGGGAAGGCCAAATGTCTTTGGAATGTGTAAACCAAATGTAAGGCAAGTAGCAGCTTTTGGGCAAGTCTACATTCTCATAAACCAGCCTTCATTTCGATTGTGTATGCTATGGCATTAAATTAAAAAACCGGTCTATACATGTGACCCAAGTGTCTGCCTTCTCCATTTATATATATTTGATAAATTTTAGAGGTCACCTTCCTATAACACATTATTTTTGCCCATGCTCACCCCCTTGGTCTCTCACTGTCCTCTCCTCACCTTCCGCTCTCTCTCAGGGCTGCTTTCACCTCTTCCTGGCTTCACTGTCTGCTGGAAACTATGCTTCTTCTTTCTTCCCTCCAATGCACCAGTGACAAAGTCAGGCAGAGCAAATCTGCACTGAGTCCTTGGAGATATTACAATGTGGATATGAGGCAGTAAAAATTCACACTAGATTCTGTGTTTGAGGTCTGGGCCCTGGAATGGCCTTCTGGGCCCTGGCATGGAGGTCTGGGACCCAGATGAAAATCTGATGCCCGGATTGAGGCCGGTCCTGGGATGGAGGTCTAGGCACTGTAGGGCGGTCTGGGAACCCGGTAGAGGTCTGGGTCAGGGGCTGGACTTTGGGACATGGAATGCTGATCTAGACTACTAAGAAGGTCTGGACCCCGCTAAAGTACTGGATACTGGGTTCGAGGACTGGGCCCATGATGGCCTTCTGTGCCCTGGCAAGAAGGTCTGGTACCTGGATGTAGGTCTAAGCCCTGGTTGGAGATATGGATCCTAGGAGGGAGGTCTGGGCACTGGAGGGAGCTCTGGACCTCTGGTTGAGGTCTGGGTCAGGGGCTGGACATCTGGGTCAAGGAATGGCGCTCTGGATTACTGTGGATGTCTGGATCCCAATAAAGAACTAGATACTGGGTTTGAGGTCAGAGGCCTGGGATGGATTTCTGGGAAATGGGATGAAGGTCTGGGACCCTGATGTAGGTCTGAGCCCTGGATGGATGTCTGGGTCAGGGGCTGGACCTCAGGGTCTTGGAATGGTGGTCTGAACTACTGTGGTGGACTGGACCCTCAAAAAAGACTGCATACTGGGTTCGAGGTCTGGGCCCCGGCATGAAGGTAAGGGACCCGGATGTAGGTCTGAGCCCGGGATGAAGGTCTGGTCCTGGGGCGGAGGTCTGGGCAGTGGAGGGAGGTCTTGGGCCCTGTGTGGATTTCTGGTTCAGGGGCTTCTTTAGTGGGACTTGGAATGCTGGTCTAGACTACGATGGAGGTCTGGACCCCGCTAAAGTACTGGATACTGGGTTCGAGGTCTGGGCCCTGGTATGAAGTTCGGGGACCAGGATGTAGGTCTGAGCCCAGTATGGAGGTCTGGTCCTGGGGCGGTGGTCTGTACACTGGATGGCGGTCTGGGCCTCGGGAGGAGGTCTGGGTCAGGGGCTGGACCTCAGGGTTTTGGAATGCTGGTCAGAACTACTGTTGAGGTCTGGACCTTAAAAAGGACTGGATACTGGTTTTGAAGTCTGGACCCCTGTATGAAGGTAAGGGACCCGGATGTAGGTCTGAGCACTGGATGGAGGTCTGGTCCTGGGACTGAGGTCTGGGCACTAGAGGGCGGTCTGGAATCCGGGTGGATGTCTGGGTCAGGGGTTGGACCTCAGGGTCTTGGAATGGTGGTTTGAACTTCTATCTAGGTCTGAACCCTTAAGAAGGACTAGATACTGGGGGTCTAGGCCTGGACCTTGGTTTGAAGGTCAGGGACTCATATGCCGGTCTGAGCCCCGGTTGGAGGTCTGAACCTGGGAAAGAGGTCTGGGCACTGGAGGGCGGTCTTGGGACCCGGGTGTATGTCTGGGTCAGGGCCTGGTCCTCAGGGTCTTGGAATGATGTTCTGAACTACTGTCGAGGTCTCAACCCTTAAAAATGACTAGATAATGGGGTCTAGGTCTGGGCTTCTGTATGAAGGTAAGGGACCCGGATGTAAGTCTGAGTCCCTGGTGGAGGTTTGGTCCTGGGGTGGATATCTGTGCAATGCCGGGAAGTCTGGGCCCCCCCCCGGGGGGGGAGGTCTGGGTCAGTGGCTGGACCTCTAGGAGTTGAAAAGCTTGTCTAGACTACTGCGGAGATCTGGACTCCGCTAAAGTAATGGATTCTGTGTTTGAGGACTGGGCCCCGGGATGTGCTTCTGTGCCCTGGCATGTAGGTTTGGGACCCGGATGTAGGTCTGAGCCCTGGATGGAGGTATGGGTCCTGGGAGGGAGGTGTGGGCTCTGGGGGTCGCTTTTGTACCCTGGTTGCGGAATGGGAGAGGGGCTGGACCTTTGGTTCACGCAATGGTCGTCTGGACTACTGTGGATGTCTGGACCCTGAGAAAGGACTGGATTCTGGGTTTGAGGTCTGGGCCCTGGTATGATGGTCGGGGACCAGGATGTAGGCCTGAGCCTGGGATGGAGGTCTGGTCCTGGGGCGGAGTTCTGGGAATTGGAGGGAGGTCTTTGGCCCCGGGTGGAGTTCTGTGTCAGGGACTGAACCTCAGGGTCATGGAATGTTGGTCTGAACCAATTCAGAGTGTTCTTAGAAATTTCTCCCTGAGTCCTCTTTGTTTTTGCCATGTGATAATGGGTAAAGGATGACTTGATGGAACATTTAGCAACTATCCTTTCTCCCCTTCCCCACTAGGAAGTCTTAGAATTGGAACATTAGAAAAGAGGTCGGGGAGGGCATTTTAGGGCATGTGAAAAGGGGAGGGAATGAGCTGCAGAGAGCAGGTTACCTGATTCACAGTCTGCCTGGAGCAGGCTCTGTTAGCAGTGATCCCCCAGCTAGAAGAAGACCTTTAAAAATTCCTTTGCCTCCAACATCTGCTTTAGCCAACTGCACTGCAAGGTGAAGTCTGCTTTATGAGTTTGGCTTAATCCCCACATTTTCCCTGTTAACTCTCTTATTGGTCTGTCTAGGTCAGTGGTTCTCAGCCTTCCTAATGCCATGACCCTTTAATACAGTTCCTCATGTTGTGGTGACCCCCAACCATAAAATTATTTTTGTTGCTACTTCAAAACTGTAATTTTGCTACTGTTATGTAATGTAAATATCTGATATGCAGGATGTATTTTCATTGTTACAAATTGAACATAATTAAAGCATAGTGATTAATCACAAAACAATATGTAATTATATCTGTCTTTTCTGATGGTCTTAGGTGACCCCTGTGAAAGGGTCGTTCGACTCCCAAAGGGGTCGCGACCCACAGGTTGAGAACCGCTGGTCTAGGTAAAGAACTTTGGTGGGTGTTTAGCCATTTAGTGACAGATGTGGAGATTTAACTGTTTTGGGCTCCTTGATTTCCTTGATGGGATAAAGAGACCCTTCTGCTGTCACTCATCTATTGCAACTGGTCCTTAGATCATGTTGAAATCCCTTTTTGTCACACCCTCTAGATCATAATGAAAAGTCAGGTTAGCCTGATTATCAAGGCCCATCAGCTCAATGCTCTTAGTTAAATGACACCCACCATGAACCACAGAGCAGAGCTTTGCAAGGTTAGCTGGGTGCATTATTACAATGATTTCATTTAATAAACTTGCCGCCAGCGTCTTAATCCTCAGTCAAGTATAGCATGAGAATTCTCGTTAGCCATGATTAGGCGACACTGATGGTTAACAACATTTTCTCATCCCACAGGATTCATTTTCATTAAAAGCCTAAATTGATTTAAAAAATTTTTCAACAAGAGCACCTGATTGGCGGTGACTGCCTGGGCTTTCATGATGAAGGCCTGTTAGAAGTAAACCGTTTCAATTGTTCAGTTTGGTTTTGCATTTGGGTTTATACTGGGATCTGTTTCCTGTAGCTTTTCTAATCCTTCAGCCCCCTCTTCTGCCTGACCTGTACTTGGGTCCTGCTCATCAAACTGGCTAGGGGTTCTCCACTTAGTGCTATTCTACTAAAGGTGCAGAACATTCCCTAGAGGGGATGGTATTAGGAAGCCATGCTGGGTTCTTGGAAGTTCCCAGGATTCTGATCAGACTGGTGGATTCTGACCTGACTTTGAGCTCCTTTCTCCCACCCACATCCTCCTGGGAGCACTGCCCTCACGCCTCCCCACCTGACAGCACCAGGCATACAGTAAGCGCTCCATGGATGTTTGAGGGACAAAAGAATGAGGGGCTGATGGTTCCAAGTTCTAAATATGCAACTGTCATTTCTCCTTTCATTTTTTAAAACTTATTTTTCAATTATAGTTGACTTAAGATATTATATTAGTTTTAGGTGTGTACAACACAGTGATAAGACATTTGTATACCTTATGAAGTGGTATATAATGAGGTATATAAAACCTCACTTCATAAGATATGTAATTGTCTCTGCTTTGTTGAGAGCTTTGTCCATCAGGGTCCTGGGGGAAGCAGACACAGAGACAGGACTAAACATCAACAATTTCATTAAGGGAAATGCCTGTTTGAGAGAAAATGGGGAGAGAGCTGGACAGTCTGGTAGGACTGTCACACTGATGCAAATCTGGGTTGAGTGAAGGCGGGAGGGAGGGAAGGTTGGGAGTGACATCCTAGACTGTCATGCAGCAAAGGTAGGTTCAGCAAGGATACTGGGGAGGCTTAGAGCCACGCCAGGCACCAGCCTAGTTATGAGCCTGCACTGGCATACCTACAGTTCTCAGTCATTGGCTGGGAGCAGCCTGTGTGAAGTGTGGCCTTGGTGCGAAATGGTGCTGGATTTCCTAGTGCAACAGCAGGGGCTTGTGGTGAATTATCCATCCTGGAGTTGGAGGTCTGCAAGGTGTGTTCCCATGGCTACTATAGAGCCAATGGCCAAAGCTAAGCCAAAAGCCACAGCCCAATATCTGCCTTTGGGGTTGCCTTCTGTTGAGCTGTGGATGCTTCCCACTCAGGAGTACTCTCCTGTGGGCATCTGTGGTTCACTCCCAGGCTTTGTTGCCCATGAGGCCATTCATTGCTCAGGGCCTGTCACTGCTGTTGGCCCAGTCCCCCCATACCTTCCTATTGTTGAAGACACATGTTAACTTTGAGAAAGACGGGCATCATTCTGCCAATGAGATCCTTTGATCTCAGTGCCTAGGAGAGCCTTTCTGGATAGCCCCATGTAGGACTGGTCAAGACCCTGATAACTACTTTCTCCCTTCTCTTTGCCTGGCACCAGCTAAACTACTTGGTATAACAGTTTTGTTTAAGATCAACTTTGTTTAGTTGTCGACACCCTTGGTCCTTAGGAAAGCCAAGTATTTGGGGTAGAAAAATCACCCCTCTGGCTCATGCTGTGGGAGCTGCTAGGCTCCAAAGTGAGTGAAGCTCCCAGGCCCAGTCAATGTAGGTGCTTGTTCATGGTCCCTCACTGGTGGGAAGTTGGTGCTTCATGCATTGCTTTTGTCTTCATTCTCACTGTAGTTATTCCTTTTTCTCTAACTCTCAACCTCTCTTCTTCTGTTCCTTCTGAGAGTTCTCTGTGGGAGGTGAGATCTCACTTATTCTCAGTGGTTTTGAATAGTCCCTTTTTGAGGCAGGAGTGTTTTAGATGCTCATACAAATATTCCAATTCATGGTTCTACCCCCAGCCCACCTCGTTATTTTCTAGCTCCTTCCCTTTTTCTCTTCATTCATTTATTTCCCAAGTGTATCAGAAGAAGTCACTCTTTGTGGAGGGGAGAACTCTCAGAACTCTCATTTCCATGCTGCTCTCCAGAGCTTTGTCTTCCTCTTGGGGGGCTTTTTACTGATGTCGTCAACCGCCAGTCCCTGAACTCTGTTCCCTGATTATCAAGAGAAGACACAGTTTTTTCCCAGTGGGTTGAGATGAGACTGATTCAGACAACAGCACAGGTTTCTTGGGGACATCGAAGGGGGTTGCACACAGAGAGCTACTTACAGCAGATGGCTAGCTGTGGCTGTAGCTGGAGCAGCTCTGTCTCGCTGCCTCTCTTTGCAGCCCCTAGCTGGTGGCTCTAGTAAAAACAATTCTTTGCCACCACACAACTCAGCAGCACACCTAGAATCTCTGCAATACTTAGAGTTCAGCCTAACAGAGTTATGTCCACAGGAGGAAGGATATCCCTGCCTTTTATTCAAGCCTGCTTCCTGGACTTTAATGTCTTGTTCTGGACCAGTGGCTTCCTGAAGGGCCTGTCCCTTAAAGTAGACCTCACACTGCCACTCACAGCAGTGTGTCCTTACACTGTGTTCAGACAAGGGAATTCAACAAGAACAAAATTGCCCAACAATTTTCTGCATAGACATTTGCAGGAGACATTTAATCACGATCTTCTGTCCTGTCCCTCCTGGTGCTCACTACTTCAGCCTGAGCTGCCTGTGAAATGCAGATTGCTAGGTTTTTGCTTCTAGACATTCTGACTCAGGTCTGAGATGCTCCACTGATGAGCCTAATGTAGCTAAACCCACAATTTGGTTTCTCCTTGTAAGCTTGTGTGTCTGGCTCTGTGCTGGTGTTTAGCAGAAGGGGCTCAACTGTATTTCCAAAGAGAAATGTAGAGGCCAAGGTCAGGGGTGAAGGACAATTGCAAATTGGACAGGAATATTGGAGTGTTAGTATCCAAATTCAGGGAATTGGGGGCAGATCTTGTTATGTGTATTGCTACCTGTTGGGTATCATATTTCCCATTTGGAATCTCAAACTCCATAGCCTGTCAAAGACTATTTAGTAGGGAGATGGAGTAACATGGAGACTAAAAAAATGATATCTAGGTTTTAGGGTTTTCACTAAAATTGATAATTTCTTCCCTGAAAAGAATCTTTCTTCTTGGATTAGATTGAATTTATTTGGTGCAAACACACATCCTATAAGTACCAGTGTATTTTTATATGCCATGCATAAAGACCAACAATTATAAGGAACAGAAGTGAACAAACTTGTAAACTCTTTAGTGCAATCAATGAATTAGTAAACTGCTACCCATTTTAAACAAGATATATGCACCCATAGTTGGTGTGAACATAAAGTTGCTGAAGTAAAAATTTACTGTTTTCAAATTGGCATTTTATAATGAAAAACAAATTGCTTTATGTAAAATATGTACTTAATTGTATTTGTTCCAGTGGGATTTTATCTGAATTAGCTAGCATGCAAAGCAAAGGAACTAGGTTCTAAGATGAGAAAAAAGAATAATGGGGAGGTTTTCTATAATAATTTTCAAAGATTACATGGAGAAGACTCATCAATTTTACTCTGTGTTCACTATATAGAAAATTAAAAAATGTACACCATATATGCAGCAATGTGCTCTACCAGAGAGCAAATCTGTATTTTCCCTCTATTCTGCAAGAGGTCAGAGAGATACCTTGGGTGTCTTGAGAATAAATCTTTGAATCACTGAAAGTATACCCTATTCCACCCCCATGAAGAGATCTGGGATTCCTCTAGGTACAGAGAGGTAATGGGTAGTTCCATTTTCCAAAAAAGGGGGTATGACATGACATTTTGGGACCAGGGTCTGGGACCAGTGTCCCAGAAGGAGACTTGGGGAAGAGAAGGTGCCTGGGACTCTGGATCCAGAGGCAGTGAAAGCTGAGCCCACCTGGTTCCTGCATTCTAGGTGTTGACATAAGAAACACCCAAACCTGTAGAAAATTTTTTTTGAGTTGATTGAGCCAAACTGACAATTGACAGGTAGCAAAATCGCAACACATTGAGAAAATGCTCCGGAGAATGGCAGTTCTGCAACTTACTTAATACACTAGAATCAGGGGAGGAGATGTAAGGAAGGTTACATGAAATCCATTGGTGGACATAGACACCAGGGGAGTGAGGGCATGAGTGGGAGGGTTGGGAGAGCAATGGGGGTATAAGGACACATATGTAATACCTTAATCAATAAAGAAAACAAAAAGAAAACAAACAAACAAAAAAGAAACCCATTGGTGTAGATTAGTGGAGAAATCTCTGGGATTGGTTCAAGGGTAAAATGGAGAGACACATAACTTCTTTTACACTGATGGGTACAGGATAGTTAATAATTAACATTTACAGCACATGGAGATGGTATTTGGGGTAAAGAGGGGTTCTGAAGGTGGTTTTGCACTGAGGGGTCTGAAAAAGATTTCTCTTTTTCAAAGGTATGTTATCATAGATGCAAAAAGACAATAGACAGACTCTCTTAAAGTAAATTGAAGATTGGTCTTTGTCAAGTCAGGCCTATGACATGACTACCTGACATGACCCACTTTTAGTTAGGAAATTTAAACAAAAATATTTTCATTGATTTCAGAGAGAAAGGGAGAGGGAGAGAGAGATAGAAACATCAATGATGAGAGAGAATCATTGATTGGCTGCCCCCTGCACCCTCCCTACTGGGGATTGAGCCCACAACCTGGGCATGTGCCCTTGGCCAGAATTGAACCTGGGACCCTTCAGTCCGCAGGCTCTCTATCCACTGAGCCAAACTAGCTGGGCTAGTTAGGAATTTTTATGTTCGGAACATCCTATGTGGTTACTTTCAGTTTGTAGGGCCTGCCATTCTGGCCTCCTCTGAGCTTGTCAGGTTTTTATGTGGCTCATGTTTTGTCCACATAGGGCTGGCTTTCAGTCCACGAAGTGGGGGAGGATGGAAACAGAGATGAAGTGTTGCCATGATGGGCATCCTACCTCCTGGCACTGTGTTCTGGGCTTGTCCCTTCCATCTGCTCAGGCTGAGGTCTCTCACAGGTCCCTGTAGACACTCACTCAGTGAGGAGGGCTCAAATGCTCATACTTGGGAGAGAGGATGAAGCATGAAAGTTCCCCCTGGGTAACTGTGGGTGAGTCAGAAAAACTGGCCATCTCCTTTACATAAAGCTTCACTGTGAGGCAGGGTTTTCTAACAATGAGGTATTAGTCATTGAGATAAAGACCAAGTGAACTTTTCTAGGGGCCTTTGACAAGGGAAAGGCTCATCTATTTAGGGTGTATTTTGTGTGGTCTTGCCTGTGGGGAATAGGGGTGAGGGATAGGAGATGGGAGAAAGGGCAGTTAAAGATACCCAAACAAGTTCAGTTCTCACATTGGGATTATCTGTTTACTCATCTGCTGAAATCTGATGGGTTTCATCATTGTTCCTGCTTCCCCTGGTTTGCTAGAACTCCCCCAGGGCACATTAAAAAAATACGGAAATCAGGCACATTATTCTTTATGCTTGGTTTCATAAAAATTAATTATGGGAAAAATATATGCAATGACATACTCTTTTTATCCCACTGAGATAGGAATCTGTAGCACTTTCTCTTGTGAATAGAACTCAATAGTTCTTCTTTGTGTAGTAAAATAGTATTATAGTCATGCTTGATCATGGTGTTGCATGTAATTACAAGCCTGTTGAGTTCTGCATTTAAGCCCAGTTTGGAGGGGCGGGATGTGGAGCTCAGCCTTTTTCAGTCACACAGGATTAAACTTGTCACTCAAGTTTTTATAGAAAGCTGGTGTTAGCTGGTAAATGTACATTCTGACCACCAGTGTGCAGAAAAATTAATCCCATTCAGTGTACTCAGCCAACATGCACTGGGCCTATTGGACTGATGTCTGTGGGAAAGGACGGTGTCCTTTCTGATGCAGGGCTCCTGCTGTGTTGTACTGGCTGTCAGAATATTTCAAATATTGCCTCTGATTTATATCTCTACCTTTTCCACATGTAGGTTGGATTACCAAACTGTAAGCCAAGATATCTTGTCCAGCCTTGAAAATAAGTGCTAACTGACATGTCTAAAATTTATGGGCAACTGATGAAGTGCAATGTATTTACAAGGAGCTACCTCCAGGCTTCATCAGATGAGGCAACTGAGTACTGTAGAAAGAATTGTTTTAATTACAGTCCATTAAACGTCTAAAGGGTAGACTTCCAAATGGGGATTGGTCATACCTGGGACCATAGGTCAATAACATCCCTTACATGTGACTGTTTCTCCCTTGAATCTAGTGTAGTGCACTTGTTCATCTGGTCCAATCATATTCTGGCCTCTGTGACTCTGTGATGGGTCAGCTTACTAGGTTAGCTTTTGAGTTGGGTATGAGCTTTGATGCAAGATTATGAAAGTTGATCTCCGTGACCCCTGGAGTCCTCAGTTCTGAATGTTGTACTCTACACTGAATTTCTGAGATGTACTACTCTGCCTAGAAGGGCTGAGAATTGCAAAGAGATAGAAAAAGGTAAAAGGCTTTGGGATTTGTGTAATAGTAATAAAGTTGGAGATTGCACTTCTCTCATCCAATTTTCCCAGGACTTTGTACACTCTTCTTGCCTAAGCAAAGCCAGTCATATACTGTAGACTTGTCCTGACCTTCTATGGCAAACACATAATTATGACTTATAGTAATAATTATAATAATAAGTAAGATAATAGTTGTCATGTAGCGGAGCAACGGCTATGTGCCAAACTCAGGGCTAGTGTTTTCAGATACATTATTTCATTTAATTTTTAGAACAACACCACTGTAAATAGGAACTACTTCTGATTGCATATAGATAAATAACCTGAGGCTCTGAGAGATTTAGTAACTTGCCCATTTACTTAGCCTAACTCTTCTCAGCACCAAAGCTCACAGTCCATCCTTGACCTCCCAAGCTAACTCAATGCCACTCCCCCTCTATGCATTTTCTAAAACGAGGTCTGAGAAGTGTTTTATGTGTTCCAACTTTGTATGCAAAGTTCATATTTCCTTTAAAATTCCCTGTTAACTCCTGCAGTCAAGGTTATCTTGGACACAGAAAGTTCTTCAAATATTCAGACCACCTCTGGCACCCATGGAAGTTCTGAACCTTGACAGCCTCTGAAGTGTTCCTTCTCTTGCATGAAAACAGCTCTGTCTGACTTGTAATTAGAAGTGAAATGATTTTAAATGGCTTCCACACAGCAGCTCAGCTTTCAAAGAGGTTCCAGTTATATATAACTTCACATAAACAGATAATCAGAGGCTAGAGCCAGAAGCACAGTTCCTGCCTCTTAATTGGCATGAAGCAGGGACATCTGCTCTGCATGAAGCCTGGGTCAGGTGGTCCCTCTTATATGAGCCCTCCTGTGGTTGGTGGCGGGGGGGGGGGGGAGTGCTGACTCACCATGGATTACATAAAGACTTCACAGGGGCATTGAAAAATGAGATGGAATCAACTTGAATAGAAAACCTAATTGGTTTGAATCTTTCCTTAACCATCAGTAATTATTTTGGGATTGATAGCTCATCTTATAAAATGAATGTTTCCCTTCCAAAGGTAGAATTTTTTTTGCCTTGGTTGCAAGTGCAAACAATTGTGTTTAAAATATTCCATCAGAGATGAACCTGATATGATTCTATCTGTTCTTTTTATTTTAGATGAATTTTGCAGATTGGAGAATATGAAACACCACATTTATTCAATGAGTTTTGTCTTAACCTTTTCCCCCATCTCCTCAATACACACACAGCTTATGTTATTATTATTTTTAAATTCCTAAACTGGATGGGGGTTGTGGGGGTGGGAAAATTGTGTGAGCTATAGGGCGGGGTTTAAAACTTGAAACTGTCATTGGTTTTCCAGCCAACCAATTATTCCAAGTGTACCTAGAATCTAAGGGTCTCGAGGTACCTTTCTTCAGAAATGTTTGAGTTCTTCAGAAGGCTGGAGGATCCTATAAATGGGGCCAAATGTGTGTGTGTGTGTGTGTGTGTGTGTGTGTGTGTGTGTGTGAGAGAGAGAGAGAGAGAGAGAGAGAGAGATTGATTTTTTTCTAGAACTTTGGTCTCAGGTTCTAGTAATCCCTACTCACAATATTTTTCTCTTTCTTCAGCAAATATAAATTCTATCCATTCTTTGTATGATGGTTGGAGTCATATGTTCCTCGTAGATTCTTTCTGTCAAGTCTGGTCTTCACTGATTTTATTAATTAATGTTATCCATTTTAATTTAATATTGGAATGAGTAGCTACTCATGTGAGGTATTGCTCTAGATATGATTTGTGGGGCTACAAAGATGGACCAGATGTAAATCCTTCCCTAAGCAGTTAATAGTCTATCAGGAGAGAAGTAAAGTAAAGCTGGGGATGGAAGGGATACAAATAAAGAGGCAGTTACTATACAGGGTGTTAAGGCAGAAAGTGATGCAATGCAATGAAAGAGGATGTGAGGAAATGCCCCAAAGAACTCTCTCCTGTGAGGGGAGGGGTCTCTCCAGTTTGAAGGTTCTTTGGAAAACATATGTTCACTTAAGTCAGGAGAAATCTTGTGGGATTTTATATCTATTACTTTCCTAATTGCTGGAAAGAGAGCCTTCATGGGGGATGGTCACAGCAGGTTTAAAATGGGGTAGGGAGTTTGGTGAGCTCCACCTGTAGGAATGAAAACAAAAGGGAGAAGCCCAGTGGTGCCTGCGGCTCTCAGCTAAAGAAGATGTAAGAGCTAGCAAGCAGGGACCAAGTCAGAAGAGGCTTGTGAGCTTCCTTACGCCTGTGGCTTGCCTCACATTAATTACGTTTGTTACCTCCCCTTCCCAAGGTTTCCTCCTAGGGATTTAGACATTGAGGGTAAAGCCCTTAAGTGAATGGGTTCAGCATCCCTGTCTCTGGGGACAGGGAGGCGGGGTTGGTGGCGCTGAAGAGATTGGGCCTGGCAAGGGAGAAGAAGACCAAGAGAAAAGGTGAGTAGTCAAGTCCTGGGACCAGGTGGGCAGGAACTGTGACCTGGTTTTGAGATAGGAAGGTTTCTGGGGTACTGACACAAGCCAGAGTGAGTGCCAGGGAGGTTCTGGGGACAGAGGTTGGGGGATTGAGGCAGGTGGGCTCCATGGAGGAGGTTGAATGTCATTTGACCTCTGAAAGACAGTACAGATCTAGGCACATCAGATCTAAAAAGGAGCAAAGTATGAGTAAAGACAGAAGGGCAGGGAAGAATGGGGTGAGGATGTGAAACAGAAAGTCACCGGCTTTGGTTGGACAAGAAGAGAAGGAGTGGGAGTAAGAGTGAAAAGGTGGGTAGGGGCCAGATTATGGGAGCTAAGGAGATTGGGCGATGGGGGAGGGTAATTTGAAGGCTCTCTGAGGGTGTAGAACTGTGCTTTGAGAAGATTGATCTGGCAGCCATGTGGAAAAGAGGTTAGATGGGGAGCCAATACTATAATGTAGCAGAGGTTGGGGTAATGGGGTCTGTATCAGTCAGGATTAATTTCCACCTGTATCAGTAACTTTTACAAGTAAACATTTATTTCTCTCTCATGAAAAAGAAGTGGTGGTTAACAGTCAAGAACTGATGTGTAGGCTCCATAGTTATCAGGCATCTAGTCTTCTATAGTTCTTTGCTTGCCATCCCTAGGGAGCTGCCATTGTTATCAGCATCCAGTGGAAGAGCATGTTTTCTTAAGGGAAACTCACCAGAAGTTCCACAGAACACTTTTACTTACTTCTCATTGGCTAGAACTTTGTTCGTGGCCACACCTAATCGGAAGGGAGTCTGGAAAATGGAGTCTTTCAACTGGGTGGCTATATGTCTGACTAAGACTGAGGGTTATGTTATTAAGGAGAAAGGGGAGAAGGACTGTAGGGGAAGACAACTGGTAGACTCTGTCTCAGAGCTGGGCTTCAAGTAGTGACAAAGAAAATGAAGAAAAAGGGGAGAATATATGAGACACTCATTGACATAATGACTGGGCTTGACAACTGATTAGAAATGGCATGAAAATAAGAGAGATTTGGAGTCTGGGAAAAAGGAAGTGGAGAAACGATCGTTAATACATACCAGGCACTGTTCTAAGTGCTTTCACATGTAGTTCACATTGATTCCTTATAACAAACCTATGAGACAGGTCCTAGTATTATTATCTCTATTTTGCTGATGAAGAAAATTGGGTGCAGGGTGGGTAAGTTGCTTGCCCAAAATAATACTATCAGCAGCAGAACCAGAATTTGAACCCAGACAGCTGGTTCCAGAAACTGTGTCCTTAACCATCATGCTAGTGGTGGGAATGAACAGTTAGAGGAGACACAGGGATACTTAGCTTCATGTGCTCATACTAAGTCTTTTATCCACATTGTTCCTCCTTCCCCTTGAGTATATTTAACTTCCCTAGTGCTCAGTGGTAGATGGCAAAGAAAACTTGCTGAATTGATTTTTGCATTGGGCTTGGAAGAACACTCCAAGATCTGACAACCTGTCCCTTCTTTTGGTCATTGACAATTTCACGCCTTGGCCTGGAGTGGGCACTGTTCACTATCAGTGCCTTGTGGGACACAGGGGATGGGTTCTGGGGGCTGCATCTTGGATATTTCCCACTTTGTCAGGAAGTAGATTGCCCGAAACCTATGTTCGAATGGGGCAAGAGAAGAAGGAAGAGTTAAAAGGAAGCCTGTAGGTCTCAGAACCTTGAAAGAATGGATTGGGAATCAGAAAGATGGGCTCTGGATAGACTAAGAAATGGGGAGCTCCTCATATGGTTTCTGGGGGACAGTGGGCAGCTCTGTGCTCCAAGGACTTGGGGATATAGTTCTGGAAAGGACAGAAGGGATTTGTTTGTGGCCGGCTGTAACTTGAAAACAATATTCTCTGTCTGCCATTGCTGTTTTGCAGAAAGCATGATTGAGGTCAAGTCTGTGTCAGGGCTAAAGACCAAGAATAGAGTAATGTCTGCAGAGAGGACAACTAGCAAATTTCTTAATTAGGGTTGGGTTCCTATTTCTCCAGTCAATTCTAATCACTTGTTAGGTTTTAAGTCAGCTCTTTTGGCGAGCAGTGTGCAGCTCTAGAGTTCAGACAATGAGGACCCAGTGATTATGGATAAAGTAATACAGACCTGGCCTCTCCTTCTGTAAAAATATTATCACAAAACTTATTTCTTGAGACTATGAGGATTCAAAGAATTAATATGTGAAAGTGTTGGCAAGCTCTCAAGTTTAGTTATTTATTATATTAGTGATAATGATGGATATTAGTCATTAATGCCTACTGGAAAATGACTCTGTACTTAAATTTCATGCTTCATTGGATCCCACTGACTTCCATTTCTTATCCAGGTACGTACTTCACTGACACCTGTAATCAAAGCTTGGAGATTTACTTAGGCACCAAAAGATTAATCATGACAAAAATCATGAAGTTTCTCATTTTTTTTCTTGTTCATTGGGCATTAGCCATCATCCCTGGGATGTGACCTCCTCATCTTACTCTGACGGGAATCTGTGCTTATATATATGTTTAGAAAATGTCTTGTTGAAAGGCTGCAGGCAGTAGACTGTGGGAAAGGTGCTTTCCTTGAACAAAAATCTCATACTGGAATGGACCTTGATGTTTTGCTACATAGTGCCTCCATTCTAGGTTGTTACTGAATACTTCCTCTTTCCATTCCTTGTCTTTTTTCTTTCCCTCAACCAGGATTTAATTGCAAGAGACCAAATTCATCTGTAATTATTCTGTCCCAAAGATACAGACAGGAATAAGATGTATTTCCATCCTCTGTAAGCTCACCATCTGGGATGGAAGACAGAATTGAAAATAAATAATTGTAATATTGCGAGACAAGTGCCATTGAATTAATATATTTGTGGTGCAGAGGTGGCATTTCAACAGGAAGAAAATGCATTTTGGCATTATCCCTGTCTAAATATGCAACCCTAGAACTCACCCATCACTCAGCAAAACTGACTCTTCTTGCTTATGTTAATTTCACAATCCTTTTCACTTCAGGGATCTGGAAATAATTTGAGTTTTATTAGTTCAGTCTCTTCTTTCTTTCATCTTATTGTGCTTCTTAATGCCTAGTTTATTATTTGTTATGCAAAACACATTAGATCATCCCTCTCACCTCCATTCTAGTGATCTTTGTATGTGTTTTTATTTTTCCAATATAAATTTTTAATGTGTATACTGTTTGTTCCTTTAAAATCCAACCTTGCCCCATCACATTTGCAAAAATCTGAAAGCTTGACAATATACTTCTTGGCATGGCTACAGGGAAACAGGTATTCTCATATATTGTTGGTGGGAATGAAAAATGGTACAATTCCTATCGAGAGAAACTTGGTAATATTAACAAAACTAGATGTGCATTTATTCTTTATCCAACAATCTGACTTCTAGGAATTTATCCTTATATATTTCCAACAACATGAAAATATAAATACACAGGTTACTCATATACAAACATAAATGTTTGTATTTGTAATATTATACTTAAATGTCACAAATATACAAAGCACAAATATCACAAGGTAGTATTATTTCTAATCACAAATCATTGGAAACCACCTCAATGTCCAGACATAGGAAACAAAAAACTATGCTACTCACACACAATGGAACACAATGCAACTGTAAACAAGCATGAGGAAGATCTCCAAGATATGGAGTGATTTCTATACAATATTGTTAAGTGAAAAAAGCAAAGTGAATAAAGAACATACATAATATGCACCTTTTATGTAATAAAGAAGTTCAGAAAACATATAAATGTGCTTATCTTTACAAACAAAATACAGAAAGGACAAATCAGAAAACATTAAAGTTGGTTACCTATAAGAGGTGGTGGGAATAGGGTAAAAGAGATACAGAGGAAATAATACTTCTCTGAATATATCTTTTTGCATAGTTTTGTTAATGTTATGAAGGCTCAAAAGTAAAATTAATAAGGATAGGAAGGGGGAAAATTCATCCCTAAAATTGAAAGCAAACTGAAACAAATCACCCAATTACATTTCAAATGAACACCACAATCATACTGAAGGAAGAGAGAGAAAAAAGAAATGACTAATCCAAGTTACTTATGATTGCAGCATCTGACTATATACTCTCAGTCTTAGGTGAGGGCATAGTAGGGGGTTACACAGAAATCTTTTTCTTAGGCTTATGTATATGTTTTGTTTATTTTTTTTAGTGTTAGGAAAAAGTGATTCTGAAGCACTTTTGTATGGTTTATTGGATTGAGCAAATGAGTAAATGTATTATTGTTTTTGGGAGCCAGTGTTCTTGCTAGGGAAGAAGAGTCATAATATGGAAAGGGCAAGGCAAGAAAGAACTGTGTTTGGATACCTAAAAATTGGAGGTATTAGTGTGTATCATGTTTCTATAATATATATGTGATTATGCATGTATATGCATGTGTAGATGTATCTTTGTATATATATGTATAAATGTATATACATGTATCTATTATCTAGCTCTGTCTGTTGAAAGGGCCATGAAGCAATAACATCTCAATAGCACTGAGCACACCTAGTGCCCAGATCTTGGTCTCTAATACTGTTCCCCACTAAAAGGAACCAAGGCTTCTGGGAGAAATAGCTGATTCCAGGGCAGGGTAGGTATGAGATGAGCTGGAGCATTTTGCTACACTAGAAATTAAGCAAGTGCTCAAAAGAAATGGTAGCATATCACAAGGACACAGTAGCCAGCTTGAAAGGACTCCTACTAGTTAACTCAGAGACAATTTGAATATCAAAATAAATTAAGTACAATAGTGAATCATGAACTATTAAAAATAAGAACTTACGAGTCCATACCAATAATAAATGGATATATTAATAATAAATATATGGGGAGAAGGGAGGGCTCTTGTTTATAGTGAAATGATAAAGGCCAACTGGTAAATTGGTAGAGGTGCTAGGGTTTGAAAGTTAGTGTTTTGCAATCCTATGGTAAAGATTAGGTCAATCAAGAATCATCAATGCACACTAAACTTAGGGGGAAATTTAGATAACAAGCAGGATATTTGTATGGTCTTAAAGTATCTCCCACAGACTGATTACTATTTCCAAGAGAAAGAATAGGAATTATAAAGTGGAGACATTTGACATCTTGACTGATTGACCACAATTTGCATCAGCAATGAGAACAGATGGACATCATGTGCCTCTAGATGTGATACTCTGAGAACAATACTGCAGCAACCATGTCATATTACTGCCAAGAATGTATTAAAGCTTAATCATGGGGAAACATTAGACAAACTCTAAATGAGAAATACTCTATTAAAAACTGGGGAGAGGGCAGGTCTATACTAAAAACCACCATTATCATGAATGACCAAGAAAGGCTCCAGAAGTGTTCCAGATTAAAGAAGGAGACAAGACAGCTGAATGCAATCCCTGCCCCTAGACTAGATTCTATACTGGAGGGGAAACTACTGTAAGGACATAAATGTGTCAATGGACAAAAATGGGATATTGGACAGATTAGATAAAAGTATTGTTCCAATGTTAAATTTACTAAAGATGATAACCATACTAGATAGTTGTGTAAGAAAATGTCTCTGTTCATAGGAAATAGAATTGAGGTATCTAGGGGTAAGTGGCCACAAATATATATGTATATATGTAACTTTCCCTAAAGTGATTCAAGGGAATATATGGGGTTGGGGAGGGAGAGAGAGAGAGAGAGAGAGAGAGAGCGAGCACACATGGGCAAATTGTTAGCAATAGGTGAAATTCAGAAAAAAGTAAATCAGGTGTTCTTGTATTATTTTTATTCTTGTAACTTTTCTCTAAGTTTAAAGTTATTTCCAAATAAAATGTTTTAAAAAATCAGTCTTGCATATCTGCATTGGTACAGGAACATTTCTCTCCCTAATATTCTGCTTGTTGGTGTTGGTTCTGGGGACCATGTTGATGTCTGACTACTTGTTACAATAGATAACATCAGCATCTAAAAGAAAAAAAACACACTTTTATTTTGGTAGTGAAGCTCTTTCCTTGCAAATGAAATTTCATGTGGAATGTCAAGCTGTAGAAGAGATGGAAGAAGGGTTGCTCTGATTTTTGGGGGGCGTATAAGTCTACTTCACCTTCCAATCCCAGTTGGGCAGCTCTGAGGCACCTCCAGAGAATGGAGTTTGACAACCAGTGCTCTCAATTACACTGGGCATGGTCCAACTGACCTTATTAACCATTGAATGAGTGACTGTATTGTGACTGGGTGAAAACCTCAGGATTACTTCAGAGCAGTTGACTTGTGTTTTTTGGACATGTCCTAATGGGTTCTTTCAGTGATAAATGACCAGTTCCTTTCCTACCTCTCCATGAGGTTATTCTGTCCTTGGCCTGTGGTTCACACTTGACAGCTATTCAGCAACCAGGCCCTGTATGTCAAGCTCAGGGTGCGATTATTTCCAAGAATCGAGTTGGTTCAGAAGAAAAGTGTGTAGATAAGGCTCATGGAAATAGAATCATATTTTCTTGTCACTGCTTCATGGTTGTTTGGGATATATTTTCAAATGGCTGTGGTGCCTCGCAGATGGGACTTAGGTTTATTCAACCATCTGCTTCCTTTCCTTTTCTTTCAGGTAGTTAAGAATCTTTAACACATTTGTTGAAGAGGATATTGGCATTTAAATAAATCTTTGGCAAACCCTTTTGTAAAGTGACTTACTACCCTTCCAAGTTAACTACTCTGAAAGTTGGAATCTCCATATATTTATTTTAAAACTCAAACCCAAGTCAACCAAAATGTAAGAGTATTACTTATTCAGCAAACCTTGGAAGATTGTACATAACAAAATCATTTTGTTTAAGAAGATGTAGCCAAAACAGAAACAGACACATAGATGCAGAGAACAAGCTGATGGTTGCCAGAGGAGATTGTATTGGGAAGGAGGGGGCCGCTGGGTGAAAAATGTGAAGGGATTAAGAAGTACAAATTGGTAGTTACAAAATAGTTATGGGGGTGTAAAATATAGGGTAATAACTAAGTATGGTGCTAGGTGGGTACTTGAAATATTGAGGGGATCACTTTGTAAATTATGATTGTTTAACCACTATGCTGTATACCTGAAACTAATATAAAATAATATTTTTTAAAAAAGACATAGCCATCTTAGTGACTTGCCTCAAGTCTCTATAAGGCTTTTTGTAGGGCCAAGACCCTAACTGCTACCTGCCCCATTGTTCTTTTCACAGGAAGACAAATATCCCCTAGGGCAGTGGTCGACAAACTCATTAGTCAACAGAGACAAATATCAACAGTACGATTGAAATTTCTTTTGAGAGCCAAATTTTTTAAACTTAAACTATATAGGTAGGTACATTGTTATTAACTTAATTAGGGTACTCCTAAGGCTTAGGAAGAGCCACACTCAAGGGGCTAAAGAGCCGCATGTGGCTTGCGAGCCGCAGTTTGCCGACCACGGCGGGCCTAGGGTGAACTGAGGATAGAGGTGGCTCTTGGATTTTATCTCTTATAACAATTTCTGTTGATTGGTAGTGACTTCCTCCAGTCTTATGTTGAGAGGGATTTTGGGATAGCATCTGGTCTAGTAAGAATGAGTGTTATGATCAATTTATGATGTCTGTTTGGGATATAGAATAGGGAACTTATCCAGATCTATGCAACATATGTGGTGCTCCTGGTCTAAAAGTAACTCTCAGGGGCTCTGGTTGGAAAGAACACATGTCTGCATTGGCCATAAGCACCAGTCTATTTTATGTGCTTTCTTAGTAACAAGGAGCCTTAGCTATGAATCTGCAGGTTAGACATGGGAGGAACCAGAGACTCCTCACTGACACTTGGATGTTTTTCCTGTGCACATATGACACTCAATACCACACAAGAATCCTTAGTGGAGGGTGTGGCAAAGGCAGTGCTAAAAATCCCCTATACTTAGTTTGGGTTTAACTGATTGGCATGTTCATCTTGATATTTTAGAATTCCAGTCTTTCTTTTTAAGATTTCAGAACCCTGAACTTTCTTGTACTTGTACAACCTCAGTCATATTTCTTTGCAACTTAAGTGGCAAGAAAAGCTGACCCTGGCAAAGCCCAACCTCTGTCA
Source organism: Myotis brandtii (assembly GCF_000412655.1). NCBI lineage: Eukaryota > Metazoa > Chordata > Mammalia > Chiroptera > Vespertilionidae > Myotis > Myotis brandtii. The sequence goes on from NW_005371173.1 coordinate 2,810,836, forward strand.
GAACCTTCCTCGGTACTGAGGCATGAGGAGCAGAATAGAATTCAGAGACAGTCTCTCTGTGAAGCTATGCCTGGTCCTCATGAAGGCTGGAGAATTCTCCTCTGAATCCCACAGCACGTTGTACCACTTTTAGGTGAGTTCTGTAGTGCTGCTTGGCTGCCTTCCACTGAGATCCCCTCATTCTTCCCTGCCCCCTTTTGATGATAAGAACCTTCCAATGAAGCTTTAATCAGTAGCATTTTTGAAATTTATTTTTTTGTTGATTTCAGAGAGGAAGGGAGAGGGAGAGATAAAAACATCAATGATGAGAGAATCATTGATTGGCTGCCTCCTGCACTCTCCACACTGGGGATGGAGCCCGTAACCTGGGCATGTGCCCTGACCAGGAATCAAACCGTGACCTCCTGGTTCATAGGTTGACCCTCAACCACTGAGCCATGCAGGCCTGGCATCAGTAGCATTTTTGAAGGCCATTATTATACCTTGCTTCCCTCCCGCACTCCCCTCACAGTTCCAGGTATTGCAAACCATCTAAAACCCCAGTATATGTTTGCAAAGTGCATTGTTTCAAATATTAAATACCTCAGGTTAATATTTGTGTTTTTGGAATTATTTTTTAGGGTAAGAATAAAAAAGGCTGGTTGAGCATCATTAATCCAGGCAATTCATGATAGATTGTGCCTTCTCCTCCCCACCACGCCTTTCCTCCCTTCCCCAGGGGTCTAGATATCCGTTACTTTTGGGAATCCACACAGACAACTTCCTGGTGCGGAACAGTTGGAGGTGTTCTTACTGGGAGGCAGGGTGTTAGAGGCAGCCCTCAGAAGGAGTCAATGAGTGTTTTACTCACAAACAGCCCCGAATAAGGAAGACTTTGTGTGAATGTTGTCATATTTCCCAATAACACATGCTTGAAGTAGCCGGTGTGACCCTCCCTTCCTAGAGCAGAAAACAGCTCCCCATTTATGGGCTCCTTTCAGACCCTGTTTATGCCGACACCCGCCTGGGTATGTTCTGACTTTGGGGCCAAACAAATATACATGAGCATGGAGGCAAAATGCTTTTATTTATTTATTAAAATTATTTTTTTTACTTTTTTTATTGTCTAAAGTTTTACATATGTCTCCGAGGCAAAATACTTTCATTGAAAGAAGTTGTGGGTGGAAGTGGGTCCCAGATAGGTGCAGGAGTGTTGTGTGGAGATGAGAATGAGAGGGTTAAGCAACCCTATTTAGAGTGGAGGAGGGTCCACATTCCTATTTCAAAAATGGTATGAAATAGCTTTTTCCTGCCTTACTTCCTCCTGCATCCTTCCCCCTTCGCTGAGGAGTGTGTGAAGATCTTTTAATTTGAGAGGTGAAACTAGAAAGAAAAACACCACAATGACATTGATATACTTTATTTCTTTGATGAAAAGAAATTGGAAACATTAAAATTAGAGTTTTGGAGAATTTTGATGTGATTCTCCTTCAACATATTGTCCCAATTTTATTCTTTCCAGGTGAATTGTCTTAACATGACCACAGTTTTAGACATTCTGAAGAGTCAAGAGAATGTTTTTTTTTTGTTTATGGGAGATATAAAAAAGCCTGAGGTATTTACTATTTTTTAATCTGGATAACTGAATGGTAATAACCAATTGGGCCCGGAATTCTGACAGATAATTTAGAGCTCACATACCTAAGTACAGTCACGCACCATACGTATGAAGGTGGTAGACCACATAGCTGAGGTGTGTAGCAGGCAATACCATCTAGCCTGCTAGATGGTATACGTATGCACCATACATATTTAGGCATGTAGCAGGCTAGACACACTTCATCCTGTTCACACAATGACAAAATCACCTATCAACGCATTTCTTAGAACGTATCCCTGTCATTAAGCGGTGCCTGACTATCCATGTTCCAACTCTCCCGGTCCCCCAAACTCACTTCCAGTCTGTTTTCCATTCACCAGGCTCCAAGCCTTAAACATGCCACGGCCTTTCCCACTTCAGGGTCACTCAGAGTGCTGCTCCCTCCCCAGAAGGGATGTTCCCTTCCCACCCCCTGCAGGCACAGAACCTGCTCTCCAGCTTAAATCTCACCTCCTCAGACAGGCCTGCCCTCCTCACCCCAAGTGAGAGTGATCAATAATACGAATCTTCCTATTCTTCATTTTAGCCTCCTTTTTGTATCCTTCGAAATGTCCACCAAAATTTATCATTACTTTGTTAGTTTACTAGATTTCCCTGAAATGTAACTTCTTTGAAGACTGGGACTCTGCTTGCAAGTGTTTCCAGTCACAAACACCCATTGAATAAACAAACTTGTGAACAGTGGAGCTGGCAAGACCAAAACACACGCGTCATTTGTCCACGAGAGCCAGGCTGGCCTGGATACGGGTTTCTGGCAGCACCTTCCTGTCCCTGCCACTGGCCAGGCTGGGTTGGGGGCGTTGGGGTGGAGAAACACCCAGAGAAGCTGAGCTCCTTTTGGTTCTGGGTGCATTCTCACTATTTTAGAGGTGATGCAAGTCAGCCCAGGCGTGGACTTGAGGCTCTGTCTTTTCTGGCAAAAGGTGGGGGTGTGGGTCATACTAGTAGTTACTATTTTAATATGAGGAATACAGCTTGGAGTTTTTCTTGGAAAAATGTGGCATTTTAAAAGCAGACATTTACCTTCTCAGCCAGACATGATGCTGGTCATGAGGCACAGGGATGAAGGGAACAAGCCATTCAGTGTCTCTGGGGGAGACCGACCTGTAAACAATTCTAACACGGAGTGACAAGAGCTGCTACTAGGCAAGTGCAGGTGCTCCAGAGGAGGGCGGGGGGTCTTGGTGGCGTGTGGGAGTGTGGGTGGGAGACTTCCCAGAAAGGTCAACCTCAGCTTGCTGCCTCCTTGCTGGTTTCTTAAAGGAGGATTTGGTGACCTCTGCTGGGAGATGAGACTCCAGCCTGAACTGAGCCAGTTGGTGCAAGGAGAGAGGAAATGTGCACAAAACTAAGAAGGCTTTCTAAAGTAAAACTGGCTTTAAGAGGTAAAGCTTGAAGGAGATTTGATAAAAGGTGGAGGGACCTGGATCAACAGCATCTGGGAAAATACTTTATGAGCAAGGCCAGAGAGTGGAAAAGGCTGGAAGGGTAGGAATGGAGAAACGAGAGGGGAGAGTGGTCCAGCTAAGTGGGTTTTGTTGGGGGAGGATTTGGACTGAGCAATTCCACTTGTAAGAATTTATTCTCAGGAACCAATCAGTTACACATGCAAAGATATCTTCCCCTTCATTGATGGTACACACTAGAATAGCTAAACACCAGGATGAATTAAATAATTTATGGTCTACCCAGAATATGACAGGACCATTAAAAACAATGGTGTCCTTTTATTTCTATTGGGAAGAAAAGACATTCAAGAGATATTGTTAAGTAGCAAAACCAGATTATGAAACAATACTAAAAACATATAAAGGTCTAGATGTAAACACAAAATGGTCACAGTGTGGGAATAATTATGAACAATTATTTATTTTTTGCTTTACACTTTTATGTGTTTCTTTTTCTACCCACAGTGAGCGGGCATCAAATTTACAATCAGAAAAATCAGTAAAGTGATTTCCATTTTGAAAGGAAAACTCCATAGGGTTTTTACAGAGGTGATCAGGGCTAGAATCTCAGTTGAAGTAGTGATTTTCCAAGGAGATTCTCTGTAGTAGGCAGGGGCTTCTGGATCTTGAGGTTTTGGCTCTGGGTGGAGAGATGAAATCTTCTTCTGTTTGCTCCCCAGTACTGACCTCCCCCTTTAATGCTCTAGAATAGGCATGGGGAGAGGAGGCTCCTTCGCATGCTCCCTGAGCTGGTGGTTCTGCAGGCTATCTGCGAATTAGAAAGTAATACCTGTGCTCAGGTCAATTAAAGCCAGATCTCTAGAGATGAGGCCCTGGTAAAGGGCCCAGGTGATGCTATTCTGAAGCCAGGGTGAGTACCTCCTGATTAGAGGATAAGGAATGATGAGTAGACAGCATCATAAATTTGAACCACTGTTTTTAAGGTAGGCCAGACCTGTGTGTTGACCTTTGAAACAGGATTCCTTGGTCAAATTCTTCTGTACTTCCCTCTAGGAAAGTCTCAAAGCACACGGGCAAGTAGAGGCACTGGGAAGTCCTGCCATAAAGAAATCTGCTTTGTTTCCCTTGGTGTTTCCCATTGTGTTGGCTACAGACACCTTTGTCCTTGGTAATCCTTTATCTTGGGTTGCAGTGGGCTGGCAACAGCAGCCTGGAGTTCTTCTTGCATGACACATAGTTTGGCCACCCTGTGGGGACAATTCTCCACAATGACCCTAGGGCAGTGGTAAGACCCAAGTGGATTCCTGGATATACAGCTGTATTGGTAAATGTGGAGTTCCCATTCTGGAACTTCGGGGTATATACCTGTTGCTCACTAGACTGCCTGACCTGGAACAGTGGGGAGGGGACACCCTGGCTACAGAGTCTGGTTTACACAGGAGGAAAATGAGGTCCAGAGAGGTTATCCTGTGCTTTGTCCCAAATAATGAAGCTGGGCAGGAGTCCACAAGGGACTTAAAATCCAGACTTTCTGCTTCTCAGTCACAAGTAGTCCCCTTCCTCCCCACCGGGTTAAAGATATGACCTCAGACATTTTATGATCTTTGAATAAAGGAGCACTGCCATGATTAATGGGAAGTTCTGGCCTCTTTATTCCATTTTGTGTTCCTCTCTCCATCTGCCAAGAAGACACCCAAAGCTCTAAATATCACTGGGTTGTAAGGAATGTTTAGAATTGAAGAGCTGGTTTGACACGATTAAAAGCTTCCAGAAGGCTGTTATGGCTCCAATTATTTACTTAGCGATAGCAAGCTATTTAAATTTCATTATGGAGTAGAAAACAGGGAGATAAGAACAAAATATGGTCAGGCTGACTGTGACCTCAAAACCCTCTGCTCCTTTGGTTTATAAAAGATAGCAGGAACAGAACATTCTGATTCAAGGATCATTTTGTTAAACTGTGCATTCTCTTAAATGGAATTGTTTCTTAATCTCTTTGTGGGCCGCTAATGGCCATTTATGGAGCATTCCAAGGCAAAGTCAATGTGGACCAAATGGGGCTGCTGATTTGGGGAGGGGTCCCCCAGTGTGGAAGGTCATTGGACAATGACTCAGTAACTCCCCCCTGACCCCCGTTTCCAAGGCAAAGAAAGCAGTGCTGTCCTTTATTTTCCTCAGTCCCTTTTATATACATTACTTTGATTGTTGAAACACTTCCTCCTCTTGCCCCAGTCCTCTTGCAAGATTAGTCTCTATAGTATTTTAAACTATAACATTTCCATTGACACAACTTTTCATTTTGTTCTTCGTATAGCAGGTAGGAAGGGCTGGAGGGTATGGCAGGGTGGAGGACCTGGCCCAGTGGATTGTCAAAAGGGGCACTTAACTGATATATACACCCATGTGCACACATATGTGTATATATACACATACATTTATTTTACATTGAGGACTAATTTACATATAGTAAAATTCACCCTTTTTAATGTATAATTTTATGAATTTTGACAAATGAATACAGTTGCATAACTTCATCAAAAATCAATATACACACTGGTAGGGAAAAGTAGGTTTAGAGTTGTTCATATGAAAAAAATACTAATACAAGAATAAATTCTGTGTGTTTTCCTGATTATTTACATGAATATATATATGATCTAATCTATTTCTATCTTCCTTATCTCTTAGTATTTCTTTTATATTGTCTATTTCTTTGTCCTTGTTTTCTTCCTTCTGGGATATATATATATATATTTTATTGTTG
>NW_005371173.1:2816891-2818599 GCF_000412655.1 Myotis brandtii
CCGACCCCAGGTTTTTGCCACCCTATTGTCTATGTCCATAGGTAATGCATACATGCATATAAGGTCTTTGTTTAATCTCTTTCTGCTCCCCCACCCCCCCAGTCTGTTCCATTTCCATGCCGCTGACTCTATTTTATTCACCAGTTTATTCTGTTCACTGGATTTTTTATTCCCCAGACAGAAGCAGATTCACAAGAGACTAAGAATTCAGTGGTTCTGAATTTTGGCTGCACATTGAAATCACTTGGGAAGTTTTAAAAAGTCCTGATGCTCACACCATGCTCCAGACCAATTTCATTAGAGTCCCTGAAGGTGGAATTGAAGCAACAGTGCCTGTATAGCTCTCCAGGTGATTTCAATTTGCAGCCAAGTTTGGGACTCTTCATCAAGACTAGATTGTAAATCTCCAGCCCTGGGAGTTTGAAGGAGAAGGGATGTGAAAATAATTTCTAAAAGTCAGTTGGTCCCCTGGTTTTTTCTGTTTCTTCTGAGGACATCTGCTCCAGATCTCTATGTCTTGGCAGGAGGGATGCAGGCACTGTTTGCCACAAGGTGATGGGGGAGAGGGTTGGGGGAAGCAGAAGTAGAATTCCATCAATTCTTCTATTTTATCTTCCCAAAAATCCTGCTGGGCTGTGTCCTGTCTTAGGACAATGCCACCACTTCACAATCACCAGTATAAAACAAACCCAGTAAACTTAGGAGCTGGTCACCATGTTTTTTCCCCTACTTTACTAGTTCCTTTGGAGTAGATGGGAATGGGGCAGTGGAGGTGGGGATCAAGCAGTCATGCTCCTTCAGTATCTTGGCTGCACTGGAGCTACTCAGGGCACGACCCATGGACTGGATATATGACATCACCTGGGAGTGTGTCAGAAATTTGGAATCTTGGGCCCCACCCTAGATTCAGAATCTGTATTTAAACAAGATCCTCAAGTAATTCCCATGCATCTTAAAGTTTGAGAAGCGCTGCTTGACACAGAAGAGAAGCTGAAGAAACACATGTAAATTGAATCAGGCACCTTTGTGAACAAGTGCCTTGGAGTTTTGTTTTGGTTATGTTGTGTCTATAAAATGTTGATTTTGGATAGGTAAACACCAGAAATTGCTGCCTCGCACAACAACTTCAAAAATACAACTAAAAGACAAAACATCATCCAGAACCACAGGAAGGCTGGCTGAGTGGAAATTTTACAACTAGAAGGAAAGAGAAAAGCACACTGAAACTCAGAGGAGGTGTGGAAGTAAAGTGCAGAGGTACGGAGGAGCACGTGGAAAGGGCTGGCAACTGAGGACAGGGTTGTCTTTTTCAATCGGGAGGGAGTCTCAAGCTCCCGACTGCTCTGAACTCCAGTTCCAGGCGATTCTCTGGGGACCCAGACTCATACGGGGAGAAACTGGACTGTCTGGCATCGAACGGAACTTGAGGGCGGCTTTCTCTCAGAGGCGCTTGCAGAGATTACCGGGACACTGAGACTCGGGGCCTCTTAGGGTAGGACTGAGGAGCAGCCATAGCTGCTTGCTCCACCCTGTTGATCCCCTGAGACCCCTCCCCACCCAAGCTGTGCACAGAGGCTTTTGCATATGAAAGGCCGGGCCTTTTGCAACCTGAAAATTACCTTACAAACTGCAGCTGAATCAGAGAGACCCAGAACTTCCAAAAGAAGATCAAAGGCCCCACAGCAGCTTGCATTGCTTCACAGCTGGG
>NW_005371173.1:2820384-2829040 GCF_000412655.1 Myotis brandtii
AAGAAGAGGAAGAAGAAGAAAAAGGTAAAGATACAAATTATGAACAACAAATACACATCTATCAACAACTGAATCTAAAAATCAAGTGAATAAATAATCTGATGAACAGAATAAACTGGTGAATATAATAGAATCAGGGGTATAGAAAGGGAGTGGACTGACTATTCTCGGGGGGAAAAGGGGTGTGGGGGGTGCGGGAAGAGACTGGACAAAAATCGTACACCTATGGATGAGGACAGTGGGGGCCTGGGAGGTAAGGGCAGAGGGTGGGGTGGGAACCGGGTGGAGGGGAGCTTTGGGGGAAAAAAGAGGAACAACTATAATAATCTGAACAATAAAGATTTAATTAAAAAAAATAAAATGTTGATTTTGGTTCTTTGATTTGAGTTTTCTCTGCCCTAGGCCAGAATTCAACAATGTTGGATTTTCCTTCTATGCAGATGAATTTTTAAAACAGAATTCTTAGTTTAAGAAAAACAATGCTCTAGTAGCACCATCTACCTCTAGGTTGTAGCACTCATTGCTGTTGTAATTTTATATTTACTGGTATGAATAGCTGGCGGATGTCTGGCTCTCACATATTATAAGCTCTGGAAGGACTAGTAAGTTTACTGACTTTATTAGTCATTGCCTCCTTAGTGCTCAGTACAATGTGTGGCATACAGGTGGTGCTTAATAAATATTAATCACATAAGAGAAGTGACTTGAGCACTTATAGAGAGCTATTTAATTGATGGTTGTCTTTTGAATGTTAATATTAATGATTACACCTGTAAAGTATTATTTTGTTAAGAAATATATAGTTTTGGGAATATGTTTCTTCCATTATTACTATTTCTTGTCATTAATATTAAATCCAACTACTTGAATTTTTAGTTTTATGTTTATTTAAAAAAACTTGAATGCGCATTAGTATTCAAATAAATGTTAATATTTATTTTTAAAAAATGTCTACATTTTTTTTCATGAAAACAAAAAAAAGGTTGCCTTCAAGGAATTTCACATCTCTTTGGTATTTGAAAAGAACAAATACATTCATTATATGATATAGAAAAGCAAAAGGGTGCAGGGGTCATGGCATGTGCTGAGCATGAATCCTATTGGAATTGTTGCTACTATCATTCTTCTCTCCTTTCCCACCCCAGTTTAGGCCCAGGATAGTAGCACCACCAATTAAAATTAACTTCACTCTTTCCCCTACTCTGTCTTCTCTGCCAAATTTTCTAAGAGGTGTTCATTGTGAAATAGTTTGGCTTCCCATCAAACTGAGAGAAGTGGGAGGGAAGTGTGCCCGAGCTTAAGAAAAGCATCTGACAAAAATCCAATTTTTTATTATATAAGGTTATAAATGTGCATTTAAATAAACACTTTATTTAATTTGAATATCAAATTTTATTGGTTAAGATAGAGGATAGGTTCCTGATGTCTTTCATAGTCATGATTCCCAAAAGATATATGATTCCCTCAAAATATGATCCATTTTATAGACCGCTGCAAGGGATTCCTAGTCTGCTTTCGTGTGTGTCCCTCTTCTTTGCCTCCCCACTGCGAGCCTGATTACACATAGAGAATAATTATTTGTGCAGAAGCATTAGCCAATTAAGAAATAGACTTTTAAAAGATCATACCCAGCTTTTCTCTGGAAAACTTAAAACGAAGTTTTTGCTTTAAACTTGGCAAAGCTAAAGACCAAAGTGATGTCTATGATGAGGGCAAGTCTGACTAATAATTGGAGACTATTAGAGAGCCAGTAGCACAACACATGCTTTTGGCTTGTCAAAAGTGATGAAAGGTATGCAGAGGGGCAGAATCAAGCCACATAATGGGAGTGCTACGGAAATGATTTTGTTTTGAGCATTGCTGAGTGTTAAAGCAAAGTAACTTTTTTCAAGTTTTTCATTAAACATTAAATTATAACATGTAGAGACTTAAAAAAATGTTTAATTTTTAATTCCTAAAATGTGCATTTGTTTAACAAATAAATATAAATCTTAATGAGACATTTGGGGGCTGCACTTTCCTTTACTCTAATTAGTAGCCCCTACATTTAAAAAATGATTGCAAATTCTTCATTTCAGTAATGAAATATCAAAAAGAAAAAGAAAACAAAACAAATTATTGAGTTCCAAGTGAGAGCATTTCTTTATTTTTTTCCTAGAGAATAACTATTAGGCACAGAAAAACCAACTTGAATCTCATTTCCACACATCACTAAGGAGTTATTGAGCCATATAAGCAATGACCTTTTCCTGAAGATTAGAAAAAATTACTAGTGTGGAAAAATGGTCATTTGTTCAGGGAGGACTTGGTCATGCTCTTACCTACTCCCACTCTCTACTCTTTTCTTTGTAGACTTGGGGAAAACAGCCAGATTTAAAAACTCATTTTACCAGCAGAGGTCACCCTTTCTCCTCTATCATTCCCAGTAAATGGCTTCTTAGCGGCGATTCCTTAGTCCAAGGAAATGCAGGCGTTTTCAGCTGGGAGCACAGCCACAGGGCTGGTGGAAATATATTCAGCATTCACACCACTGTATCTTCTTACATACGCACTGTTTAAACATAGTATCTACCTGGACTCTTAAGTGGATAACTTGCATACATATAAGAAGAGCCATTAGGTTACGTATAATAATCCTATTCTTTGGTTAATCCACTTTATCAAGTATTATTCCATGCTTACTGGTGCCAGCTCAAATTTTCCCCAGTTCTCAGACTCATGGGCCAAAGAGTAGTTATCATAATCCCCTGAAGGTGAGTGGCACAAGCCCTCAGAGAGAATTCCCTTGTGAGTTTCTGTAGGGAAAAGAGGAGGAATTAAATAGGATGTGGAAGTATTGAACATGGACTGAGCATAGAACCCAGTGCCAGGACAGGAAGGTAAGCTAGAGAGGTATAAACCCCAGTCTTGGCTTCTGTTTTGGTTTGGTTTGGGAAATAAAAGCATCTATTTGTAGTTCATTTGAAGATTAACATTGGACTACAGAATAAACTTCTAGTGGATTATTCATGAGTGTCCAGCGTATGGGTCATTCCATAAGTATTGTCTACAGAAGGTCAGGGGTGTTGAGTGATGGAATTGCCCCAGTCCTGTTACCTTGCACTGGGGGATGGGGTGGGGTGACACTCAGCACGTGTCTGGCCAAACCCAAAAATGGATTTTAGGAATTCCTATTCTCTTCCTCCCTTCATGGGGAAATAATAGGCACTTTCTTGGGGTCCCTGGGAAAGCTGGGCTTATTGGTTTTACAATGGTTGGTGAAGATATTTTCTAAATTAAATTCCCTCCCTTCCTTCTCTTTCTTTTCCCTTTTTGTGTAAATCAAAGTTTTTGTTGGCATCTTATAAGTTTAAAAATGCAGTGTGTTTTGGGATTCTCTGTGGCTCTGCTCTTCCCTTGGGCTCCAGGTAGCACAATCATAGTGTACAGGTGATGAGGTAGTGCTTCCTAAAGAACAGAAACGTACCTGTCCCTTCCAGGAAGTGGGGTAGCCAAATGATCGTGACAGTGGACTTTGATTAATGCATGTGAGGCCACGCATCCCAGAGAGGAAAATCTACCTGTGCTCTCGACATCACTCTCTGGGGTCCTCCTCTTACTGGTCACTGAACCTCTGCCTCTTCCAGCTGGCTCTGGGCTGAGTCACCTGCTACCTGTCTGCCCATCATCATGCCTTGTAGAAGTGATGCTGCCTTGCCAGAGACTGTGGATAAATAGACAGGAATTTTGCAAGCTGATTTTTAAACCACTGATAGCTTGAAGTCAGCCTTGGTGGAAATATTTACAACAGGGAATGGCCAACACTGCAAATCAAACCCCGCCTCTTGCCAGCTTACCCGTCCTCCAAAGCTGATATGCTCCTTTTAGTACCAACTGAAACATGCTCACAACACCTTATTTTAACAGTGACACACTTTGGGGTTGTTTTGATGTAAATACTTACTAGGAAAAAAAGAGAGAAAATAGCCTCACTTCCTTCTCCTCCTCCTTCAAAAGCTTTAAAACAAAGTTGTTTGTTTTTATCAAGTACAGATTTCTACTCTTAATGTTAACCAGAGTTTGTTTAAAAGACGGGCAAGTTGTCCCAGCTTTCAGGCACAGTTTGATTCCTTTCTTTAAGCCCCCACTAGACCAACTTTCCTTTTAAAATCCCCTCATTTGCTTCTTCCTGTCTCCTCTGGCTTTCTGAGGGTAACTGTCCCAGACATTGTCCTTACCCCAATGCATCAGACTCTTCATCAGTCCTTTTAGGCTCAGGAAGCCATTCCAAACCCTCCTTGGGTTTGTTTGTGAGGGACGGTGGCTATTTTCAGTTTCTCCATGGAATTATCCTCTTATTTCTTCACAGGTCAAATCTGGACTCCAAATCATTGCCCTTGGATATTCAGGAGAGAGAAAGTTGCTCATTCATCACCTTCCTCACCCAGATAGTGAGCACTGCTTCTACCCACTCTGAGGCAGGTACATTGATGTAGGTCCAGAGGCTGTATTTTAGAAAAAAGAATGTGGATTATAGAACCTATGGGTTAGCGGTATTGTGAGGAGGTTGCCTCACCTCTGCTAGGGACATGGTCATATTTATTTCCCTAAACACAGGGCCTAAAAGATTAGTTTATCCCCATTTGTTGACTGACCCAGTTTATTGGCTTCAACATAGGGGGTTTTGGGTGGAGGGGAGGGTGTCACAATTTAGATAATAGCAAATGGGAACTGATTCTGCTTTAAAAATATTTATAGGAGAAAGAAATGTCTAGCCCTGGCCAGTGTTTCTCAGTGGTTAGAGTGTCAGCCCACACACCGAAGGTTGTGAGTTGATTCCCGATCAAGGGCACGTAGCTGGGTTGCAGGTTCATCCCAGGCCCTGGTCACAGCATATGCAGGAGGTAACCAATCAATGTCTCTCTCTCTCTCCCTCCCTTCCTCCTTCCCCTTCCTTCCACTCTCTCTCTCTAAAAAAAGAAAAGAAAAAAAGAAAAAAAGAAATGTCCTCACAATCTCCCTTAATTCCCTCTTTCAGATTAAACAACGCTTCAGGAAAGTCTTCCCCATGGCCTAAGTCCTACTGGAGGCAGGGCGAAGCCATTTTTTTCTCCTGGCCTCAGTTGGGGAGTGAATCCTAATTCTGTATATCTGTGGTTTGCATCTGTGTATCTACACTTATCCCTCAAAATTTCTCCACTCAAAATTAATTTTTATTCATTCAAATTTAAATAACAAACATGTGCAGTAATTTAAGAAGAGGTACATGTAGCCAAGTCAAACAAACAGTGGTGGGGCTTTATGACTCTCAGAAGTGAGAACTCTTATTCCTCAAAAACCCTAATGACACAGTGGGTTTGAATGTCACCATTACATTATCCCTCATCCTTCTTTTCTCCCCTAATTAAGTCCTTTTGCAATCCCACTTATTTTGCTAGCTGTCGAGGATATAAAATAAATCAGGGTGGAAGTCAGACAGCATGCCTGTTTATTCCTCATTCCTAGTTAGTTTTCTTCTTCGTAAATTGGGGTTTTGTGCCTCTTTTGGTAGGAGAAGTTCTTCTTGTGTTTGCCAGGTATTTTTGCAGAGTGGGGAATGGCAATAGAAGCTGGAAAATGTTAATGGTGAGAGGGTAGCATTGGGGAAAGAAGCTGAAGCCTAGGTACAGGCCACTTTTCTGTGCATGTTTGCATTTAACAGGAAACTTCTGGAAGCAAGATGCTTGAATGCAAAGAATCTGAACCCTGTGATGAGGATTTCAGGCAGGCCGGTGAGAGAGATATTTTGTGGAGTGTGTGGGGACTTTCTTCATCATCTAGACAAGCGTCTGCCTCTTCCCTACTTATGAGAGCGGGGCTGGGGCAGGCCTGAGACTCAGCCATGGAGAAGTGTTGGAGATATGACTGTGTTTTTGACACAGATCCTAGTCTCTGAATAGGTTATACTAGGATTTGGGGTTCCTCTGCCCATGTGTGGCCCCAGGTACACAAGCTTGAAAGGAGTGGATCTGGGCCACGTCAGGGATGGGGCTGGCTGTTGGCAATCCTAGGTGTAGCTTCCCTTCCCCTGGTGGAATCCTGACTCTCAGGACTTCAGAGCTCAGAGGCACCGTAGAAGCCCAGTGAGTGTAAGCCTTTCATTTCACAGATGAAGTCACTGATGCCCCAGAGGACTCCACCCTCTTTCTGGGCTTGTCAGAGGCACTTACGAAATACATGTTGACTTGACATGGCCCACTGTGAAATCTGCGTAACAGAACTCCGCACATGGCAGCTGGATTAGACTGCCAGCAGCTGGGAATGATTCTCCCTCTGTTGGTTAAGCTTAAATGGTGGGGGAGTAGCAGCGGGGCATTGTGGGAAGTGTGGCTGGTACAACCCGAGTGAAGGTCGAAAGCCTCCCTTCACAGGTAAACTTGAGTTTAATAGACTGTCAGAACTGGAAGGGAATCTTATAAATTATTAAGATCACCCCCCTCAGGTTACAGATGAATAAACTGAGGCTCAGAGAAGGGAACAGATTTGGCTGATGCGTTGCTGGCAGAACTGGGTTTTGTGCCCAGCACGCAGGCTTCCTGATCGAAGTTCTTGCTGTGCCACGGAGCCTCTCCTGGCAGCATGTTGTAAATGTGAGATTGACTGTACTGTGTGGAAGCAGAGGATATGAAACACACTGGAAGGGAGGTGCAGGTAGGCAGTGAGCACACAGAGCGAGGCCTGGCCAAACGCAGCCTGGATTTCTCTTCCTCAGCCATTTTGCGACTTAAGATGGAGCGAGAGTTATTGTCCTACTAGAGAAATAGAACCGTATAAATTAAACCTGCAATGGCCTGTCTGCTGAAGGTGTGAACAAGGCCGATAAATCCCTGGGAGCTTAGGAAACATCTGCTCCTTACCTTGAAGGCAGAAATGTTACCATAAAGCAGAAAAAGCCAGGGCTGGAATCTTTCACTTTCTCTGAAAGGATAAAGATGGAGCCCAACCTTCAGATAAACTCCAATAGCTGAGGGAGATACCGCCTCTGTCCTTTACTAAGCAGGAAATTTCCCACTTCTGCCTTGCCAACCTCAGCTCTTCAGTGACCTTGTGCTGTTCCGCAGCCACAGAAGGGAGCCTTGGCCTGCCCAGGGTACTTTCCACTGAGCCCCAGTGGTGGATGGGTAAATTGAGTCAGCAGGAGGAATGACAAGAAGTTTTCCAGGCAGAAGAGGAAGCAGGAGTTGGGGCAGGCCACCAGGCCCAGGTGGGAGAAGTCAGGGAGATATAAGGTCAGGAATGTAGGAGATCAGAATTGGATTGCTAATCTAATATCAGGAATCTTGGAATCAGAGGCATATGAGGAAGCACCATGAAGTAGACCTAACATGTGAAATGCTGATTTCTAGCAAGAGGAAGCCTTCTTAAACACAAAGGTGGCTGGTGGTTATCAGAGGAAAAGGGGTGGAGGGGTCATAGAAGGTAACATGGGTTAATATATGGTGATGAAAGATTTGACTTTGGGTGGTGGGCACACAGTGTAATATACAGATGTATCATAGAATTGTGCACTTGAAACCCATATAATCTTTTTTAAAAAAATATTTTTATTGATTTCAGAGAGGAAGGGAGAGGAAGAGAGAGATAGAAACATCAATGATGAAAGGGAATCATTGATTGGCTGCCTCCTGCACGCCCCCTACTGGGGACCGAGCCCGCAACCCAGGCATGTGCCCTTGACCAGAATCGAACCTGGGACCCTTGAGTCCGAAGCCTGACGCTCTACACACAGAGCCAAACTGGCTAGGGCCCCATATAATCTAATTAACCAATATCACCCCATATATTTAATCAAAGATGGCAAATAGGTAACATCTTGTTTGTCAGTCCCAGCTGAATGATGGTGGCCACTTGAAGTGTGGTATCTAGGAGGGTCATAATTCCTGACTGGGGTAAAGGGTGCTGTGTCCATTGATGATGTCTGCTATGGACAGGTCAAAGAAGAGACTGCCATATTTCCCATTCCTACCTCATTTGATGGCCTCTCCTAATATTCCTTGTTATACCTAACTGGTTTTTGCAGCTTGTACCTATGTGCCTTGTACCACCCATAATCTTTCAGTATTCTGAGCAGGTGCTATGTTGTTGGTCCAAGTAATAAATGAGCAATCTTCTTTAATTTGCCCCCCCTGTGGTGGAGTCTAAGACTTGTTCTCTTTATATACTATGTTCAACAGCAAACAGTATTGCATATATACAATCTTTTACATTGAAAATAATAGGGAATTAAAAAACTTAGAAGCTGTGCTTAGACACAGACCACCATCTTTGACCCTGTGGCCATGGAGTTCCCTCTCTCACATTCTCTCAGAGGAGCCTGGGAACTGTAGTGGATGGTGAGGAGGCAAGGTGGTCTATGTCATGCTTCTTGCTCTACCATGGGATAAGATCTTCTTTTCCAGATTGATAAGGAGTAGATATTTAATAAATAGTTGGTAAGTGAAATGAACTCTACTTTTGGTATTTCTGCAGGGACAGGTGTCAAAGTCCACTTACCTAGGAAGTAATATGTGTAGAGAGGTATGCACCTGGGATCAGACTTGGGTGTTTCTCTGATTGCTTCATAGTATGACTTCGGGAAAATTACTTGATCTCTTTGAGTTTCAGTTCCTCCTCCTCCTCCTCCTCCTCCTCCTCCTCC
>NW_005371173.1:2829058-2849203 GCF_000412655.1 Myotis brandtii
TTCTTCTTCTTCTTCTTCTTCTTCTTCTTCTTCTTCTTCTTCATCTGTAAGGTGGGGTAATAATGTCTACCTTACCATCTGATAGTATTAAAATATTAATATGCACGAGTGTTTTATAAATCCCTATAAAATGCACGAGATTATTATTATGATATTGAACATGAAAATTTGTTAGGTACAAAATACATAACGATTACATTAGAATATGAAATATGGGGCCTCTTTTGAATGGGATATTCACTTCATATTTTATTCACCGATCTAGAATTCATAGTAACATTCTCTTTTTACACTTTCTGATGATGCCAAACTTCCAATCTATAATGAAAATATTTGAGCTGTTTCAGCGAAGGTGGAGAATTTCCCCCTCCTCCTCCATGGGCTGGATGCTCCAAGGAGAGAAGGGGCTTGCATTTTAAAATGAATGGCCAAGTGAAGGGTGTTATCTTGGACTGAAAACTGGAGTAGAGTTAACCGGCCTAAAGAGGCCTTGGTCTCTTTGTTAGCTTTTGTTGATGAACTGAGCCAAATGGACAAAGAGCCAAAGGGACACAACAGGAATTGAGGTTGCTTGTCTGGAGCTTGCTTTATCCCAGCACCTGACTCCCTTCCCTGTAGTTTTGCCAGGACATAGTCTCGGTTGCTAGATTAGATTGGGGAGTTTCTGGCAAATTCTATTTTGCTAATTTGGGCAGAAGAAGGTATTATCCCACTTAAGTTCAAAGCTCTGCAATTTGGAGCTAGTGCACTTTGAGCTGAGAAGATTAAATGCCATGTTGGCAACTTGTTTTAACTTTCAATTCCTAGAGTTAGGAGAAAAATAAGATTGCAAATATCATTTGCTGTAATGATTAGCTCCAGTGAGGGATTCCATCTACAGTCATTTGTTTCAAAGCTCTAATTGGCTGAAGCCTCTATGTTTGATCGTTAACAAAATGGTCTCCTCTTTCTACCATGTTAATAATATTATTTAATAGTAATGCAGCTTTGATTTCTTCCTGGGCTAGGTTGCTATTTTTCTGGAACTGAGAAGTGTTGGTTTAAAATTTTGCCACATATGTGACATGGCAAAATTCCATCTTGGAACTCTCCAAGCTTGGACTGTTCAAAAAGATGGGACTGGAAGGAATATTGTTGGCCCAGCTGTGGGAAGCAGTTTGTTTAGATCAAAACGAACCAAAGAGATTGGCTTATGTGGAAACTTTATACCTGTCCCACATGTTTTAGACCCTTCTGAAAAAAACAAACAGCTCCATATTTGCAATTACAAGGTCAAAGAGTCACACAGTGGCCCTGGTGCCAATTTAACTAACTGAGTCCTCAAGCAGTCAGCACTGATGTTGTTAAGTGAGAGTATGTTGTGGCCACTTAACCAATCTCTGCACCTGGAAAAAATAAAAAAATACAACAAGAAAGAAAGCAAAGTGATTTTGAAACCAGTGAGCTATAGTGACAATGTTCAGATGCCGAGCTCCTGAGCGGTCTCTACATTCCAGATTTGGAAGGATATTTGAAAAGCATGCATTTTTATGGGAAGAATTTCCTTAATCCATATCTCAGGGGCAAGATTAACACTGTGCAACACCCTGTATAGACCTGGATTTCTGGAACGATATTCTCATGAAAAGTGTCTCATTGACCATGTCGTCTTTTTCTTTCTCTTCTGTCTTAAGCCAGCTGGTTCATCTCCTGAAATTCAATATGCTCCCCTTTTTATTTTCAGATATGTCAGTGCACAAAAGAGGCCCATGAAAAGAAACAGCTGCACTGATACCAGCAAGAGCTGCTGCAGCTATAGATATGAGGCATGCACCTGCATGGAGTTGGGTGGTTGGAGATTTGTCAGGGAAGGGAATATCATGGAACATCAGGACTCCAAAGCCAGAGGGATGGATGGCTCCAGGGTGGCAAATTGGATACCCCAGTGCTCACCTGTAGGTCATGGGATCACACCTGCCTTGAATTAGTCAAAAGGATTTCAGGATGAGGGTTAGTCATTTATGAATGGAATGATTAGCTGGCTGTAACAGTTCCTAATAAACAGATTGCCTCTATCAAAGACATCTATTCAGTGAGCCACAAACAAGTGACAACTCTGTAGCCCTCATGCAGAAGAGGGCAGGATTGCTGAAGACTCCTGTTAAGGCTGTGTCCTCATGTAGCAGGGAGTGAGCAGAGGAGTGACACGATCTGACATATGTTTTCATAGACTCACTCTGATAGGTGTGTTAGGGATAGACAGTAAGGGAAGTAAGAAATGATGTTGCTTGGAGTATGGGGTATTGCTGAAAGAGGTGAGAAGCTGTTGGATTCTGGGTATATTTTGAAGTTCGATTCAGAGTGTGAAAGAAAGAGGGTAAAGGGTGCCTCTAGGGCAGTGATGGCGAACCTTTTGAGCTGGGCGTGTCAGCATTTTGAAAAACCCTAACTTAACTCCGGTGCCGTGTCACATATAGACATTTTTTGATCTTTGCAACCATAGTAAAACAAAGATTTATATTTTTGATATTTATTTTATATATTTAAATGCCATTTAACAAAGAAAAATCAACCAAAAAAATGAGTTCGCGTGTCACCTCTGACATGCGTGTCATAGGTTCGCCATCACTGCTCTAGGGTTTTGACCTGAGCAACTAGATGGGCTGAGTTGCCAGCCACTAGATGGAAAAGGCTTTATGGAAGAACAGATTTTGGGTGTGTGTGTGTGGGAGAGTATCAAGATATCAGTATTGGTTATGTCTATTAGTCATCCAAATGGAGGGGGTGGGTAGGCATTTGAATCTTACGAGTCTGGAGTTCAGAGAGGTTCTAGCCAGAGACAAAAATCTGGGCATTGTCAGTGGGTAATTGAGATCCACTGGAACTGAATGAGATCATTGGGGTAATGGGGCATATAGAGAAGAGACTAAATGCTGAGTCCTGTGTCCTCCAGTATGAGGAGGTTGAGGACATCAGGAGGAGTACATGAAGGAGAATGAGAAGCCACAGCTATGAGGTAAGAAGAAAACTGGAAGAATGCGGTGGGCAAAGGGTTTCAAGGTGAGGAAGGGAGCAGCCATGTCCAGTGGTATGTAGGATGAGCCCTGGGCATTGACAGTTGGATTTAGCCACATGGACATTACTGGTGACTTTGATGAGCAATTTTAATGGAGCGATGGGGATCATCTGATTGGAGGGAGTATAAAAGAGAATGAGAGGAGAGGATTTGGCAAAGTGGCACTGGACAATTCTCACAGAAGGCCCATTGTGGGGCTATTCTTGAAGAGGTACAACTGAACTATCTGTCCTCTGGAGATCAGGACAAATGTCACTAGGGGCTCACCAGTGAGGACATTTGTCTTTAACAATGCCTCAATATATAAGGACTATAGGGTTAGTTGAGAAGAACAGATCAGTGGAATGAACTGTGTGGTTGGCTGAAGCATGAATACATATAGTATATAATAAACACTGTTCCATGGTATTCGGGGGGTAGCAATTTTTCTGAAAACCCACCTCAATGTCAATCTGAGAACACCTGTTCCCCACATGTGGTCAAATCACCATCCCAGCAAGGAGTTTTATTATATGGGAGAGCAGAGAAATGGCGTGGTGATCAGAGGAAAAATAGAGTGAGAAAGGTGTTTTTTTTAAATTTTCTTTTTTAAGGTGGGAAAAATAACATGTCAATGAGTGATAATCTAGTAGAGAAGGAAAATTTTGATGATGTAGGAGAGAGAGGGGAGGATTGTTGGAGCCATGCCCTTGAGAGGAATCCATGGTGCAGGTGCAGAGGCTGGCCTTCTGTAGGAGCAAGGATGGCCCATCCATAGTAAGGGGAGAAGGCTGAGTTTATGGGAGCAGATGCTGGTGGGTGGGTAGAAGTGGAAGTGGGAGACTGAGTAGTTCCTTTCTGAGTGCTTTTGTATTTTCAGTGAGGTAGGAAGTGAGGTTAGCAGCTGTGAGTGAGGATGGGAGAGGAGGTGCTGAAGGCTGAGAAAAGATGACTGTCATATAGGAGGGAATGAAGTGTGATGGCCAGGTAGCATGAGGACCCAGCCGAGGTCATGGAAATAAGTTACATTAAGACTAGTGGGTGTTGGTTGTATCATTTTCTCCAGCTACATTCAGCTGGGGGGTACAGTCCAGAGCAGGTAGAGAGTTAGATTTCAGATGATGCCAATGGAGTTCTACAAAGCAGGAGAGGGACACCATGAGGGTTTCTCTTCTTTTTCATTAAAAGGAACTGACTATGGACTTACTAAAGAATTTAATGAAATATTAATGGGTTATGACCCACAGTGTGAAAATCATTGATCTACATGGAATACTTATATTTTCCTTACTGGTTTCTTAATGTAGAGATATAGCCTCAGAAAAGATTTTTCTGAAAACCCACCAGGCATTTGTTGACAAGGTACCTAACATAGTTTTCAGTGCTGTGGGGGGAGACAGTGGTGGGGTAAGACACAGTTCCTGCCTTCAGGGTGATGAGTTGGTGAGGATGTGAGTCAGGCAGGGGTTGGTAGACACCTGAGATGCTTGTTCTCATTAAGCACCTGGGTCAGATTTTACTACTCAAAGCAGGTGCCCAAACAGCACTGATGTCCACCTCAATGTCAATCTGAGAACACCTGTTCCCCACATGTGGTCAAATCACCTGACCTTAAGACTGTCAACTCCTTTAATTTGAGCAGTAAACTCTATTAGTGCATCCTAAAATAGTATCAATCTTTTAAGCAACCTTGGCAAACTGCTGACTCACATTAAACTTATGGCCAACGTCTATCAGACTTAAAAAAAATCTTAGTTCTCATCAATTTTTATTATATAGCTAACTTTTAAAGGGGAGGGTAGTGTGGGATAAAGTAAATGCCCTTCTATTGGAGGTTGGGGAATGTGTGCTTTGGAGCTAAAGATACACAATTGTTGAGTGGGGATAAAGTCAGGGATTCTCTCTAATTTTGATTCATCTTAGAACATATGGCCCTGCAGGAAACAGTTTTTGATGCAAAAAAAATATTTCATATTTTTATTCTATTTTTGGTGTTTGATTCAAAGGGGGATATGAGTTAGGACAAAGATGCTATAATCTACTCATCTTCTAATCATATTTTAATTCAATATAAAAGGCATTCATTTCTTTCTGAGACATTCAGTGTTTATGGTCCCAGACATGGCATTTGCATCCTGTTTATGGTTTGGATGCTTTGTGCTAACATACTTGCCATGGAGTCAGTTGGGCTTGCCTTTCCAGGCAACAGTTAAACCAGCAGGAGACCACTTGTGTACAATTTGTTGGAATGAAATCTGCATTTTGGGATTAGATTACTTAGTAGTGTCATTCTGTGTTGAGTCGACTTTGTGGGTGGTCTCCAATAAACCGTAGGCGTACAGCAAGTGTCAGCCCTGATTATCTCCAAGCAAGCTTGTAATGACTGCACAGCTTGGTATTTACAAGAAAAACCAGCTTCCTTAACTTTTAATTCAGGGAATGTAGGGGCATGGATAAACTCCCACAAAAGGGTGACAGAAGGCCCATTGTGGGGCTATTCTTGAAGAGGTACAACTGAACTATCTGTCCTCTGGAGATCAGGACAAATGTCACTAGGGGCTCACCAGTGAGGACATTTGTCTTTAACAATGCCTCAATATATAAGGACTATAGGGTTAGTTGAGAAGAACAGATCAGTGGAATGAACTGTGTGGTTGGCTGAAGCATGAATACATATAGTATATAATAAACACTGTTCCATGGTATTCGGGGGGTAGCAATTCTTTAGGGCAGTAGTTCTTAATCAAGGGAGATTTGATCCTCCATTTGTCAATGTATGAAGATATTTTTGTTGTCACAACTATTTTTATTGCTACTATAAGGCCAGGGATGCTGCTACCGATCCTACAATGCACAAACTGCTCTCCCCTTCTCTTACACCCAAAATATCAGTAGTGCCGACGTTGAGAGCCTCTGCTACAGGTACCACAACAGTGGGAGTAATGCATTCTTGTCCTTCCTAATTTTCTCCTTTCCCTCAATATCCTCTGATCCAATTTGATTCCTTCAGTGTCCCTGCCTGGAACCCTCATGGTACTAGAGTTAAAAGATTACAGAGCCACGTAGTGTAGAGAGTGTCCACTTTAGAAATGGAAGATCTGGGTTAAATCCCAGCCTAATGCCTTCAGCTTGGGTGACTTCAGGGGGAAATTACTTAATTTCTCTGAGCCTTAAGGTAAAAAAATATGAAATAATGGGGACCGCAGTCCTTACCTTACTGGGTGAAAATGAGGATTACATTTATATACATTTATTAGTACTTGGTTTACTAGGTAGTAGATATTTCATAACATTTTTATCATTGCACATTCTTATCCTTGCTTGGAATTACTAAAGTTCAGTTTCCCTACCTTGAAACATCCCAGCAATTTCTTTTTATTGTGGAAAATTTACAAAATAGATAATCTGGAAGAAAAAATTAAATCATTTGTATTCTTACGCCTTGGAAATAAACACTGCTAATGCTTCTTTTGTATATGTATTTTCCACCTCTCAATATGAACCAACCAACTCTCTCTTTCTTTCTGTTGGTTCATACTGTGTATACTGTTTAGTGACTGGCTTTTTAGACTTAATGATGTATGAGAAACATCTCTCCATGTCAATAAGTATAGATCTACATAATCATTTTAAAAAGCTGCCTAGTGTTTTATTGTATTGATGAACCATGACTTAGTCCATCAATCCCTTATATTCTTGGACAGTTAGATCATTAAGGTTAGTCTTCAAAACCTAGAGAATGTCTTGTCTAGGTTTTATGGAGTTAATGGTTTGGAGTTCTAGAGAGCCAACCCTTTCTGTGCCCACTCACTACTAGATAGTTCATTCAGGAGGACAGCTCTCTGCACAGGATACAGAGCATTATATAGTGGTTCAGAGCTCAGGCTCTGGAGCCAGGCTGCATAGGTGCAAATCCCAGATTTCCTGCTTGCGTATATAACCTCACCTACTTGAGCCTCAGTTTCCACATCTGTAAAATAGTGAAACCAATTGTGTCTGAATCAATTGTGTCTCAATCAGTTGTTCTGAGAACTATAGGAGGTAGGATATGTCAGGCACATACTCCAAGGTCTGGTGGTATATAACCTCACCTACTTGAGCCTCAGTTTTCACATCTGTAAAATAGTGACACCAATTGTGTCTGCATCATAGAGTTGTTCTGAGAACTATATGAGGTAGGATATGTCAGGCACATACTCCAAGGTCTGGTAGATACTAAGTAATCAATACATTTTAACTTGCATCAGGCAGGAATGAATAACTGACAAGCTGAGTGCTTCCTGGAAGTTTTTGTCCCATTACTCAGAAGTCCATGCTGCTCTGTGTAAATTATTATCTAACACTATCAAGTGTCTTTCTACCCAGGAGCAGCTGCAGTTGGAATGTAAAGATCTCTACTTGCTGTCATTGTGAGGCTTTGGGTCTTAACTGCTGTGTATTAGTTTCCTATTGCTGCTATAACAAATAACCACAAATGTGGTGGCTTAACACAACAGAAATTTATTATCTCAAAGTACTGGAGGTCAGAAGTCTAAAGTCATTTTTTTTGGGCTAAAATAAATTTATTGGCAGGGCTGTGTTCCTTCTGGAGGCTTGAGGCAAAACTGGTTTCTTTGCCTTTTCCAGCTTCTAGAAGCTGCCCACATTCCTTGGCTCATGGCCTCGCATCACTCTGACTTCTGCTTCTGTTGTCACATATCCTCTAACTCTGACCCTCCTGCCTCACTCTTATAAAGACACCTGTGATTACCTTGGGCACACTAGGTAATTTAGAATAATCTCTCTATTTCAATGTCTGTTACCTTGATCACATCTGCAAAGTCTCTTTTACTGTGTAAGGTAGCATATTCACAGGTTCTGAGGATCAGGAGGACATCTTTGGGAGGTTATTATTCAGCCGACCACATAACTGTGTAAACTACTTTCATGCTCACTTATTTGAACTCTTAACGTTTCTGGTAGCTCAGATCCTGGGACACCTGACAGGTATCTGAGTGCTGCGATCCTTGCCCTGGACCAAGTTTAGCATCTGAGCAGTGCCTCTGTTGCAGGCAGTGGGTGGGCACAAGAGAACATTGCCAAGACAGTGGTCAGTTATCTGGGTGCTGAGCTTGTCCCATTTCTCAGCTTCTCTCCTTGACTTAAATGGTGTCTGGTTGCTCTGGAGTCTCTCCAGCTGGCTGTCACACAATTTTTCCTCCTAAGGACTGCCAGAACTCCTGTCCCCTTGGCCACGTGGCCACTGGCCTGGAACAGTTATTCTCCCTTTTTCCTCTCTTCAAACTGCCTGGCTTCAGAGCACCTCATACTCCTATTCATTAGGGTGAATTTCCAACTATGTTCCTCTAGGTGGCTTTATTCTCCAGAATGTAATTAGGGGAGCCTGCTCACCGTCACGGGTTCACCCTGCCTCCCCCAATAATCATCCTTCCTTTACCTTATCCAGCCTGTGCTCCCTCTGTCCAGCTCCAAATACTCTACATGTTCATGTGGCCCCAGGAGCACCTCCACTGCCTTACTAGTCCACCCAAGGCTCAGGCAGGGGACTGTGGCCTCATGCCATAGTGAGACCACTGGAGGTGGGCACTCTGAGGGCAGGTATATAAGTTTCCCCTAACACAAAGCTGGAGTGGTTGGCTGAAGAGATTCTCTGGGCCCATGGTTGGTGCAATCTTTCCTATGTCATCTCCCTGCTCTTGGTCAACTTTCTGGGGTGGGACATTGGGTGAATGGGCTCCATTCAGGTTCCTTCCTGTAGTCTTTCTTCCCAGATCTATCTCACCTGTACCCAGCAGAAAGTCCAAATCTCTTCTTGTTTTCTTGTCACCATGACCCTCAAGGCCCAATCAGGGAGATGGAATCACCCTTTAGATTGGAGCTCTTTAGATTAGTAA
This sequence comes from Myotis brandtii, assembly GCF_000412655.1. Classification (NCBI taxonomy): domain Eukaryota; kingdom Metazoa; phylum Chordata; class Mammalia; order Chiroptera; family Vespertilionidae; genus Myotis; species Myotis brandtii. Next base: position 2,837,987 of record NW_005371173.1, read on the forward strand.
CATACTGTTGGCTTTCCCAAGCAGGGCCTCGTTGGTTGCTTAGAAGCATCAGGCTCTGATTTTTAGTCAGCAAGAAAACAAGTTGCATTTTGATATAAAACACAAGTTGACTATTCCTATCCTTGTATGTAGATCCTACTTTCTCACCCTCAGGCAAACAAGAATGATGGCTTATCCTTTCCCTCTTCCACACATTCTTAAATCTGTTTTTTATTTTAGTTTTTGAAAATTTGCTTGGCGTTACAGAACCATTAGCTGAACATAAAGAGAGAAAAAAATTCACCCATGATACCAATGTCATCCCTGACAAATTAAACTATTTTTATTTTTTCCATATTGCCTTCCAGTTTTTGTCCCCATGAACATATAATTTAAATGGTCGTAATCATAGTGTAGCTATCATTTTGTGTTCTGCATTTTCCACTTAGCATTAATTATATCATAAGCATTTTTTCCATGTTGCTGCACAGTCATCGTAATTATCATTTCTAATGCTATATAAGAATTCATCAAGAGGGGAGTAGATTACTTAACCCCTATTCTGTTGTGGGGCCTTTTACATTCCTTCTTAGTCTTTTTCTCACTGGGGGTTGCCCTTGATATCATGTCCCTTGCTGTCCTCTGGGTGAGAGAGGAAGGGGAGGCAAGCAGTGAAGGAGAAGAAAGACAACCCCCAAGCAGAGGGAGTTAAAAGAAGCCTGCTTTACACACATTCCAAGTTAAGATTCCTAATAGTAAGAGCTGAAAGGAAACATTGACCTTGACCTTCTTCTTCTGCTTCTTCTTTTTTAAAAAATATGTTTTTATTGACTTTTTAGGAAGAGAGGAAGAAAGAGGGAGAGAGAGATAGAAACATTGATGAGAGAGAAACCTGGATCGGCTACCTCCTATGTGCTTCCTATTGGGGATGGAGCCAGCAACCCAGGTATGTGCCCTGACTAGGAATTGAACTGGGGACCTCCTGGTCCATGGGATGACACTCAACCAACTGAACCGGTTGGCCTTGACCTTCTTAAGCCCCTTCACTGATGGCTGTTTTTTAAAAAAATATATTTTATTGATTTTTTACTGGCCTTGACCTTCTTAAGCCCCTTCAATGATGGCTATTTTTAAAAAAATATATATTTTATTGATTTTTTACGGAGAGGAAGGGAGAGGGATAGAGAGTTAGAAACATCAATGAGAGAGAAACATAGATCAGCCGCCTTCCGCACACGTCCCACTTGGGATGTGCCACAACCAAGGTACATGCCCTTGACTGGAATAGCATCTGGGACCCTTCAGTCTGCAGGCCGATGCTCTATCCACTGAGCCAAACCAGTCAGGGCCTGATGGCTATTTTTGAGAATGACTTTTTCACTTACATTTGGAATGGCTTTCAATGCATAGAGGAAAGGTGGATGTAGGACACTGGTTGAGGAAATAAATGTAACTTACCAGTTCTAACTTCCCTAGCTATGAAAATCAACTCCCAAATGCTATTCTAAATGCTAAAAATATAGGTTTAATTTTTGTTAATCAAATATTTGTGCTGATTAGAACTAACATAATAACTTGAGAGGATTTCAATTATGAAGGTGTTTCTTAAAGCATCACAAACTCTAGGTCCATGAGATGCTTTATGAAATAAGGGTCTCTTGACAGAAATATCTGGGAAACAGTAATTTTGTATGCTAGATACCCTTCTCTGGTATTCAATATGCCCATTAATATAGTCAATGCTCTGAGAGGTCCTGCAGGAAGGAAGAGTGTTTAACTTTGTTTCCCAAGGCCACTGGGTGCTTTTGTTATATGGAACTCCATCAGTCAGAGCTTATTCAGGAAAATACTAGTATAAACAAGCTAGGTAATTCAGAGAGGCCTGGCAATAAAGTTCTAGTTTAAAAGTGTTGGGAGAGCTGAAAGAGTGAAAAAGGTGACTCAGAGATTGGCAACTGTAGGAAGTAGCTGCAACCCCAAAGTGTAGACATGGTATTCCCAGAATGTGGGACATACTTTCTTCTCTAATCCTGGGGGTAACACCTAAGGTACTAAGACCAGCAAGCAGGCCACAGAGCATGGTGGGACACATAGAGCAGGGTGCGGGACTACTGAAGAGGTGCTAAGCCCTAGTGCTGGGACACAAAGTGGGGTGAGCTGTGGGTGCTGGATCTGTGGAAGCACTCTAGAACTCTTTCCTGGCAAGGTGTCCCCTCTGTGATAGGCAGGATTCTCATCCCCATGACCTCTGCCATCTGACAGCATGCTGAACATGTCACATTTTTGCTGAAAGAGACTTTGCAGATGTAATTAGAGTTACTGATCAGCTAACCTTATGATGGGGAACTAATCCTGGGTTATCTGGCATGGACTCAATGTAATCTCTAGCACTTAAAAGTAGAAGAGGAAGTCAGAATGGGAAGTCAGAGAAATTCAGAGCATGAGAGGATTCAATGTACATTTACTGGCTTTGAAGATGGAAGAGGCCAGAAGCCAAGGGATGTGAGCAGCCTCTAGAACAGTGGTTCTCAACCTTCCTAATGCCGCGACCCTTTAATACAGTTCCTCATGTTGTGGTGACCCCCAACCATAAAATTATTTTCGTTGCTACTTCATAACTGTAATTTTGCTACTGTTATGAATCATAATGTAAATATCTGATATGCAGGATGTATTTTCATTGTTACAAATTGAACATAATTAAAGCATAGTGATTAATCACAAAAACAATATGTAATTATATATGTGTTTTCCAATGGTCTCCCTGTGAAAGGGTTGTTCGACCCCCAAAGGGGTCGTGACCCACAGGTTGAAAACCGCTGCTCTAGAAGCTGAGAATGACCACCAGCTGACAGCCAGCAAGGAAACCTCAGGGATCTCAGTTCTACAACTTTATGAAACTGAATTCTGCCAACAAGCTGAATGAGCCTGGAAGTATAATCTCTCGCCATAGAAGAGCCCAGGCTGACCAACACTCTCATCTTGGCCTTGTGAGACTCTAAGCAGAGAACTTGGCTGAGCCCACTGAACTTCTGACTTATAGAATTGTGAGATAACAAATGAGTGTTGTTTTAAACCAGTAAGTTTGTGGTAAATTGTTTTGGAAGTAATAGCAAGTTAATACACACTCCCATCTTCTAGTAACCTGCCATTCTCTCCCATCTGCAGAAAATAACTGGAAGCCCATTGACAAGGAGGTCTGGGACCTAATTCTCCATAATTCAGCACAGAGGGGCAGGAGTGAAGGCTAAAAGCACATAGGCAGTCTCTGGCACAGCACCTGCTAACATTTGGTGGGACGAATATTAGGAATACCATTTTGAGGAATTATGATGATGATACTGTAGAGCTGGATTTTTGAAATGGGTGCTTTGGGACCCCCTGTAAGATAAAGAAAGATGATATATTTATGCCATTTTTATGAGACTGCCAAAGAGGCATGGTAGTGTGTTGTGGAGACAACCCCATAGGCTGGAGGTCAAGTCCTGACTCTGCCATTACTCCTTTGGTGACTTTGAATGGCTCACCTTCCCAGGGCTTCTGCTCGTGTGGAGTGAAGAGTGCTGACTCAAGCACCTGTGAGGTCCTCTCACGTTCTAAAGTTCTCCTACTTGGAGAATGATTTAACTGTTTTAAATGATTGTGGATTCTATTTAAATGATTGTAGACATATTTATGATTGATTTGATGCTGAATTTTTGATTAGCAACAGAACTCCCAATCATGGGATTATTGCTAAGAGAAATTATGACTCAGTTTGCAGTTACCTGGTCACTACTAATATGGGAAAAATAGATAGATTCAATAATGACAATATTTGGCTCCAAATGAATTGAGGAGCCTGCAATGTGGGCGTAAGATTGATTTTCATTGATAGAACAACTGGTAGCCATGCTGTATTACCTCTGCACTGGTTGCTATGGGGGAAATGAGAGCAATGAGTATATATCCCTTGGCTTCAAGGAGCTTATAATCTTTGAGGAGACAGGTAGACAAAAGGAAATAATTGGATGATGAAAGGAATGCATAGAGCCATGTCTTAAATTATATCACAGGTTTATGTTAACTTATTTATTGCCACCAGGCTTTTAATAAAGAGTCCTTTCCTTTTATCTTTCTAGATCACAGAGGGAGGCACACACCTCTCAGCAGCAGTAGGTCAGAGCTGGATTTTGCTGGCCGTTGCTTTCTTCCTTGGCTGTCACTGGGAACTGCTCCATGAAGCCACAAGTGTCTTTCATGACAGTTTCCCGTGGGGTGTGACACATAGCTTTCCACCCACCTTGAGGCATTTGAAAGTAAAACAAAGTAACCTTCCATTAATGGAAAGCTAGAATTTTCTATCTGCTTATACTTCTGACAGGTTGCTTGATGCTGTCACTGACTGTGTATACCTTTTCAAAATGAAATGCATTTTTAGTTTGTTACTCCTGGATGTATTAATTCCTAATGTTCCTTTTTGATTGCAGTGATGCCATGCTCTTTATACAGCCCTATTCTAGGGGTATGACCCACAGTGTAGAAGCAGCAGGCCTGTCTTTCAAGAACCTGCATATCTGCTGAAATTTTCATTAAATTTTTTTTATTGTTGAAAGCATTTCATATGTCCCTTTCCCCACCCCCCCGATTGACCTCCTACGGCTTACTCCCACCCCCTGCCCCAGGCCTTCACCACCCTATGAAATTTTCATTTTGTACCTGGATGTTCAGAGGTCGCAGAGATATAGCCTCTGAGCTTTAAGCCACTTTGATGTTAGAAGCACCTTTATGTGTTGTATGTTCAATGTTTCTCTTTGTTTCCTAGGAGACTGGTTTCAGAAACTTTCAAAATGGGGCATGGAACAAATTTTGCCTTTTCAGTCATAAGGCCACTGTTTCACAATGATAGTATGGAACAAGAGTATAGAATTGGGGAGTAGTGCCTGGGATTGAATTCTGATGCCAACATTTTTTTGGACAAGGTTCTTAACCTCTTTGAGACTCAGTTTTCTCATATGTGAAGTTGGGGGAAAACAACCTGATAGGGTTGTTGATAGGATTAAATTAAATAATGTATGTTAAGTGCTTAACACAATGCCTACTATATAATAAGTACTTAATACCTGTTAGCCAACATTATCATAATCTTTATGATCATCATCACCATTACCATTATTGCTATTATCATAATCACCATGACCACCAGCATTGTCATCATGATTATCAACATCATCATCATTCCAGATCATCGTCTTTATTCTCATCACCATCATCATCACCACTACCACCATTATCATCATCACAATCATCATCATCATCATCATCTCATCATCATCACCATGACTACCACCAGTACCATCATCATCATCAGCAGCAGCAGCAGCAGCATCAGCAGCAGCAACCTGCCTTCCCAGAGACTCTCTCTAGGTCAGTGATGGCGAACCTTTTGAGCTCGGCGTGTCAGCATTTTGAAAAACCCTAACTTAACTCTGGTGCCATGTCACATATAGAAATTTTTTGATATTTGCAACCATAGTAAAACGAAGACTTATATTTTTGATACTTATTTTATATATTTAAATGCCATTTAACAAAGAAAAACCAACCAAAAAAATGAGTTCGCGTGTCACCTCTGACACGTGTGTCATAGGTTCGCCATCACTGCTCTAGGTGCCTGACATAAAACAATATCTGGCAATGATGCAGATATTGGGCCCCTGCTCTGTCCTAGCCTTGGCTGTAGCCACTGTACCTCCGAGGAAGAGTGTGAGCTCCACCTTCTGCCAATCATGATGCATGACCTCTTCTTTGCTTTCTTTCCTTGCATAGTTCTCTACTTGGCTGGCATCCTGATGTTTGGCCTGGCACTGGCCATCCCCCTCTAGAGGGAGGTTGAAGTTTCACATGGTCCAGTAAAGATGTGAATGTGGAGTGGTCCTCTAGGCCTTGCGCCTGCTGCCTGTAGGACTTTGAGAATTTGGTGCTTCCTAGTATCATATCACTGTGGGTTTAGGTCATACTTGCATTGACTTCACTTGGAATTTGAGGGATTTTGAAGCTGATCAAGGAAAAAGATATGTCCACGAGGTGGCAGTAGTACACTCAGGGCTTACATGGGTGTTTCTTGGAAGGTTTGTGTGTGGGGAAAATCCCTTCTAGCATGAACTGTCCAGAGGCTATGCCATGGGGATCACTACTCAGACAGGGAGGGGAGCTTCTAGGGAGAGGGTTATTGGGAGAGGATGATGGTCTACATGCTGCTGCTCAGCAGCCCAGCCTGGGTCAGAGGGCTCCAAAGGGCAGCAGCAGCTGGGGATCTGTATAGATCTTATCTATGGCTAGCTGATGTTGGGTATGCAAAGGAAGCAGGCTCTAAATGGCTAAAATCATGCTTATTTGGGATAACTAAAAACAATTGGATGTGTTAAAATTTCACTGTTTGTCACTAGTGGGCTTTTGAGCTACCACAGACTTGGCGGCTTAAACAACAGACATTTACTACTCACAATTCTGGGGCTGAAGTCCAAGATCAGGGTGCCAGCATGGTCAAGCCTTGGTGAGGGGAGGGTTCTTTCCCCGAACTGCAGATAGCTGCCTTCTTGCTGTGTCTTCACATGGTGGAGTGTGTATGGGGGGAAACAGTCTGGTCTCTTCTTATAAGGGCAATACTCCCACCATAAACACCGGGCCTCTAGTCATATCCTATGACCTCATCTAAACCTAAACACTTCCCCAAAGCCCCACCTCCAAATATCATCACATTGGGGGACAGGGCTTCAAGAAATAAAGTTGGGGGGCACAAACATTTAGTTCAAAATACTTCTAATATAGAACTTTCTTTTCTCTACCAGAGACAATAAATGTAAATATATTTTGAAAAGTGGAGAGCATTATATCAATGGAAAAATTTATTTTTATTACTTCTTGAAAGGTTAACTTCTAGCTAATCACAAATAGTTTCCAATATTAGGTTTTCTTACAATGCAACCAAATGATGACTTTATCCAGTCTTTCTTCCAGCCTCTCCACTGAAGAATGTGAAAGAACGCCAGCCGCCACAATAAAACCCACACCCTCTGTCCCCTCCCCTTCTGTCTGACGAGAGGAGGAGTGAAAGCACAGGGTGTCAAGCAGGCTATAAACTTTTGAGCTGCTTTCCCTCAACTTTTGGGAGAGCTTCTTTGGGATGACAGGGGGACAAAGGGTTGCAGTGTAAATTACCATGCAAATTGCCACAGTTTGAACTTAAGACACCTTTGTCTGCTGCAGCTCAATGAACTTGAGCTTCTGTGACTCCCACAGAAGGGGAGAGGTGCAGTACCTTCCAGAGCTGAGGCGCTGAACCACCTAAACAACCCCATATGCTTGGCTTCAGCGAGCTCTTGTAAATACATTTGAGTGGCTGCTAAAAGATGACAGCCGAATAGACTATGTCGTAAGGTGTTTCCCTGCTGACCTCTCATCTTTTAAGGCCAATGGTTGTAGGACAACTCTGAACAGTTTGTAGTGTGATGCCATGAGTCAGTCCTGGAGATGGCAAGCATTGACAACCCTAGATTGTCAACACATAGATGCTTTGTTTGTTTTCCTTTGCTTCCGTTCCCTTCTTCCCTCCTTCTGTCTCATTCACTGGGTCAGCAAGGTAATAGATTGCTCACGTGGGCGGACTCCCTCATCTCTGAGGCGGGCATGCCTTCCCCAAGTCTGTGACAAAGAGGCATGACTTCAGAACATTTCCTTGTGGGCAAATGCCTCTGACTTTTTGTTGGCTTCTTGCTTCCATTCCCATGGCCACACCAGCAACCATTGAGGCTGCAGGCCACATCCCGAGGTGGTGGGTTATTCAAAGCTTTCAACTCATCTTTTCTTTATAGAAAACAACTCGATGAGGGCACAGCCCTAATTTAGGGACAAACAGGGATCATAGAAAAATGCTTTGAAGAAATTTCTGTACCAGTTTGTAGGGAAGTTTCCAAATAGCAATTAGAGCTGGTCTTGGTCCTGCTCTTCCCCTCGTCCATTGTGGCATAATAGTAACTCAGAGTTGGAGGCACATTTTCTTTAATGTTAATATTTATTAACACTTACGTGCTGGGCCTTGTGCTGAACATTGTGTATGTTTTATCTCATTTAAACTGGACAGCAATGCTTTAAAGGTAGGGTTCTCCCGAGAAACAGAACCAATAACATATATATAATTGGCTCATGTGATTGTGGGGGTAGCAAGTCTAAATGTCTAAAAGCTGCCGGACAGGCTGGCAGGCTGGAGACCCAGGGAATTGTTGATGTTGGGCTAGACGCCAAAGGCAGTCTGTAGGCAATATTACTTTTTTCTTAGGGGATGTCAGACTTTTTTGTCTTAAGACCTTTGACTGATTAGATCAGTGATGGCAAACCTATGACACGCGTACTCATTTTTTTGGTTGATTTTTCTTTTTTAAACGGCTTTTAAAGATATAAAATAAATATCAAAAATATAAATCTTTGTTTTACTATTGTTGCAAATATCAAAAAATTTCTATATGTGACACGGCACCAGAGTTAAGTTAGGGTTTTTCAAAATGCTGACACGCCAAGCTCAAAAGGTTCGCCATCACTGGATTAGATGAAGCCCACCCACATTATAGAGGGCAATTTACTTTACTCAGAATCTACTGCTTTAAATGTTAATCTCATCTACATATATAAAAGCCTAAGGGATGAACGACTGAACGACCAGTCGACTGGTCACTATGATGCGCACTGACCACCAGAGGGCAGATGCTCAATGCAGGAGCTGCCCCCAGGTGGTCAGTGCACTCCTACAGCAAGAGTGCTGCTCGGCTGACCAATGGATGCCAGACATCAGGCTCAGGGCTGGTGAGAGCAGCTGTGGCAGCATGAGCCTCTCTCGCCTCCGCAGCAGCGCTACTGAGTGGCTGTGGCAGCAGGTGCAGCGGGGCCGGGATTAGCGGGAGTGGCGCCTGGCCAGAGCTCGGGCTCCTCCCTGGCTGCCTGACAATTGGCGCACTACTACATCCCCCATGGGGTCCCAGATTTCGAGAGGGTGCAGGCCAGGCCAAGGAACCCCACCAGTGCACAAATCTGTGCACTGGGCCTCTAGTCAAAAATAACCTTCATAGTGACATTTGATCAACTATCTGGGTATCATGGCTTAACCAAGTTGACACAAAATTAACCGTTATAGTAGATATCATTCTCTTTTTTAGATGCGAGAAAAGAGGTCTCAGAGAAATGAATTCACTTGCAGTGGTAAGCTGAATAATACCTTCCACCCCAATCCCACCCCCCAAAATATGCCGATGTCTTAATCTCCAGAACCTGGGAATGTTACCTTATATGGTAAAATGGACTTTGTAGAGGGGATTAAGTTAAGGATTTTGAGATGGAAACATCTTCCTGAATTAACCAGGAAGGCCCAATTTAATCACAGGATCCTTATAAGAGGGAGGCAGGAGGGTCAGAGTCAGAGGAGAAGGCAATGTGATGACAGAGGGGAGATGAGAATGATGCTCTTTAAAGATGAAGGAAGGGGCCAGAAGCCAAGGAATACAGGTGGCCACTAGAAGCTGGAAAGGACAAGGAAATGGATTCCCCCTATAGTCTTCAGAAGGAACTCGCCCTGCCAACACCTTGAATTTAGCAGTGTAGTGAACTGATTTTGGACTTTTTACTTCCAGAGCTGTAAGAGAATAAATTTGTGTTGTGTTAGGACACTAAGTTTGTGGTAATTTGTTAAAGCAGCCATAGGAAATGAATATACTTGCCCAAGGCCACATAGTTAGTAAATGATAGAGGTAGGATTTGAAGTCAGGGCAGGCTGAGCCTCAGACATTCAGTGCTATTATCATTATCAGTCTTGTTGATCCATACCAAACAATAGTTCTTGGGTTCATCCCTCCTCTTTCCTCCCACAGTCCTTGTTCAGATTTTAACCACCTGCCCCTGAAGGTATAATAACAGGGGACAATTAGTCATACAGGAAAGAGGGTCTGAGGGTAGGAGCCAGAAGGGAAATGAAAATAAGAGTCTCCATTTATTCCTACAATGTGACAGGCACTTTGTAAAGATTAGTGGGTTTAGTTCTGCCAACCTGGAAGGCAGGTACTTTTTAAAATAATATACTGGTATATTTTTATTGATTTCAGAGAGGAATGGAGAAGCAGAGAGAGAGAAACATCAATAAGAGATAATCATTGATTGGCTGCCTACTGCAAGCCCCCTACAGGGAATTGAGCCCGCAACCCCGGGCACGTGTCCTGACCAGGAATTGAACCATGACCTCCTGGTTCATAGGTTGACGCTCAACCACTGAGCCATGCTGGCCAGGCTGGAAGATAAGTACTTTTATTTTCCATATTTCATAGCTGAGGAAACTGAGACCAAGAGAGGTTAAGTAACTTGCCCAGGGTCACACAGCTAGGAAGTGGCAGAGCTGGGTTTAAACCTAGATCTGATGCCCACACTTTTACACACTCTCCTTGCCACACTTGAGAATCCATCACAGAGCAGCAGCAGAAATGGGATAGGAAAATGTTGGCAGAAATATTTCTTGAGAAAATGGAAGGGTGAGGCTTCCTGTGTTCTTGCTTTCCTTCCCAGAAACCCCTGTCTCAGGTGAACAGGCTTCAAATCCAGGACCAGGGCTTCCCACAGCGTCTTCTCCACCACCAAGTTTTGCCCTTCTTCATCTCATGGCACACATAAACTAATTACTAGAATTCTGCCGCACACTCAAAATATATTATGGTTAGTTATTTTTTCTGATCTAACACAAATACAAAAACAGGTATAATTTTGATTGATTCACACTGGATGGCTATTCTTTTTTTTGACTTTTAATTTCTTTATTAAGGTATTACATATGTGTCCTTATCCCCCCATTACCCCCCAACTTATGCCTCCCCCGCCCCGTTGTCTGTGTCCATTGGTTAGGCTTATATGCATGCATACAAGTCCTTCGGTTGATCTCTTCCCCCGTACCCCCACCCTCCCCTACCTTCCCTCTGAGGTTTGACATTCTGATCAATGATTCTCTGTCTCTGGATCTGTTTTTGTTCATCAGTTTATGTTGTTCATTATATTCCATGAATGAGTGAGATCATGTGATATTTATCTTTCTTCAAGTGGCTTATTTCACTTAGCATAATGCTCTCCAGTTCCATCCATGCTGTTGCAAATGGTAAGAACTCCTTCTTTTTTACCGCAGTGTAGTATTCCATTGTGTAGATGTACCACAGTTTTTTAATCCACTCATCT
>NW_005371173.1:2849446-2862165 GCF_000412655.1 Myotis brandtii
GTTGATGATGGCCATTATGACAGGTGTGAGATGGTACCGCATTGTCGTTTTGATTTGCATCTCTTGGATGATTAGTGACTTTGAGCATGTTTTCATATGTCTCTTGGCCTTCCTTGGATGGCTATCCTTATGTTGGCTGTTATGATTTTTGAATTTGATAATCCAAGGGGAAAGAGGTTAGTGCCCCTAACTTACTAGTCAGGTATTGAATGTTTTAAAAATTCTTGGGGCACACCACTTGGAAATTGCTGCTCTGCTTGCTAAGGTGGGTCATGCTCCTATGGTCAAGGAGGAACCTTCTATCTGGGTTCTTTCTCCTCTGCTTTCTCATTCTCTTTTTCCCTCTCGGATCTTTGGCTTCCCTTGGCATCTGCTAAGGTGGCACTTGGGTACTTCCCCACCCCAATTCTTTTCCTTTTTCCATTCTTATTGCTGCCATTTCACTTTTATTCTTTGATTCCTGTCATCCACAGAGGGAAGAAGAGAACGTTGAGAGGTAAGGGAACAGAGGGTGAGCCATGGTTTCCAAAGAGATCTGACCAGACTTCCTTCCTTTGCCTGTCACGGGTTAGTGTCCAAGCTCCCATCACCATGGTGAGCTGGGCATCCAGTGACTGAAGATGATTCCTGGCAACCAGGGGTGACTGGAGATATACTGCTGATTCTGAGCTGAGCTTATGACTTAATGAAATAGGTTATCAACAACACTGGGCTAAAAATACCATGTTTATATTTGAAATAACTTGTTTTGGCAGTTATAAATGTTCTGTGAAGCCAGCGTAGAATGTCGTCTAGCAGCTCTCAGACAACTGCATAACATTTCAGATGCACACATCATTTTCAATGCCAAATCCAACACGCAATTTCCAGCCAATTCTTCGCTATCCTGAGTAATGGAGGGGAGATTGGGAGCGGTTAAACCAGGGAAGAATCAGCTTAGTGCGGGGTTTCCCAACTGAAAGTGTTACTTTGGAGTAGGTGCTACTGGAAAAAAAATGTTCAGAGAAGTTTTCTTTGCCTGCCAGGTACCCCTTTGCCCTTGAGTAGCAGAGAACTTAAATGAATTATCTTAACTCCCTCCCTCCCTTCTTTTTTCATCTTTCAAACAATTATTGAACGTCAATTTTATGCCAGATAGGTTGCTGGGTGCTGGGGATAGTGATAAACAAAACCAACCCGATCTGTGTGCTTCTCCTCCCCAACAAGGAATTTAGGATGCATTTTGGTGGTAATTAACAAGTGGAAAAAGGAATAAATAATTACAAAGTGTGATGCATGTTGTAAGTAATAACTAGGAGGGAAGGAGGAAGGCTGGAGTAGGGCATCTCCTAGAGCAGACAGGATGGCTGAGGGGGCGGCATTTCAGCTGAGCCTGGAAGGGTGGAGGCGGGGATGTTCCAAGCAGAGGAACTAACTGCACTTGGAAATGTCTGAGAAACAGACTGATGGGTTTGAGGAACTGTCTTGATGTATTTTTACTTATGAAATTTCTACCAAGAGCTGGAGGAGGCAAAGCTCTTAAGAGCTTGGCACTGAGTCTTTCACTGTCTTTATCTGTCCTTTCCTTTCTTTCCCTCTCTCCTCTCTCTCTCTCTCTCTCTCTCTCTCTCTCTCTCTCTCTCTCTCTCTCCCCTCTGCCAAATACCACTCCCATTATCGCCTCCACTTACCACTGTCACCTTACTGTCCTCAGCGCTGAACCCACCCTCCCATTTCTGCTGCACCCTCCACTCCCCTGGCTTCAGGGACTTGCCCAGATATACTGATGAGAAAGCAGATCCTTCTTCTTATCAGCCAGTTTGCCATCACATCTGTCACTCCCAGCCGCATAGCTTCAGCATCAGCACTGTGCTCCACATCATGGCTAAGGGGAAGGTCATTTACCAGACCCAGCTGCCAACAGCCATCATCTCCATCTCTCCTGTACCCCTCCTGCCCTTCTCACTCCTCTTCCTCCCCCTCTCAGTCTCCTGTGGCAGTTCTGTTCTTTCTCCTTCCACTGCGATGGCATCTCTGCTCTGCCCTACTCAGCCCCAGGGAGGAAAGAACCTTTCTGTTCACAACATGTTATGGTGGAAGGAAGGTGGTCTCTGGAATCAGACCTGGGTTTGAGTTTCAGCTTGACCAATGATTAGCTGAGTGGACTTGGGAAGGTCCCTAACCTCTGGACCACAATGGTCCATGGTTATTATGAGGATTATGAAAATGATAGATGAGAACCTGTGCCTGGCGCTTAGCAGGTGCCTAGTAAAAAGGCAATTGCTTCTTTCTCTCCACCCCTGTGGACGCTGGTGACTCACAAACAAGAAATGAACCAACATACCATTGCCTGCACCCACACTCAGCTGTCCACTGTGTTTCAACACCTCCACTGCCAAGGCATCATCATAGAAACAACTCAAGGTTTCCCCCAGTGCTGTTTAAAATTTGTGGTTAATGATGCTTAATATTTTTAATCACATAAATAATACATTAATAGATTCTTGTAAAAATACAAACAACAGATAAAATGGAAAGTTCTTTTCAACCATTACTACCCTCTGTAACTATTATTAACAGTTTAGTTTAGAATATTACCTTCTGAACTTTAAAATATACATTTATATAGGAATGTGTGTAGTTTTGTGTTTTTATTTTTTAAACTAGAGGCCCAGTACACAAAAATTCATGCACTCAGGGGAGGTCTCTCAGCCTGGCCTGTGCCCTCTTGCAGTCCAGGACCCCTCGGGGGATGTCCACCTGCTGGCTTAGGCCCGATTCCTGGGGAATCGGGCCTAAGCTGGAAGTCAGACATCCCTCTGGCAGCCCAGGAGCCCTCAGTCGGACATCCTTAGTGCTGCCAGGGAGGTGGGAGAGGCTCCCACCACCGTCGCTGCACTTGCAGTCGTCAGCCCGGCTTGTGGCTGAGTAGAGCTCCTCCTGTGGGAGTGCACTGACTACCAGGGGGCATCTCCTGTGTTGAGCGTCCATAGCAACCAGTCATTCCTGGTTGTTCCGCTGTTAGGGTCAATTTGTATATTATGCTTTTATTATATAGGATAACTGGTATACTGTAATATGTATTACAAAGTAATACTATATTGCAACTTCTGTTCTTTTTTTGACAGTGCATACAGAACTATATTTTTTTGTTTAGGAGCTGATTATTTATTTATGTATTTAAAAATATTTTTATTAATTTCAGAGAGGAAGAGAGAGATAGAAACATCAGTGATGAGGGAGAATCATGGATCGGCTGCCTCCTGCACGCCCCACACTGGGGATCGAGCCTGCAACCCAGGCATGTGCCCTTGACTGGAATCGAACCTGGGACCCTTCAGTACACAGGCCGATGCTCCATCCACTGAGTCAAACTAGCCAGGGCTGATACTTTATTTTTAATGTTTTATTATGGAAAATTTTAAATATATGCAAGTAGAAAGAATAATATAATGAACCCTATGTGCCTACTACCCAGCTTCAACAATGATCAGCTCATCCAATCTGAAACATCTAATTCCACTCACTTTCTTCTACTATATCACTTTAAAGCCAATCCCAGATATAGCATTCCAACCAAAAATATTTCTTTATGCCTCTCTAACAGATAAGGGCTATTTACAAATATAAACACAATACTAATGCCACACTGAAAAAATGAACAATTTCTTAATATCAGCCGTTATCTAGTTTAAAAATTATTTGTTCCAGTGTCCTATTAAGATACAGACATTTTAATTGGTTGATGTATCTTTTAAGTCTCTTTTATCCTATAGCTTCCTCCTCCATTTTCTCTCTCTCTCTGTCCTTGCAATTTGTTTGTTAAAAAGACCTACCTTTTTACCTGCTGCATAGTTATTCTCCAATGGTTTATTTTCTCATTCTCCTATTGGGGGGCATTTCGATTGTTCTCAAACTCCTACCGTCAGACAAAAGTTCCAGTGAACATGCCATCCTTGCTCCAGGGCAGCTGAAAAGAAGTGGATATGCAGAGTTGAAGGGTGGGCACATTATAGTTGACTGAACCATATAAAATTTGCCCAGGTCACAGATGGTTGAATATTGGCAATTTCATATGGTTCAGCCTAATATTTTTCGATTGAAATTGCCAACTCTCCTTTAAACATATTGCATCAATTTACCCTCTTCCACTTATAAGTGTACCCATTTCCCTATCTTATCACCACAGTTAAAATAACCAGTGTTTAGAATGTTCTGTGAGTCTGATAGGCAAAGAATGGCTTTTACTGTGCTTTTCAATGATGCTCAGGAGCCATGTGTCAGGTACAGTCTGGGCTTCTTTTCCTCTGGGAGTCAGATCCCCAGGGTGTGAACCCACACAAGAAGGGCACTATTGCTTCCGGGCTGTGCCCAGATCAAGGGAGTGATCCACTGGGGGGACGAGCTGTAGGCAGAGAGTGCATAGGTTACATTTTCGGGTGGATCCTTCTTTTCACTCCTGCCCTGAGCTGTGACCCCAAAGGGTGCACATATCTGGTTGAAATATGAATTCATTCAGCTGAAGCCAGTTGGCTCATAGCTTGTGGCTAGTAAGTAATCTCACCCGTCCCCTTGCCCCTGTTAAGGCACCTGCTTTGGCTGGTGAAGAGAGGTGACAGGCTATAAACTGGAAGGACACCTGGGCACTGCAATGACTGTATCCCTGCTGTATCCCCAGGCTGCCATTCTGTGTCTAAGAAATTTCTAGCACCTGTTTCCCTAGTTAAGAGACACAATGGGGAGGGAGAGGCATGGGGATTGCAGGTGTGAGTAGGGGGGACTATGCAAACTGGTGGATGGAACACTGGACTGAAAGTCAGGAGACCTAGTTTCAGACCCTCTTTTGCCCCTTAGAGCATTGTGACCAGGCCGCTCTCTCCATCAATCTATGCTATAGTTGTCCGGAAAAGGGGCCATGCGGCCCTGCACACCCGGGCCTCCCATGCCTGAGTCTTTCCCCTCCCCGTGACTCAAGTCTGTGAAGGCATTTGGAAAGCGGCTGCATGCTCTGCAAAAGCAAAACTCAGTGTGCAAAACCCACAGATTCTGCACACCAGAGGAATGCCCCCTTTCCTGGTAATTATTCAGTAATTATTCACATAAGAAGGATTTCCTTTGTTACATTTCATATATTTGTCACAGTTGATGGCCTTTTAATAGTGGCATTGAGTTTGTGTACAGAAAGGTTATTCATTTTAAGATTTCTGGGCCTTAATTGTTATTTGTTTTGCTTGGTTCCAGTGCGCCATGAATTAGTGATATCCACAGAGCATATTTGTCTTGGCACCATGGCGTATTGTCTGCAGCGAGTGCTGTTTGGCCTGGCACCGGCCTGGATTTCCCCATCTGTTTCTGATGTTTACATTGTTAAAGATACGATAGACACGGAGGACACGGCCACATGCAGAGAGGGAACTTTTTTCCACTCCAGTGCATCAAACAAGGTCTGAGCCTGTAATAAGCACAGCCCTAAATTACACTTGAGCCTGAAAATGGCCAGCCCCAGCCCTGGGGAGGGCATTGATTGCTGGGCCCGGGGGTATTCAGTCCCAGGAATGCTTGTAGCCGGCTCAACAGCTCAATCTTGAGAAACTCATTTTTGCCTTGTATTTGAAAAGGAGAACTGCACAAACTGCATTCTAAATGGTACTTCTGGGAGCTCCTGAGAGCCAGGCACGGGGAGGATAAGGTGATCAGTCCCCAAAGAATCCTGATGCTGTGTCCTGGGCCAACTCCATCCCGGAGGTCAGTGACCTGTGAGGCACGGGTGCTTTCTGTCAGCTCTGTGGACGGCTGGTCCTAACTCCCAGAGCAATTCTCCCACATCCACTCTGCCTCCCACCCTCCCATGTAGACTCCTCATGTAGCCAGAGTGATCTCAAAATTGAAATCTGACCCTGCCACTCTCCTTTAAACCCATTGCTGACTTCCCATTGCTCTTTGGAAAAAGGTAAAACTCCACTTGAGGCTTACAAGCCCCTGCCTGCCTTTTCAACCTCGAGTCACACCATGTCCCTCCTCAGGCTTATTTTTTCCAGTCACTCTAGCTTTCTGGTCCTTTCATTGTATGCTCTGGGATACCTTCTGTTACAGGGTCTTTGCGCATGCTTACCGCCTTTTACAGTTGCAATTTTACATTTGTGAGTGTAATTATTTGATTAACATCTGTTTCCTTTACACTGTTAGACTAAAAAAAGTTCACTCTTTTTGTTCATGGTTGTATCTCTATGCTTAGCATGGTACTTGACACTCAATAACATTTGTTAAATAAAGGAATGAAGGAAGGAATGGAGGAAAGAAGGAAGGATGACATGCTGTGGTCAACATTTGTATACTTACTTTACAGGAGCATATCCAGTTTGTCATACTAACTGGTAACTTCTAATGTTTAATAAGAGAAAATATTACTTGGGCAACCCTGTTGTCTGCATTTTAAAAAATCAAAATCTTAATATTCTAAAGAGAATAAAGATTTGCTCCATTAGCCCTAACCGGTTTGGCTCAGTGGATGAAGCGTTGGCCTGCGGACTGAAGGGTCCCAGGTTCGATTCCAGTCAAGGGCATGTACCTTGGTTGCGGGCACATCCCCAGTAGGGAGTGTGCAGGAGGCAGCTGATCGATGTTTCTCTCTCATCGATGTTTCTAACTCTCTATCCCTCTCCCTTCCTCTCTGTAAAAAAATCAATAAAATATATTAAAAAAAAGATTTGCTCCATTATAAAAGCTTCCATACGGCTTTAGGAATTAGTTCTAATAAAATGATGAATGGCTCTTCACTCCATTAACAAATGATCACTAATTTTAATTCATATGTCTGACATCTGCTCCTGACCTTTGTCCTTCCAAGTGTAACTAAAATAATTTCGAGACACTAATTGGAAAGAATATATGCACCCCTATGTTTATTGCAGCATTACTTATAATAGCCAAGATTTGGAAGCAGCCTGAGTGCCCCTCAGTAGATGAGTGGATAAAAAAAAAGCTGTAGTACAGTTATACCATGGAATACTACTCAGCTGTAAAAAAGAAGGAAAGCTTACCTTTTGTGACAGCTTGGATGGACCTTAGTATTATGCTAAGTAAAATAAGTTAGAGAAAGACAAGTACCTTATGACCTCACTTACATGTGGAATCTAATGAACAAAATAGACGAACAAACAAAATAGAAACAAACTCAGATACAGGGAACAGACTGACAGCTGTCAGAGGGGAGGAGCTTGGGGGCCCGGGTGAAAAAAGTGAAAGGGATTAAGCAGTGAAAAAACCTCATAGACACAGACAACAATATGGTGATTATCAGAGGGAAAGGGGGAGGAGTGGGGAGAGGTAGAAGCGGGTAAAGGGGGGATAAATAGTGATGGAAGGAGATGACTTGGGGTGGTGAACACACAATATAATATACAGATAATGTATTATAGAATTGTACACCCAAAACCTATATAATTTTATTGACCAATGTCACCTCAATAAATTCAATAAAAATTTAAAAAAATAATTGTAAATATACAATGCTTCTGTGGCCTTTTGGCTTTTTGGGCCATATTAGTTTTAAGTATCTACTCAAAAGTTGGTGAGATTTCAAGGAGCTGGAAAAGTCTTCATTTTCACTCTCATGCCCCAAAAGAATCTAATAAAATATGCCTGAGATTCCTATAAGACACAAATATTTTCTCTCACAATTAGAAGGGGCTATAAATTTAAATGCTTTTGGAAGAGGAGATGATTGAATTCCTGCTAAAGTGTGAATGACTGACACAAGGTCCTTTCCCAAGAGAGTTTTGGTATATTAAAGGTCCTGTGCACCTAGAGTAAGGAAAAGTATGCAGAAAGGGGAAGCTTAACAATAATGCTCTGTTGCCTGGACATTTCCAGAATGCGTAGGCTTCATACCTTATTAAGCCCTGTAGCAGGCGGCGTGTGAAAGGGGTTAGCTCTCAGAAATTTGTGCCGAGGCTGTCCCAAGGCTCAGCTCTAGAATTAATCATGGAAAACCCATGGAGGGTGGTGACCTTTGGCATGTCTGCAAGAGTCCCCATCCCTGGCATGCAAGAGAAAGCTGGCCTCCATAAGCCAGGTCAGAAAACACTGCAAAGCCACTCCCTTATTAAACCTCTCATATCTCTTTCTGGGAGAAAACAAACTTTATTGTGGATGAAATAAAAATTTTAATACACTTGGGAAAATCTCCCCAAGTGAAGTGTTTTCTATATACCTGGGCCTAACTTGTTACAGGACAAGTTTATTGTAATAGGGCCCATGATCTCAGAAACCAGGTTTTTATCCGGAGGCTATTCTACTTTTATAACCACATCAAGTTGATGGAACATATGAGCTGATGATGATTTTGTTTCTCAGATCTGTCGTGTTTGTGAAGCCAATTTCTGCTCTTGACACAGGTTCAGCCATGATCTTGCTATGTCTGGGGAAAGAATCTTCTCTCCCCCTTCCCTTCCTACTTTGTTCCCTTCCTCTTTCTCAATCTCTCTGTCTTTCTCTCATAAAGCCTCTAACCAAAGGAAGGATCTCAGAGTTTTCTGGCAATCTGCTCTCCCCTTGGAAGCTAGGGGAATAGTACTGGTCATGCTGATTCTGGGAAGAGAGGGGAGAACTTTCCTGATCTAACTTTCCATCTTCTATTCATTCTCCTGCTTTTATGGGTGGTGGCACGGGTGGGTGGGAGAAATTGTTTCCCTGGTTTCAGGCCACAAAGAGATGACTGTGATGACTGTGATGTAGTAACTATGGTAGAGGTGTTGGTTTAGGTAAGAAGTAAGAAGCCATCAGAATCTTTCCTGTTTTCTCCTGGGGCCTCTTTCCCTGTTGAATACAGCAAAGCTGTAACTTTCCTTGACTTAAAGTGGCTAGTTCCAAGTTAGTGACTTAGTTGTTTTATTCTTCCAAGATGTGACCCCTTCTATCAATTAGCTTGCAAATCTTTAATCTAAATATTTAAAATATTACCTTGGAACATCTCTTGGCATGCTACATTCAACAGAAAGGGCAATCATTTCTGGCCTTAAAATCAACTAAACTGGACTTGTATTCAAATCCTCCTATAATGGCTACACTGTATTAGATAAGGCACACCTTTTACAATTGGTTGGGAGAAATAAAATTCTATATGTAGAAAGTTGGATGGCGAGGTGGAGGAAAAAAACCTATATTTTTCTTTGCAAAAACATATTCCAGTGTACTTAGCTGTATGTTCTAGAAACAGGCAAATAGTTTTTCCCAAAGTAAATAATTCCATAAGAGGTTTAGTTGGGGGAAAATGCCACCTCCCAGAAGTAACCACTGTTACTATTCTTCCAGATGGTTTTCTATGCAAGTATCTTTATGTTTTTCAAAAGTCATCCCATAGTACACACATATTATTTTCTTTTTTTGAAAAATCCGTATAATTTTTTAGTACATCATAAAAGTTTTACATTTCTTTCTTTTTATTACTTAATTTTTTCCCAGTTACAGTTTACATTCGATATTATTTTGTTATACATATTATCTTGTTAGCTGCTTTTTTTACTTAACAATAGTCTGTGGATATGTTTCCATAACAGTATATAAAAATCTACACCTTACATCTTATTTTTAAATGACTGCATAGAGTCACATTAATTTACTTAACAGTCTTCTACTGAAGTTGTTTTCTATTTTCCACTGTTATAAATAACTGAGGGATAAACATAACTTTTACAGCTTTTTAAAATATGGCCAATGATTTTCATAGAATGAGTCTTAAAATCCCTGGGTTAAAGATACCCACTTAGCATACATGAATATATGCCTGTTATACAAATTCAAAGAAAATACTCCTCCAATCCTAGCCCCTCTCCTCCTTGTAGTTAGTGTAGTATATATTTGCATGTATTTTGTTAAACTAGGGTTTCACTAAAGATTAGTGAGACACAGGAAGGATAATGTCCCATTAAAAAACAACAGCCACAACTCCTATTAGGCATTTTTCTTCTGATTCCTCTTCTGTTTCTCCTATCCTACCCTCTGATATTACTCAGCTATTCCTTTCAGCAGTCTCTACCTGGGTGCCAACATGTCCTTTAATCATTCAACAAACATACAGTGCTACCTATTTTAAGCTGTAGGTAGAGAGAGAGAGAGAGAGAGAGAGAGAGAGAGAGAGAGAGAGATAATAAAGAAAGTGAATATTGAGATCTTTTTGAATATTCCTGAACTTCTGTTATATTGTTTTAGTTATTGTAGCTTTATAGTACACTTTAATATTAGGTAGGGCAAAGCCCTTAGAACTGTTATTAAGGGGATCAAAGAGAGATACAGGGCCATGATCAGGAGAAAGGGGGGAGCCTAGAGGGACTTACTGGGGGGCCTAGAAAATTCTCTTCTGATTGGTACATATTTTGGCACCAAGTGAACTTTCCCAACTTCCCGGGAGAGAGCAATGCTGACTCCATGTAGGAGAAACCTGAAGCATGTTTAGTCAAAGCAATTTGCTCTTTGGGAAAATCTCTCATGTCTAAAAAGAATTGAGTGAAAACAGCATGTCTGTGCGGCTGAAATGATAAGTCCCTGGAACGAGGCAAGGTGTTTAGCCAGGATAATAATCACCTTGAATTCTAATGCTGAGGAGTGCAGTCCATTGATGTGAAATTGACCATGATGAGGAGAAAAACATCAAATCACTCAAGCCAACTTGGTTCCCTTGAATATCGCCCAAGTATGAAATGCTCACATTTCTTAAGCAGCGTTTAAAAAATTTTGATTCTTAACAAGATCTATTTCCTTTTGAAATGGAAATAAATATTGACTTTTGATTGTTGTTGTTGATGAATAATTTGTAATATAGAGTCTTGCCATTTTTGAGTTTTAACCTACTATTGTACTTCCTAGCCTCAGTAGAAATTGATTTCAAAACTCAAAGGATACAATTTTGTTGAACAGTTTTCATTTTACAATGATAGCATAGTAGTAAATGAGGACATTAGAATAAACATCATGAAGTCCTGGCTGTGAGCATCAATAGTGTTTTTTTAAAAAAATAGCTATTAGAGTTATTGAGCTTTCCATTTTACAATACAATTTGTGATTACGCTGGAGTGAGCAGAAAAGAGGAGGCTCTGTTAATATGGATTAGTTGTTGATGCATTAAGGAGACATACTAGATTCAGAATCCAAGATTTTGGATTTAGATCTAGCCCTACTAGCTGTGTTTCCTCAGTATGCCATTTCTCTTCTGTGAATCTCAGTTGTATTGTTTGTAAAATAGGGAGAATAAGACTTGTCTTATTCTTCTAAGAAATGCATGAAAAGCCAATTTGTAAAAGGCAAAGCATGATCCATCTTGTTCAAGATACTGTTCAGAGATTACACTTATAAAATCCAAAGCAAATATCCAGGGTACAAAACATTGGTCAAATTCCTTCTGAGTGGTACTGAATCTAGTAATTAATTTTTGGACCTGATTAAAATAGTCCTAACTCATAATCCTTTATCATTTGTAGTGACGGTCATCTCATGAGCAAATCCAGGCTTTTCTCTGAATTTATTCATTTGTTTTTCCTAAGAACAATCAATTGCCCTTTGGTACCTGGACATGGGAGACTCAATAGTATAGGTCAGTGGTTCCTAAACCTGCATCTCCATCAGACGTACAGGGAACCTTCAAGAAATGCTAATTGTAAGTTCTCACTGTACATCTCCTGAATCAGAGTCCTCAGTGGCCGAGGCCCCCAAATCTGTGTTTCTAACCAGCTCCCAGTGCTTCAGATGTGTAGCCGGATGTAGGGCTACACCCAGTGGAAGGAACCAGGAGACAAAGATTCTATTTCTGGACCTGTCAGGTACTAGTTGAGTCTCACTGGGTCTCACTTCTGTCATTAGTAAAGTATTTTTGAGCTGTGATAAAAAAAAAAAATTCAAGAGCATGACCCAGTGATCCCACTTCTTGGAATATATCCTAAAAAACCCAAAACAACAATCAGAAAGAATATATGCACCCTATGTTCATAGTAGCATTATTTACAATAGCTAAGATTTGGAAACAGCCCAAGTGCCCATCAGTAGATGAATGGATAAAAAAGCTGTGGGACATTTACACTATGGAATACTATGCAGCTGTAAAAAAAGAGGGATCTCTTACCCTTTGGATAGCATGGATGGACACGGAAAATATTATGCTAAGTGAAATAATGAACAAAATGAATTGACCAACAAAATAAGACCTAAAGCATGGAGGCATGGAACAGACTGACATACCTCGATATGGGGTTGGGGGGATGAGAAGAGATGAACCAAAGAGCTTATATACTTACTAGAGGCCCGGGGCACAAAAAAATTTGCACCCGGGGGGGGGGGGGGGGGGCAGTCCCTCAGCCCGGCCTATGCCCTCTTGCAGTCTGGGACCCCTTGGAGGATGTCCACCTGCTGGCTTAGGCCCTCTCCCTGGGGGATCGGGCCCAAGCTGGCAGGCAGACATCCCTCTGGCAGCCCGGCATCCCTTGGCGGATGTCCACTTACCAGCAGGGAGCAGACCTAAGCTGCAGTCGGACATCCTTAGTGCTGCTGAGGAGGCAGGAGAGGCTCCTGCCACCACCGCTGTGCTGGCAGCCATCAGCCTGGCTTGTGGCTGAGCAGAGCTCCCCCTGTGGGAGCACACTGACCACCAGGGGGCAGCTCCTGCATTGAGCATCTGCCCCCTGGTGGTCAGTGTGTGTCATAGTGACCAGTCATTCCCAGTCGTTCTGCTGTTAGGGTCAATTTGCATATTA
>NW_005371173.1:2862404-2892887 GCF_000412655.1 Myotis brandtii
GTCCCCACTGGGGTGCCTGGCCAGCCTGGGTGAGGGACTGATGGCTGTTTTCAGACTGACCAAGCCCCCCAGCAACCAAAGCTCCCAGCCTTTCCTTTTTTTTTTAATTCGCTCCAGCTCCGTGGCCATGGCGATTGGAAGCAGGTATCTGGGGGTTATTTACCTTCTCTAATTGAAACTTTGTTGCTTTGAGAGGAGGCAGCAGCCGGCTGGGAAGCTTGGCTTCCTCCATCGCCGGGGCAACGAACAATCTTGCTCGCTCCAGCTCCGTAGCCATGGCGGCTGGAAGGAGGTATCTGGGGTTTATTTACCTTCTCTAATTGAAACTTTGTTGCTTTGAGAGGAGGCAGCAGCCGGCTGGGAAGCTTGGCTTCCTCCATCGCCAGGGCTGCATAGCCCATGGATGTAGGCAATAGGGTGGTGAAGACCTGGAGGGGTGGGTAGGGGCTGGAAGGAATAAGGGGAAGGGGAGAGATGGGAGATATCTATAATACTATAAACAATAAAAATATATTTAAAAACAAAACAAACAAAAAACAAACCCAAGAGCAGAAGAACTTCAGATCTGTAAACAATGAAATGTTTAAAGCCAGTCTAAAGATTTAAACTGTCCTGAGAAGCCCTCATTGCTTTTGTTTAATATTCTGGATTCTGGAAGCTCTATCTGAAACGAACTCTGTAGCTAAAGAAGTATGGAACCCACTGAGCCTCTGTGACCTCTACATTACCTCCTGGCTCTGACAATCTCTGGCTCCATAGTCACAGTTAAAATGCTCTCAGAGAAGGTGGTAAAAACTTCTTTCTTTTGTTTCATGTTCTGGTTATTAAAAGTCAGCACAAATCTCAGCAACGCTGAGAGACCAGCTTTGAGAATAATTTGGATCTTCAAAGAACACTCCTTTGCCTCCTTGAAAAACTTGTGTGTTAAAGCAATTAAATGTTATTTGAAGGAAAGAAAAAGTGCAAGCTGATACTGAATAACAGAAATAGTGTTAAAAAACAGAACGGTCCTTACCCTGGGATCAAAGCCAGGGAGAGGCAGAGTGATCGTGTGCAGAGGGTGTGCAGGGGATAAGGGGAGAGAGGAAGAAAGGGAGGCGTTAGAATGCTTCCGGCTCAATTAAAGATGCGAATGTGCAATTTGGGGATAGTCTTCTGAATTCAGAACAATAGCTGGCAACAGAAACATGAATGGCCCCATGAGAACTCACAATGCAAGAAACACTGCATTATGCATCTCTGTTCAGACAAGGGGACCGAATAAAGGAACAAAACAAACAAGTGGACATGATTGTTCGTTATTCAAGGGAGCCGCAGACCATTCAGCATATGGGGTGTGAGATTCCAGAACGCATAGGAGATCTCATTTGGAGTGACTGTTCTTATTTCAGAGACCTGGGGGCCAGAGGAGAATGGGTCTGCCAGAAATTGCACTCTCCATTTTTGATACAGAACAGTATTTCTCAGCTTCGCGTCCCCCAAGTTATTCACCAAACTTGGCTCCAGGAGACATTTATTGTTTCCAAAGCCCAAATCTCTCCCACAAAGGACAAAGACATGCCGTTACTGGAAACAGTTTGAAAATATGCTACAGACTGGAGAGAATCCACCAAAAAGAAGGTGTAAAAGTCTTTTGAGTAACATTGGGAATGAGTGCAGAGTTCCCACGTATCAGTGGGGCATGTGATGCTGGTGCTTTTGTTGCCCTGTTTGTGGAGCTGTTAGAGAACAGGGAAGATTGGGCTGTGGCATGTGGGGCAGATGAGAGGGAACCACATCACATGGCTTAGATGCAAGAGCTCATGGAGCACCATGCTCTCTGGGAGCAGAGATAAGAAACAGGGCATAGGCATTAAAAAAAAATCTAACTCTGCAAGTTTGTGTGCACTTAAGAAATTCATTCATTGGTTCTGGGTCATGTTACAAGGGGCAGAAAGAGAAATTCTCAGGCCAAATACATTGGGGAACAGGTTTTTTTATCGCAGGACTTTTCATAACCTTTGGTATTCTAGGAAAGGGATATTGTAGGCAGCATTTTTCAAGTGTATCTGCTCATGGAAACATTTATTTGCATGGCATCTCTTGGGACTAATGTTCCGTGGAACACACATCACAAAGAAAAGAAGCAGGGTCAAAAAATCTTAAGGACCTTGGAGTCTGTTTCCTCATGTTAGAAATGAAATTATAGATCCTGAGAGAAAAAAAGGATTTTCCCAGGATTGCACAGATGGTTTTTGGCTCAGATTGGATGAGAAACCAGGGTATCACGTAGAAAGTAATAGTCGTAGAAATCCCAGTATATCTCTTTCTACTACATCACATGTACTTGCCATTGCCCCTTTGTACTGGGGCTCGAAGCTATTCTACAGTAAAGCTGAGATCAGGAAGGACAGGTAATCAGGGGTCAGATTTTGGAAGGATTTAAATGCCAGATATTTTGGGTTGTGTGTTCTATTTCCATCTTGGCACTTATCACAGTATATCATTACTGTCTCCAGTGGCAGGTTTTGTTACTTTGCTCACAGTTCTTGCTCTTTTCTCACGTCTGCTATGGTGGGTGGAGTCCATTTTGCTGTCTTATTGATGTTGGGCTTGGCCATGTGTTATGGGCTGAATTATGTGCCCCTATTTATATGTTGATGTCCTAACCCCCTAGTACTGCAGAATGTGACTGAATTTGGAGATAGGGCCTTCAAGGAGGTAATTAAGTTAAAAGATGTCACTAGGGTAATTAAGTTAAAATAAGATTACTAAACTAATATGACTGGTGCCATATTGTGACATCTACAAGCCAAGGAGGGAGTCCTCAGAAGAAACCAATTCTGCCCATATCTTGATCTTGGACCTCTAGCTTCCAGAACTGTGAGACAATCAATTTTGTTATTTAAGCCACCCAGTTTGTGATACTTTGTCACAGCAGCCTTAGTAAACTAATGTGATGTCTAAGATAGTGTTCATGATTGGTAGGTGGCTGTCATCCAGGAGTCATCAAGAACCCTGGTCTTTCCCATCTTGTGGCTCTGCTATCTTCAGTACATGACTTCCAAGGTTTCTGTGCCTGTCTACAAAAAGATGGTAGAGGAAAAAGCATGGAGAAATACAAGTAAATGATTTTATATGCTACATCTGAACATGGCATACACCACTTCCACTCACATTCCATTGGTTAGAACTCAGTCACATGGGCATACCTAACACAAAGGATGCTGGGAACTTTAGTCTGGCTGGAAGGAGAGGAAATGGATTTGAAGATTAGCTGGTTGCTCTTGTCTATATCTCTTAATTACAATGTGGGATAGGTAATAAGAGAAAGAGGAAATAATTTATCTCAGATCATCCCTTCGGCCACAGTGGTTAGGCTGACTTGAATGAGGTGAGGATTTGTCCTGGTTCTCAGATAAACAACCACACAGGGAGTGTGTCTCCTTCTTAATAAAAAATTCACTTTCCTACTCTGTGGGTGCCCTGATTGAAAAATTGCACTGATTCCTACACCCAAAGAAGCTAATGGCACCTCTATTTCTGATTGGTATTTATTTGGTGACAACTGATTGAGACTCAGTCTGCTGGAAATGAGTTAAGTATTAGCTGGAGGGACAACCTAGACCCACACTTAGAAACACTGATTATTATTACTTTTAATGTTGGTGGCCTGGTTTAACTTTCTTTGTAAAATAAAACCCCGAATTTGATAGTAGCTCCTACTTTAATATGATAGTGGTGTTTCGACTCCCTTGCTTTTCTCTTTATCCTGCAAAATGCTGAGTCTAACTCAGCCCTGTTTAAGCCTGAGACTATTTAAGGGTTCTTTTTTCCTTTCCATTTTAGGCAAAGAGGTGAATTTCATTGGATTATCATCAAATCATCTCTTATGGGGAGCATTTGTTCTAAGCCCAGGGTTAGCCCTCCAGTGTCACTATCCCTGACATTTACAACACTCATCTTTGTTTTCTGCTGTTCGATTCTCCCCCACGTCTCTTATCTCCCAGGAACACTCGCCTTGTTCAAGTGCTATTGTGTTGGTAGAAAATAGGTTTGAATTCTCTTACGGTGAAACATTTCCCTCATTTACTTTTCATTCACTCAACAAACATTTATCAAATGCCTTCCAGTGCCAGGTCCCCAAAGTAGCAAAATGAATAGGACAGTCCCTGCCCTCCAAAACCCAGCGTCCAGTGGGGTTGGTCCCATTGTTACAGAAACTTGTACTGTGTATTGTGGGAAGCCTGGTTATCTTATCCTAGGTTCCAGGGGCAGTTTAATGCTCTGAATGAAAAGACTGGACCTAATTTTGATGTGCTTATAGTCTCCATAATTCTAAAAGATGATGCTTTTCTAGATATATGCATAAATATAAATAATTTCCCTTATTAGTATAAAAGGTAGCTAAAGAGAAAATGAAGGTGGTATTTCTGGGAAATAGCACATTACTCAAATGTGACATGGAGTGAATCATTGACTTCTACTTTAGTGGATAGCAGCTCTCTATTAAATATTAAATAAATTATTGAGTATATTAGGGAAGAGTGTGATGGGAAATAGTCTATATTCTGCCTTTTCCTTCTGTCCTTCCTTCCCTCACTGTCTCTTTTATCTCTCTCCTTTTGTCCCCCTCCCTTCATTATTTTCTTTGCTAATTTAACACTATTGAAAAGCTGTCATATTCACGTGAATCTATGTCCAGAATTTTCCAGTATAGACCCAAATTTCATTCTTGTAAAATAAGATGCTTTGTTAAATATTTACACTTGATTTGATTTCTATATTCTTGTAAAACATTTCACATAGAAGAATCCACAATATGAGAAAAACAACAACAAACCCTTGCTAGGCCTTTCATTTCTTTCTCTGGCTTGGACAACATGGCCACTGGGTGTGTTTAAGGTGCAGGTAGAGGCCCTAATAGGCTATGTGGGGACACACAGGTGACCAGGGCTCAGCCCCTGTTTTGATCTTACAGGAGAGATAAGGTGGAAACCTGTCTACCACAAAGGCACAGCAAAGGACTTGGTGAGTGCACTTCGCATCTCCCATCGGCTTTTCCCAGCCAGTCTTTCAGGAAGTGTGTGAAAAGTGAGAAATTACTTCATCCACTTGACTTTATCCCTGAACATTTATGTTCAAAACAATCCTCTAGACAAAATGTTTCCCAAGAATTGGCTTTTGGCTGATTTGATAAAATCCATGTCACTCAGCTCATTGGGAGAATTTCCGACTTCCGCTGTTGAATATTGTGGGGGTCAACAAACTATGGCCATCTGTTTTTGAGGTGCCTGTGGGCTAAGAAGGAATATTACATCTTTAAATGGTTAAAAGAATCAAAAGAAGAATGTTTCATGACTTGAGAACATTTTATGAAATTCATATTTTCGTGTCCAGAAATAAAGTTTTATTGGAACACAGCCATGCTCATTAATTGACGTATTGTTCGCGGCTGCTTTTGCTACAATGGCAGAGTTGAGTAGTTGTGATCGAGACCATATGGCCCAGAAATAAAGCTGGAAATATTTATTATCTTGTCCTTTAAGAAGGCTGCTAACCCTCTGATATATTGTTTTATTTGCTAGTGGAGAAAAGTTTTTTTTTTTTTAAAGCCATCTTAACACCTGGCTCCATAATCTTTTATGGAGAAGAAATTGCCTTTGTTTAGAAAAATTCTCTGATGGACCACTTGGATGTGAAAGGTCAGAATCCACAGTGGGTTGGGGGCAGTACCCTCCTGCTCTGCATAAACATGGAGGACCTTGTTCCTGTCCCTCCTTGTCCTGATAGAGACAGGATGGTCATTGTAGTAAAACATATTCAGGTGTGAGTCCTAGCTTTGCGTGAGTTTGCGCCAGTCACTTAACCTTTCTGAGTTTTAGGTTCTTATTTGTAATGTGGGAGCAATAATCAAATTTACTGTCTCTCTGCCTCTCCTTTTCTCAGATCACTTGCTCTGGGGAAGCCAGGTGCCACGAAGCTAGGACACTCAGGCAGTCTGTAGAGAGGCCCACCTGGGGAGAAACTGAGGCCTGCCAAGAACCACATGAGTGAACTTGGAAGTGGATTCTCTAGGTCTAGGCCAACCGTGGGCAAACTACGGCCCTCGGGCTGGATCTGGCCCGTTTGAAATGAATAAAACTAAAAAAAAAAAAAGACCGTACCCTTTTATGTAATGATGTTTACTTTGAATTTATATTAGTTCACACAAACACTCCATCCATGCTTTTGTTCCGGCCCTCCGGTCCAGTTTAAGAACCCATTGTGGCCCTCGAGTCAAAAAGTTTGCCCACCCCTGGTTCTAGGCCCAGATGATGGCCTCTCTGACTTATAGTTTGATCCTTGTGAGAGAGTCTGAGCCAGAACCACCCAGCTAAGCTTCTCCCCAAATCCTGACCCACAAAAATTGTGAGATGATAAATGTTTATTGTTTTAAGCTGATACATTTAGGGGTAATTTGTTACATAACTACTGCAGTACCTAATAAGGTTGTTAATATTTATAAAGCTCTAGAACAGTGGTTCTCAACCTTGGCTGCACATTAGAATCACCTGGGAATCTTTTTAAAATCCTGATTTCTGGGCCTCATCCCAGAAATTAAAAAGATTCCCAGGTGATTCTAATGTGCAGCCAAGGTTGAGAACCACTGCTCTAGAACAATACCCACCACACAGTAAACACCATGCATTTGTCAAATAAAGAAATTCACCCATAAAAACATACCTAATTAGGGGAGTAGGGGAGGGCAAGTGGCCCTTCTGGTTGGCCAAAACCCAGACAGTCAAGTCTTGGCTGTTTCAAAATCAAAGGCCTCTATTTTGTTGAAGGCAATCTTGCTTGCTTTCATAACAACCTGAATTAAGGAGGAGACCCTTGATTTATATTTCCTGCAGAGGAGAGATTGAAATGGTAAGTGCCAAAGAAATTAAAAGTCATTTCTGTTTTTCAATTCATTACTTCTGGAAAAAAATTCGAGCCCAGGTTCATTACTAGTGCTCCATTTTAGTGCTGATGATAATTGCAAAGGCAGTATTTTAAATTAGAATGTATCAGACCACATGTAATTAACCTGTACAGAAGGGCTGAGGCTTCATATTAGGCTATTAAATCAATCCCAGCAGAAACACTAATGCTGAGCAATTGATTTGAAAATACGGTGTGGGCGGAGTAAAGAAGCTGGATGCTAATTGCCATCCATGAGAATTTAGCACACTCCTCGAATGTAGTTAGAGTGGCAGACTTTTTCCGGCTGGCCCTTCACCCATCACAGCTGAGAATGTAAATTAGTTCAGATTGATACTTGAAACAACCTGGAGTTTAAGGCGAGAGGGGGTTTTTCTGCTTCTCTGTTTGACGATCACAAGGGGACTCTCACATCGCCTGGTGCCGTGACTGTTGGTAGACAGCTGTGTGCATATTTCGGGGTCCTGGTGAAAAGTCCCAGGAAGAGTCTGGTTGCAGTATTTTCTGATGCAGTGGGCATGAGTGGCTCCCTCTACAACTTGCACTTTGTTACCACTCTTTCACACACTCGTCTCCTAACTTATCTCTATTCTTATTTCTTCTTGTTTCTACCCTGCAGCACCCATTTTCTGTCTTTATTCTTCCTCCTTTCTATGGGATCATTCTGAATACACCAAGATAGTAAATGACAGACGTGGGATTGTTTTAATCTGGCACTGGGGAAGTGACAAAGACATTTAAGGTGTTATCTTTTAAAAAAATGTTTTTATTAATTTTTTTTTTAGAGAGAGAGAGAGAGAGAGAGAGAGGAAGGGAGAGGGATAGAGAGATAGAAACATGGATGAGAGAGAAACATCATTGGCTGCCTCCTGCATGCACCCCACTGGGTATCGAGGCTGTAACCCAGGCATGTGCCCTGACCAGGAATTGAACTGGTGGCCAGGCAAGGTGTTATCTTTGAGCTCTAGTAACCTACAGGTTATAGATGGCCATCTTTATGATCCAGAATTCGAGAGCCATGGGACACCAATTGTTTACAGCTGCCTCCTATTCTAATTGATTGGTGTCCACGCCAGGCTGTTAAGTATTTTGAATATTTCTCCTGGATAAGGTGCCTCTCTCCTCTGTGTTTACTGAGGTTCTATGGGGCTCCGGCGTGAAGAGGACACTCACCATGAAAGGCCATTCCAGTTCTTTCAAAGTGCCACTGTGACTGACCTGAGAGTTGGTGGGTCCATTGCCATTTGCCTGCAGAGAAGCCAAAGTCTGAGACAACAGGTTTCTGCAGAGAAAGATTTGTGCGCCAGGCCAGCCAAGTGAGGAGATGGGAAACAAGGCTCTGATCAGCCTCCTGGAATAAAGACTTACAGCAAATATAAAGGATAATGGTACAGAGAAGCGATGCATATTTATTAATTATAATTAAGGAGCCTTGATTAGACAATCTTGGAGCTAAGTCATCTAAGGTAAGGAATGGGAAAGGTGAGAGAAAGTATAAAGGAATTCTGAGCTGGCAGGGTCTGATTGGGTGAGATCTAGGCACCCTTTGGTTCAAATGTCTGTGAGGATCTGGTCTGAGCACAGAGGTTCTGGCAATGGACGAATTTTGGTTCTGGCTCTCGTGGGGGTTAGTTGGAATTAATTTGTTGGCTTTCTGCACCTCTGTAAGCCTCTGGGCCCAGTCTGATCCGGCTTGGTCTGGTGGTCTCCTGGGTGCTGTGAGGAGGCCTGCTTTACCTTCTGAAAGGTAAAAGAAAAAAAAGCTAGAAAAAAACTATTAGGGTCTAATTTCAGTATTAGGGCCAGTTTCACCATAATGGGATTGTATTGGTGCTTCTGGAGGTGCTTGCTGCAGTGAGGTAAATCTGAGTATTGCTTTTCTGGGGGGCGGGGTAGGGTGGAGGTAGAAGAAATAGTGAGGGTCAGCCTTATGCTGCTTTGGTTTGCGGTTACTTATGCATAGTAGGTTAACATCAAACCAGGAAGAATCACTGGCAGTTTACTCACGTATCAGATTGGGTGGCTGGTCCTGAGATGAGGATCCACATGAAGTGACTTTTGAAGATGTTCTCCCAGGGAAAGCAAGGAAGGGTATGGAGGGAGCAGGACAGGGAGAGGGGAAGTTAAGCAGGGGTAAAATTTCAGGTGATGTTCTAGACTCCAGCCTAACCTGTGGAATGATCTAGAACAAAAATTGTTTGCACTGCCTCAAGACAAGAGAACTGGCTGTCATGTTTCTCCACAGGGCCAGCCTCAGCTCCCTCTGTAAAATCCCAGGTCCTTCCAAGTGGAGGTCCTACAAATTGGGAGACTCCCTGAAAGTGGGCTTTCTCAGATTCCTGGGCTTTCATCCATATTCTATAGAATTTCCCCAGAAATGCTAGCCTTATCATTTGGTTGCAACAACTGCCTTTAGCAAACCATGCTACCTGAGATTTATGATTATGGCTCTGGGTACAAGGTTCTACTGTGCTGAGAGTGACATGTTCTTGCATAAGCTATAGGCTATATTATAAATAGGAATCGCAGTCACTTACCTGTTGGGACTTAAAACCAGGAGGATTGAACCCAGCATACTTGGCACTGGCCTACCAGACTGTCCTATAGCCTTTTACCTGCTGGTCTACACCTTCTCTGGAAAATAATCTTTATTGGTGAATGAAAGAATGAATGGATTTGACAGTATTGAGCAGGGAGATAAATATTTACACCAAAGTTGTGATCCCAGCATAGAGGGGGTCATGAGGACATTCAGAGGGAGCCACAATCACTATTCCCCAGATGGACTTGAGACAGAATGGACAGGGAAAATCTCTCTGAGGTGTGGCATTTAACCTCTAGTCTGAAGGAGAAGAAGGAACCATCATTGAGAAAGGGAGGTCAAGGGGTAGGAGGAAGGGGCCACTGATCTCAGTGAGGAGTCGTTTGTACTTTACAGTGAATGTTTTGAGGGCGATTTATTACATCTTCCTGGTGTGATGAGTGTGTGAGCCTTAGCTCTCATGGGGGATTTCCAGACTCAGTGGGAAGGTATTTATTGGGAACTGAAGGCCCTTGCTGACAATATCTGCTTTTACCTTTACAGGCAGGTTTAACTTAAGGGGTGTGTGTGTGTCTCCTGGGATTGTTGGATGTAGTCCAGGCCTCAGCCCCTGGTTATTCCCACTCCCCATTTCAAGGCTTTCTACTGTACCCAAAAAGGAAGCCAAGAAGCTTTGGGACTAGTAGGTCTGTGCAGGACACTATTTTGCCAGGTCAGAGTGGGCTGGAGCTGGGCCTGGGCTATTCAATTGCCCTAGAGCAGCGATTCTCAACCTGTGGGTCGCGATCCCTTTGGCGGTCGAATGACCCTTTCATAGGGGTCGCCTAAGACCATCCTGCATATCAGATATTTACATTTCGATTCATAACAGTATCAACATTACAGTTATGAAGTAGCAACGAAAATAATTTTATGGTTGGGTCACAACATGAGGAACTGTATTTAAAGGGCCAGAAGGTTGAGAACCACTGCCCTAGAGTTTGGTAGGAGAGGGAGTAGGCCTCCCAGTGCATGGAGGACTCTGGGGAAAGCAGCACTGTTTACCCCCACCACTGGCTCTGGTCCCACAGAAACCACCTACTCCTCTTAAAAGTGTGGTCCGTGCAGGCTCATTAACCCAGCGAGGGTGGGGAAGAGATACTTTCTACAAACTCTCCAACCTCATTTAAAAATCTTAAGGAAATTCTTTAAAGGCTCCATTTATCCTTTGGAAGGTCAATTTCTTTCAGAGGTGTTCTATATCAAGGTTCTTTACATAGAATTTGCTGGAGGGAAGGGTATTGCTTATCCAACAGAAAGTAAATCCACTTTTCTCTCTTTTTTTCTTTTCTTCTCAAGAGTGTTTGAGGCAATTCAAAATCTATCTTTTTGGAATCTGGCTCTGAACTCCACTGTCTCATGTCCCTGATGACAGTAGCCACTACCCCATGGCTCACCCCAATCCCTCATGGCCTACGATGAGCACATTTTCACTGCTAGTCTATCCACTGGGGACTCACAGGACATCTTATTATAAGTAACCTCAGATGAGATTCAGGGAGAGTTTCACCAATTGTAAATCAATGCCTTGAGGCTTTGGGAATATTCTTTCTTGTCTTTTTCTCTTGGAATTAGGCAGTTTAGGCCCCATGGGTACATTTTAGCAAGATTTAACCTAAAACTTATTGAAAGTAATCCCCAACACAACTCCAAACTTTCTTGAACATCTCTGTCAGCAAAAAGAATAAAATCTAGTTTTATTCCCTCCTCAATAAATGCATACACCATCCACTTCTCCTTCCCACCCCAGCTTGGGCAAGAACAAAATGTTACAACTCTAGGTTGTTTCTGAAAGGTCCTGGGATCCACTAAGCCAGTGGTCAGCAAACTGTGGCTCGGCAAACTGCGGCTTGCGAGCCACATGCGGCTCTTTGGCCTCTTGAGTGTGGCTCTTCCACAAAATACCGACTTCTGTGCATGGGCCACGAAGTTTCAATCGCACTGTACGTGCGCGCCCGCACGTGGTATTTTGTGGAAGAGCCACACTCAAGGGGCCAAAGAGCCACATGTGGCTCACGAGCCGTGGTTGCCATCACTGAAACTCCACAGGACTTATTGAGTACCTGCTTTTTGCCACACCCTGTGCTAGGTGCTGGGTATGTAACACCATTCAGAATACAGCTTCTACCTTGGGGCAATAAAGGTCTGCCCTCAGAGACAGGTAGAGAATTAATCATAGAAGGAAATGACAAGGATAAAACATATATATATATATATATATATGTATATACATAATATATTATATACGTATACTATAGGAATATATATGTATATTTGTATTATACACACACTATAATATATAGATGAAAGAGAAAATTGGTCTGCATTGGGGTGGAAGAAGGGGGAGGCTCTTTGTCAATAGGGAACATTTGGCAATGTGTGGAGACATTTTTGATTGTCAAAAGTGGGTCGAGGGTGCAATTGGCATCTAGTGGGCAAGGCCAGGGATGCTGCTAAACACCCTACAATGCTCAGGACACCCTCTTACAAGTAAGAATTATCTGACCCCAAATGTTGAGAGTGCCAACGTTGAGAGCACTACTCTAGGGTGATGTTGGAGATGACTGGAAGCTGCTAGACAGCAACTAGAGAAGGCCATTCTGCTGAAAGGCTTCACTCCATCACTAGCTTTGGGGACTTGGGAGGGGGCAAGATTGAAAAGAGCTGAGGCTCTTTGGAGGGGAGTCAGCTCACATTGATGGTGTTCCTGGGTGGCTTCAGAACTGGCTCCAGGTCGTTCCTGCACCCATCATGGTACAAGTCAGGAATAGCTGGGCAGGAGAATGAGTCTTTCTCCTTTTAGTGGCAGCTCAAAAGGGAGAATTGAGGAATTTGTTCTTCTCTTGGTCCTAAAGAAGGTGGGTGGCTAGCATGCCAGGAAAGGTGCACTGGAGAGAGCAAGAGCTGGGAAGACATCTCCTTCAATAAGTGATTTAACTTGGGCTTGTGATGGAAACAGTATGGGAGGCAACCAGAACATTGCATCTGAACACTTTGAGCTGGAGACTTAGGCACTAGCCGTTGTGTTCTACCCCAAAATCTGGAATGGAAGGACTGAGAGCTATATCACTGGCTCTGCAAAATGGCTTTGGATTGGTGCCAGGAAAATGTTCTTAAATGAAGCGAGACAG
Source organism: Myotis brandtii (assembly GCF_000412655.1). Taxonomy (NCBI): domain Eukaryota; kingdom Metazoa; phylum Chordata; class Mammalia; order Chiroptera; family Vespertilionidae; genus Myotis; species Myotis brandtii. The sequence goes on from NW_005371173.1 coordinate 2,875,062, forward strand.
CATTATCTGACGAACCCTTCCACTAATCACATGAGGTTGTACAAAACAAGCAATAGTGCATTTAGGTACAGTAGTACAGTTAGGGAAACTGAGACTCAGAGCAATTGGGCTGCTTCTCTGTCTAGAGTGCTGCTGATTGGGAGAGTGGAGAGGCCAGAGTCCTGTTCTGGTTGGTAGATCAAGGCTGAGCTGGAAATGTCTGTAGTCCTTTGTTCTTTATCTCTCTGATCGCTGCTCTCATTTGTGCTGGCCTTTGCCCATTCTGTTTTCCCCAACTTTCATTGCTCACCACGATAAGAACACTAGGGAATAAGCAGAATGAGATTCCCCACAATATTCCAACACATTTATTTGGTTTTGTTTCTTGCCATTATCCAGACAGATCCATAGTTGCAAAAATAATGTAATTGCCACGAAGTCCTTTTTCACATATGATGTGCTTGTTCTCACACAGGCTCTGTAAATCATTGTAATGAGCCCATGTTATTCCAATGAGGTGAAGTGCCACCATTTAGCTATCAATTCCCCCCTTTGGTCATTTCAGAGGCTTCTAGAGTTTCAGTATCACAAATAGCATCGTAGTCAGTATCTCTGTGTAAATAGATCATTTGGTCCTTTTCAAAGATTTCTTTAGGGTGCATTTCTAGCTGTGAGATTAATATGTCAAAGGCTATGAATATCTTCATGGCTTCTGATATATATTGTCAAATTGCTTTCCAGGAGGGTAGCAATTTATATACCTGACATGAATAAATGAGTGTAGCAAAATATGACCACCATTGCATATTATTTTATTTTAAAACTTCTGCTGATTTAATAAATGTCAAAGAATCCTGTTAAATGTATGTAACAAGCTCAGCACAATGCTTGGCACATGGTAGTTTTTACTAGTGTTTCCCTGCAGCTTATGATACCTATCCTGCTCCTTGGACTACAGCCTAGACCTCTCTCTGGTCTTGGTTGCATTCAATTTCCAATGGTGCCTGGCTTTGGGTTTGCCCAGTTTCATATAAATGCTAGCCATTCATGATAATATTAAGCTTCTAGGTTAAGCCTGTGTATGTAGCATAGTTACAAGACTGCTTATATTCATCTCTTGGATCCTCAATTTAGCAGCTGCATGACCTTTGATAAATTACCTGATTTCTCTAAACTTGGAGTTAATTGAGATAACGTATGTTAAGCTAGTAACACCATACCTGATACAGAGTAACATTAGTGTTAATAATAATAATCTATTTTAATAAATCACATTAATCTTCAAGATAAGCAATGTCATTATCCTCATATTAAAGATGGGCATTGGTGCTCCCAGATCTAAAGTACTTTTGTCCAATATGGGCAACCTACTACATGGTGACCTCTAACTCTTCCCCTCTGCACCATGGGTAAGTGGGCCCTAGGTGGTAGGAGTATTCATGAAAGGCCTTTCTATATAGGACAGTCAGCACTAACTTACTATACATGGAAATGACTGCAAACTACATACATACAACCCTCTAAACACAAACTAAATGAATCCCACACTGCTCCTTATCCAGATTCCCAAAACGCCAGCAGCCATTCCAGTGCTATCCCACTCGAGGGGATGTATAGCAAAGGAAAAGTGAGAATGGAAAGAGAGATTACTCTTAACCAATGTGGTTAAAATGTCTTCTGAAAAATTTACAAAAGCTATGACTGTGTGAACCTACTGCTTGGGGCCTTGGAAAGAGCCAGGCAAAGTGAGGACCCTTGAAGCTGACGCCTCATTAGCTTCATGGTAAATTGCCACTGGTCTGATCTCTTGACTAGCAGTTAACCAGGGATACTGTGGGCTACTTACTTTTGATCACTTGTCCCTTTTCTTTGAATTAAAACTTTGTCATTAGCATAGTTTCTGTCTGAGAGTTACTGCTAGGGTGGAATTACTCTAATTAAGAGGAAAAGAAAAATATGTTGCTAGTCATTAATTTTTCTTGATTAGAGGGTGACCTAGTTTGAGGTTAAAGGAAGAGGACTGAGGTAGTAATTTAGCACTCTGGGGAGTGGTGGTGGTGGAGATTTTTGTGAGCTGGAGAAGCAACAGCTGGATCCCAAGATTGCCCTCTGATTTGAATTCATGGCTACTGGTAAATAGATGTGTATGAGATCTTCAGGAATGGTGTGCCAATGTGTAACAGAATAAACAAAAGCAAGGATGGGGTTGGAGGCCCAGATTTCAATTCCACATCTGTCCCAATGAATGTTTGAAAGCTTCTTCTGTCTTAAATGTGAAAATATTATATTTTCTTCGTTTGAGGATCCAAGACTTGCATTGTCAAATTCTGAGATAGCAGGAATCTTTATCTTTAGCAAATGCCTATAACATTGATATATGTTAAAATAACACAATATTTTCAGCTCTCTTACTTCATAAAGTACACAATGTTATGAGGTTTCTGTGAGGAGAACAAAGTGTAATTAATGCACAAATTTGGAGCCAGAAGACCTGAGTGTGAGTTCTGCTTTGCCAATCTTTTTGAGTTCTCTGAACTTGTGTCCACATTGCAAACCTAGTTTGGGGAATCAAGAGAGATAATTAAATATGAAAGAACAAAGTCACACAAATGTCATGATGGTATCATTGAGTTCTCAGATCACTTGCCCGTTGGGACTTCAAGCAGTATCCTTAGGAAGGAGAGAGGAGGGTAAAAGCCTTAGGTTGCCTTCAGGACTCTAGGGACCGTTATCTTTAATCTGGAAGACCCTGCATCACTGCCGTCAGGCCAGATGTGGCACCTCTGTATCGGTTGCCTGTTGTTTTTGTAGGTGGGGCACAATTTTACCATCTTAGGGTTTTTGGCTGGACCTCAGAATTAAATTGGCATAGACAGATTAACAGGAGAAAAGCATATAAATTTATTTAATGTAAGTTTTATGTGACATAGGGAAATGAAGACCCAAAGAAGTGGCAAAACCCAAATGCTTTTATACTAGGTGGAACAAAGAGAGGCAATTGTGGAAAAGTATCTAAACTATGTGGGGAGGCTAATGGAAGAGAAGAATTATTTTGACAAGATCTGTTTGTACAAAATCCTTTAAGTCTCAGCTTCCCATCCTTGGTGATAAGAATGGAACCTTTCCTTCTGTGTGGAGAGGACATCTTCCGTAGGAGGGTTTATCTCCTGCTTCCAGGAATAAAAGGGGGACCAGAGAGCCCTTCTTGCACCTGCTGGTTTTATTTTAAGTGCCTGTGGCTCAAAATAAATTTTATGTTAAAGAGGCATATGTTGGAGTGAATATACTGGTTTCCTACAGTTTTAACTCCCCACCATCCTCTCTGTTTTTCATAGACCACCTCCTAAAGGAGAATGGTTGCTTCCCTCTGCCAAGTGGTCCTAGGGACACTGCCTCAGCTCTGGGCTGTGGCAGTGGACACAAAATCCAGGCCTCACCAACCACAGTGCAATGGCATGGGGATGGCCAAACTGGGCCAACCAGAACACTTCTTTAGGACTCACATGTGAATGCCAGGCAAGAAAGCCCTCTCTTCTAGGAGTAATACCCTGAAATGCTGTAGCCTTACAATACAGAAAGGCAAGTAGACAACATTGTTTGAGTCTCCAGTGCTTCTGGAAACCAATACCATCCCAATACAAAGAGCTAAAGAGAACAAGGACGGATTCTGTTTTGGGGACAGGGATCTCCTTTGTCCCTTAAATCACATGGTGTTGTTTGTGGCTTCTGAAAAGGGGCCACAGTAATTTCCCAGCACTTCACAGCCACCCTCTCTCCTTCATATCGATCTTTTCTATCTACATAAGGAAAACTAGGGCAGCAACAAGGTCTGGTAGAAGAGAAGGAATTGGTAGTCCAATCCAGTCCTACATCCTTACTAAAGCCCGTCTGTATTATATTCCATCAGAAATACCCCAAGAGGCCGCAGAATAATAAAGGGAATTATGTTTTAAATAAGATCTTCATGTGGTTATTCATTCAATAAATGTTTATTGGGTGCCTACTTTCCAAACACTGAAATTATGGCAGTGAATAAAATGGACAAACACCTCTGGCCTTGGGAGCTTATAATTGGGATGAAGCAGAGAAGATAAACAAATAAATAAGTAAATCATATGTTTTAGATGGTGGTAATTACTATGGAGAAAAATAAGTAGGGAAGGGCAATAGGGAGTGTGTGTGTGGCGGGGGGGGGGGGGGGGGGGGGGGGGGGGGAAGGCAGCGAGAGGTTGCAATTTTTATTTTATTTTTTTTTGTTTTGTTAATCCTCACCTGAGGGTATTTTTTTCCATTGATTTTTTTTTTTAAGAGAGAGAATGAAAGGGAGGGGGAGAGACAGACAGAGAGAAACATTGAAATGAGAGGGACACATGGACGATTGGTTGGTTCCTGCACACGCCCCGACTGGGGCCAGGGACCAAGCCTGCAACTGAAGTATGTGCCTTTGACTGGAATCAAACCCGCAACCCTTCAGTCCGAAGGCTGATGCTTTATCCACTGAGCAAAACCGGCCAGGGCTGGGGTTGCAATTTTAAATAGAGTCGGGGGAAGACTCACTGAGATGGTGACCCCGCTGGTATCTAGAAGAACATATACAGAGGGAACATCCAGTGCAAAGGCCCCAAGGCAGACATGTGCTGGTATGTTGCAAAAATTTGCAAAGCAAGGCAGGGAGATGAAGTAGGAGGCCAGCAATAGGGCAACTGAGGCAGGGCCTCTTGGGCACTCTGTGAGCACTGTGGTGCTGCTGAGCAGGGCTTCAATCAAGCTCACGCTAGCTTCTCTGCAAGGCTGTTCTGAAACACAAGGCCTTCTGCAGCCCCTGCTACTCTAAGCTGCATCTAATACAGAGCTTGGTAAGGGTGACATGAGCCAATGTAAGGAGAGTCTCCTATGTGGGTGGGCCTGACGCCGAGTAAGCCCTAACAGAATGGAAGCCGATTTTATGAACAACAGTCAGATAGTTTATACGGAGGTGTAAATGATTGACATCAGGTACTCTCTTTAAAGCAGATTTGATGGGGGCAGAGAGAGAAGGTGAATTTGAGTCACTGAAGAAAGGGAAGGAGAAGGTGGAAGCAGCAGCCCTAAAGGGACAAAGGGAAATTCAGCTGCTCCACCTGCTCTGTTCTTGCCACACATTTTCCAAGGGCTGGTGCCAAGTGCCTGTCAGGATCTTCGTGCTGTTCAGAAGTCCTTACACTACATGCAGTATTGCCTGGCACAGAATAGATCTTGATAAATCAGCGTTAAAAGAATGAATGAGTGCAATCTACTTTACAGCTTCTTTCCTGAGCCCCCAGTCACACTGGACACTCCCCTCCCCTGAGCCACTGAGTCACTGCGAACTCCAGCACAGCTGGAGAAGGATTGATGTCTCCAAGATTGTGCTGAGCACCAGGAGCACATGGTAATGGTTATTACATCCTCATTCTCCTTGAGTCTGAGTATCTGTTGGTATCTGTCAGCTTCTATGTTTCATTTTAAGCTGTAGGAGTTACAAGATGTAGAGGCATCTCCTGGCTTCTGGAAAAGGCTACCCAGGCCTCCAGGGACCATACACCTTCCTCCTTCATCTGCTGAGGTTCCCTTGGTCCCTGGAGAATACACATTTTGGAGAGATATAATGTCATAATCTTTTTTCGGTCGATGGCCAAGTGTAAAGAAGAGGTGGCAGCCTGTAAAATTTTAATTTATGACGTGATTTTCAGAATTCAGTATCCACAAATACCGGCGAGGTTGAATTTATGAAAGTGGAGACTATTTTAATGTTATCCACACAGTTTAAAATGTTGCCCCTGTTGGGGATGTTAGATTTTCGCTGCAGTGAACTGCATCCTGGGAGCTGCTTGTCCTCAGTAAGCACTTTCCTGAAATTGTATTATGAGTCGCAGTTGAAAGGCTAAACGCCATTCAACTTGTACCTCACAGAGAGATTTTAATTTGACTGAAGAAAGTTTTGTTTTCCCGGGTCTTTTCTTAATTAGCTATTTGATTCAGGTTTAATTAACATTGCCTAGTGATTGTTGTTGCCTCCTTAGCATTCTTGAACCTATTAGCTTTGAAATGTGAAGTAGCTATATCAAGTGGATAAAAGATAATATTTTTTTAAAGACAATTTCTGATGTGGGAAAGATCATACTTCAGTTATTTGCAATTGGTACCAAGAGGTGGAATAGGGGCCAGGGGTTGGGGCAGAAGCTGTGAGGGTGGGAACAGTACTGGTTACCAGAGAACCCTGCCTGCTGGTGCAAACACAGGCTTGGACTGACTCATTAAGCCAAAGTCTAATTGATCCAGTGTGTGAACATATAACTCTTCCCGGCATATTTTTGAAACTTGAGCTGCCCTTTGCAAAGGAGGTCTTGCATTTATTGCCTTTTTTTTTCAGGGAAAGGCTAAGTTTCTATGAGGCGTGGACATGATGGATCATTATAGAGAGAATCCATATGACAAGAGGAAAAGACAATGCCATAAATCCAACTTTGTTTTTTTTTAAAAGCTTTTCAGAAATGAGTAGAGAAATCCAAAGATAGAAACAACCATTAGTTTTTAGACCTGGAACTCATGTTCATGGAGAGTATTCAAAAATAGAAACCTAGAAAAAATTTCATTAGCCTGATTATGAATTTCCCAAAATGTGAACCATGGTGGAGCAAAGGTGTTGGAAGAAAAGCAACTTTCAGTTGGAAGGTAACAGACTGTCCCAGTTGTCCAGAGCCTCTTAGGAGACATTCTGAGAGGTCTTCCTTCAGGGTGCAGACTTCTGTGATACACACTTGAACCTGGGCTCAAACAGATGCTCCCTGGATGACCTTCTGTGCTTTGGCAGGTCTTCTAATTTGGTGAAGGGCTCAGGTCTGAGCTGGAATCTGGCTTCACCCCTGCCTGGTCATATGATCTTGGCCAAGTCACTTAATCTCTCTAACTCTGTAAAATGGGGACATTAATCATGTGTAGTTCTTAAGGGGTTGTGAGGATCACATGAGGTAATGTGTGTTAAGTGGCCAGGCTGTAGCTCTTGATTCCCTCCTAACATCAGCCACTGGAGCACAACCAGTTAGCCTCTCATTTAGAAAGAGAAGAGGGTCATTCTCAAGAAAGACAGGTGACATCAGCCTGCCCCAGCAACCCTCATCCTTAACTTGGAGATGTGTGTCTTGGAAAGGCCCCTCTGGTTTCCCTTGGGCAGAGTCTGGCATCTTGTGACCTCAGGGAGAGGCTTGGACCTGGGCTTTGTGTAGCATCTTGGCACGTAGTTTCTTCCTCTGTGTGGAGGGGGATTGTTTCCATAGGGCCTGGGAGATGAGCTGGGAAAGATGAAGCATTCTGAGCCCAGAAGTGCACAGGTGATCACGGAGTTCCTGGGCTGCTACGAAGGAAGTGACATAACAGGGCTTAATCCAGGTGCTGCGTCTGCACCAGAGCCAGATACAGAACACTCCTTCAAGTCTCACTGAGCTGTTTGTCTTGTCTCCCCATTTCTGATTTAGGGGTTAGGCACCCTCTTTAAGGCTTTGTAAATTCTCCCGGTGAATGTGTGATCACTCTGCCCCAGCCTGTTGCTGCTTTTGCATCCAATCCCCTGTAAAGGGGTTGTGGAGGCTACATCTTGCTTTGTAGGGAATGATGTGATGGCACACTGACGAGCTAAAGAGTGAGCAGCCAGAAAGAAAAAAGTGTCAAATATTTAGTCTTAATTTTAAAGTATTTTTGATGGCAGGAAGTAGATGATTATATGTATACTGTTGAGTTCTGGTTTGATTTTCCCTCTGTATTCTTTGCTCTTCTATCCGTAAGGAGAGGCAAACAACTTTTGGGGACCCCATGCACATTTTGTCTGATTTCATTCTTTCCAAAAGCAAGCAATAGGCTTGAGGTGGGGTACAATCAGATTGTGTATTTTATGTTCTATGTGTGCCTTTCACAGTGGGTGAAAATGGGAGTTCCAAACTCAGGTCCTGTTATTGTAAACACCAGGAAGAGCAAAGAAGGAAAGACATCATTGCTCTTTCCTTTCCACCTTTGCTCTTGAAGGTTCTCCTCCCCAAGATGCTCTCTGGGGCACAGTGAATCACAACTGTCTCCATCATATTCTTTAAAATAACAAACTAAAGGAAAGGGGCAAAGAACAGGTTAGCACAACAGAACTGATTGTGATTGATTGGCTCTTGTTGCTCCGCCCACAGTATCTTACTCGTCTTTACCCAGGATGGCCTGCATGAGTCCTGGGCATGGGGAGCATGGGATGAATTGAAGCTTTTATGTTAAAAAGCTTATTTTGTCCTTTGAAAGTGGTTTCAAAAGAAATCATCATTTTTTTTTGTCAGTATCAGACTGGAGAGCTTGGAGAGCTTGCAACCTTAACAGAACTTTAGATTTTCAGAGTTGAATGGATTTATCCAATTTCATTTTTCAAAGGAGGAAGAGGAGCCCACGGAGATTCAGCATCTTCCTGCATGTCCCACAGCACCTCCCTTATGTTAAATCTGGCTTTGAGGGAGTGAGGCTACAGTAAGGATCTGAAGTGTGAGCTGTAAAGAAGTAAAAGCAGGCAGACCAGAACCAGAACTCTTTGTTGCTTTTATAAGGAACTATTTCACTTATACATCATCTCATATGTGGAAAAAAGATTTAAAAACCAAATTTGATAATACATTGCTTAATATTCATTACCTACTTAGGAGAGAAGATCATTGCAGTATGATAGAGAAAGTTCTGGGACTGGGAATTGGGTGAGGACAGGTTGGAAATCCTAGGTCAAATCCTAAATATGTGATAAGGTTGTCACTTCTCTCTTCTAGGTCTCTAAATCCTCATTTGTATTATGAAGGGTTGGAATGGATAATTTCTAAGTTATGTTATAACACTAAAATTATGGAACTTTATGATTGTATAGGCAGTATTAGCTAGGACTTAGTTACTGTGGTGTATGTATTTCTCATGTAAAAGGTCGAAGTGATATGGTGGCTCTGGTGTCTAGGTACCTTCCGTGTTGTTGCTCTGCCAATTATAGAATATTCCCCACATCTTCACAGCCCAAGATGTCTGGCCACCATGTTCATGTTCTAAGCAGCGTATGGAGGAAGGAGGAAGAAAAAAGGGAGAATCCCTTTCCTCTATGAGCATGAAAATTGCACTTATCACTTCTACTCAAACCTTGTTGGCCAGAACTTAGTCAAATAGCCATAGCTAGATGCAAAGGAGGCTAAGAAATGTAATCTTATTCTGGATGGCCATCTGCCTAACTACAGGGTCTAATTGAGAAGATGAAATAAGTATGGGGGATAACTATCAGTCTTTGTCATGTGAGTTGTGCTTGAGCCAATATAGAATACAGGATTGTCTATTGTCTCTACCACAACTTAGTGATGTATGCAGGGGTAGGGAAGTTCAGATGGGGGTGATGTACCTGATAGCTATGACAAAAACTCAACTTGGGGGAATAATGGTGGGTCTTAGAGAACCTGTTGTGGAAACTGTATTTTTCAAGTATTGAGGTAACTGTGGTAAACTTCCTTTGGAGGATCTGCTCAGTTCCTGATGCTCCCCTTCCGTTGACCTTTACTTTCTTGGTCTCCAACAGACGATGGCATCATATCCTCTCTCCTGGGAATTAAGGCTGTGACTGAGAGAGTCATTTTGATTTGGGGTATTTGCTTAGAGTTGAGTGTTATAAAGTCAAAAGTGGTGGGGCACCATCTGTCATGAGTATGGGGAATCAAAGAAAGCTGGTGTCCGGACAGGGAAGGAGGAAGCAGGTGTTCAGAGAGAGCAGCTCCCAAACACCATGGGGCCTGAGAGAGAAACTGGAAGGGGCTGCTGGTTCCTGATGGCTCCACAGACTGAGATTTAGTTCCCCATAAAGTTGAGATGTGTTCATTACTATTAATTTTATTAAAACCCTCTTTAAAACATAACACATGTATATATGTAGAGGGCTCTCTCTTTTTCACATAAAAACTCTTGATATCACCAGTCAGATTTTTCTTTTTTAAACAAATCTTAAAATCTCATGTAGCATATTAACAGCTAATGGCTTGCAAATTTCAATTTTCTGCTTGTCACTAAGAGTGACAACTCAGAGGAGACTATATAAATTGATTCACCTAGCCAAAGTTATCCAAAGTGGGAAAGCTAAATAGGTCAGTCAATGGAAACCTAAACCATAGTGTTTTTTCCCTCCCAAATAAAACAGCAAGAAATCTACATAGGAAGGGATGAAATGCAATGCAATGGTTCAAAATGGAGATTGAAAACAGCTCATCTTTATTTTAAAATATTTTCCTGTAACTTCAATGAACATAAGGATTTGGAAAAGATCACAAGATTGTATTAGAAGACAGAACTCCCTATATATTTATAACTTGACTTCAAAGGAAAAAAAATAGCGAGGCAAGTCATCAACTTGCTTAAGTAAAATTAAAGCGGGGAGATTCTGTTGAGAAATAGAGTCCATGCTGTAAAACTTCCTGTATGAAATATGAAATCCACTAAAAGAAATATATTAGAGTAAGGCTTCAATTAACTGGAACCTAATTGATCAGAGCTTTCAATTACTATTATTCTTAAACCTACCTAAATCAGATATATAATAAAACAAGTCAAGTCCTTGGAGTGACCGAGCTTTAGGTTTAAACATACTTTAATTTAAATTTTTTAACTTCTAATACTTACCTAGAGCCATAGAATTGCCCAAATAATGGGGTTTTAAGTCTAGTAAGATCTTAAAGGCCATCAAGTGCACTGATTTTCAACCTTAGTTGCACATTATAATCCCCTGGAGAGCTTTAAAAAATCCTGATGTCCAAGCTACACTCCATACTAATTATATCCAAATCTCAGCGGGTGGGGCCTGGGCTGATTTTCCAGATGATTTCAATGTGCAGTCCAGTTGGAAAATCAGGGATCTTCCACAGCTTTCCCAAGAAATGAAGTGACTGACCCAGGGTGCCAGCTAGTATAGAACCAGGACTATAATCAAAGACTTCCAAACCAGCCAGGCCTCCGAATATTATGCCATATAGGCTCTCCACTACACAGCACTGACATGTGACCGCTAAGCCAGTGCTCCTTGAGCTTTGCCATGCCTCCCAGTCACCAGGAGATCTTATTTTAAAAAATATATTTTTATTGATTTCAGAGAGGAAGGAAGAGGGAATCATTGATTGGTTGCCTCCTGCATGCCCCATACGGGGGGATTGAGCCCCCAACCCGGGTATATGCTCTGACTGGGAATTGAACCGTGACCTCCTGTCAGAGGTCGACACTCAACCACTGAGCAACATTGGCTGGGCACCAGGAGATCTTATTAAATGCAGCTTCTGATGAATAGTTCTGGGGTGGGACTGAGAATTTGCATTTCTAACATGGTCTCAGGTGATACCTTTGCTGTGAGTCTGTGTACCACACTTGGAGAACCACTCTATAAGCTATTGTAGGGCTCACCCTTGACCCATAAGCACACCAGCCCAGCACACAGGTGGTAAATTTGGACTCTTGTCATCTTGTTCAAGGGTACAATTGCTGTGTATTTCAGTATCTCTCTATTTCTCCAAAAGTGTGTGGAGCTATTCTGTCCACTCAGAACTTATATCCACAGATGGATGTTCTTCATGTCAGGGCATGCTACAGCCTTTGCTTTCTTGAATTGCAACGTTTGGCTGCATCATTCCTGAGCAGAGTTTTTTGTTAGCTTATCCCTGAGAGAGTAAAAGATGTGCTTCATAATGGGCAACACCAAGGAGGTTAGAGGTCACTGACAAGGACTATTTGTTAGGCAGGATGAGTGTCTGAGTTCCACTTATCAGCGGACACATGTGGCCAGAGATGGAAAAATTGACAGGCGCTAGAATGAAACCCGGGCATCTGTGGAAATCCAGGCCTAATCTCTGCCCATAAAACAAAGTGGAAGATAGTGAAATCAGTGGAAACCTGAAAGCAGATGGCTGAGTTCCTCCACACTGGGCTATAAAGGGGGACCTTCATGACAGAGTATTTATGGGTTTGGGGAAACCTGACAAAGTGTTGCTGTAAATGCCAAGAAATATACAGAATAGTGATTTTGTTATTTGAACACATCTCATGATGACTGTAGCTTCGCAAGGATGGGGAAAGATAGCTGGTGTGTGTGTGTGTGTTCGCATTGGTTTAGCTCACATTGCTATGAACAAGGCTAATTTGGTGTTTGAAGAAAAAGGCTGCCAAGGGAAATCCCTGCAAATGCTTAAGCTGGGACAAGCTGACCATTCGGTCACAGAGGGGGCTCTCTATGGGGGATGGGAATAGGGGGGGGGATTTGGGCTCATCACTTTAGTTTTCTCCTTAAAGAGCTGTCCCAAAACAAAATCGGGTTCAAAGAGCCGTCGGTTCAAAGAGCCGTCAACTGAAGCAGGTACATTTTTGTCCATTTCATTACTCTATGTGGCACGATCTTTTGCATTATGCCTTTTAGCATCAGCACCTAGAGCAGCGGTTCTCAACCTGTGGGTCGCGACCCCTTTGGGGGTTGAACAACCCTTTCACAGGGGTTGCCTAAGACCATCGGAAAACACATATATAATTACATATTGGTTTTGTGATTAATCACTATGCTTTATTTTACTTATTTTTTTTCTGTATTTTAACTACATTTTTTCTTTTTTTTAATTAAATCTTTATTGTTCAGAGGTCACCACAACATGAGGAACTGTATTAAAGGGTCGCGGCATTAGGAAGGTTGAGAACCACTGACTTAGAGCAAGGACACCTTCTTTGTGTAGGTATAGAGCTGTGATTAATAGCTTTCACTGGGCAGCTGATTATTCCTGATCTTTTAAGTTTCTGTCCTTGCTCCTAGCCTGACCCATAGAATCCTTTCAATAGATAAAAAATTCCTTAATATGCAAAGGAGTAGCTACCTGGACCTTTGAAAGCCATTCTCTCTCTAAAAATAAGTACTACCTGTATTATTTAAAAACCCATTTAAAAAATCCTTCCTAATTGTGGTCCTGCAGAACTGTGTGGCTGGGGGGAGGGGCGGCCCTTTTGTCCCTCATTCTGAAGAATGCATGCTCTCAATTTCAAAGTGGGTGAATCAATTAGGAAGATTGGAAGATTTTAAATTGAGTGGACCCTTCGAATTTTCCTGGAGCTTGTCGGAATTCTACTGGGAAACTGCATTGTGATTGAGTGATTGAGAGCAGGGAGAGAGGAATCAGAATGAGAAACATGCAAAGGGAAAGCATGTGTGTTGAAGTCACATGCAGAACCCCTCGTTTTCAATGTTTGGGTAAACAGGGCTGAGTCTGGAGGAAGGGCTTTGGACGTGAACAGTGAATGTGAAGGGGAAGGAACCAGTGGCCTTGGAGCCTCTCCATGGGCTACTTCAGACCCGCCAAGTTGAGACTTCAGACAGCAACCCTAGGCTGTCCTTCCATTTGGGAGGGGGCTAGCAGTGTGCCCCTCTGAGGGAAAGGAGTGAAGGCCCCTCATTTCCCATATGATTCTCCACCACATTCTTCCAGCCCTGCCCACTCCTCTTGGATTTGCAGGCACAGGCTGGTGCTCTCCAGTGGGGCTGAGTTCACTGCTGGGCTCACCCCCAGGCTACCTTTCCTGCCTTCCACTGTCAGAATTTACAACTCGGATGTCCTATCCCTTTGGTCACTGCTCCTTGCAAGTGACAGATGCCAGTTCCGTGTAACCAGTAGCATCCCTCAATGCAGGCCAGAGGTTTTCAACCAGTGGTTCTGGACCAGCAGCATCACCTGGGAACTTGTAGAAATATAAAGTCTTGGGCTCCGCCCCTGATCTACTCTGGGGGTAGGGCCAGCACCTCCTGATTTTGTAAGCCCTTCAGGCGATTCATGCTGAAGTTTGAGAACCACGAGATATTTGCATTGGAGCAGAGGAAATCACCTATGGACAGAGGTGAATTTCATCGTGGAAATTTGGGAATATTGGGGCAAATCAGTAGAGAAGATACATTTTAGGGGAGCAACTGGGCCCCTTTTTAGGCCTCTAGATGACTTCCTGTTTTGCCCATATGTTAGATCTGCCTCATGGCCATCTTTAGTGGAGTTGGCTTTAGTGGAGATGTTGCTGCCGGTAACAAGTTTATTACATCCTTGTCAGGGTTCCTGAAGAGCAGGATGCACAGCTCACTCCCCTGCCAACACCCCGTCCCTCTCATTCCTCTTTACTCTCCAACATGGTTTGGATACGTCTTCTCTTGGGGCTGTCTTTGGAGCAGCTCTCACTCCTCCCCCAAACATACCTACAGGAACGAACGAACATACACACACACACACACACACACACACACACACACACGCACACGCACTCATGCGCGCACATATACACATCCCTGCCTGTTTTTCCTTTCTTCTCTCCTGGGAAATGAACCTCAGAGAGGCAGGCAGCAGAATTTCTTTACTATGCTTTAATTATGTTCCATTTGTAACAATGAAATTGGGGGTCACCACAACATGAGGAACTGTATTAAAGGGTCGCGGCATTAGGAAGGTTGAGAACCACTGACTTAGAGCAAGGACACCTTCTTTGTGTAGGTATAGAGCTGTGATTAATAGCTTTCACTGGGCAGCTGATTATTCCTGATCTTTTAAGTTTCTGTCCTTGCTCCTAGCCTGACCCATAGAATCCTTTCAATAGATAAAAAATTCCTTAATATGCAAAGGAGTAGCTACCTGGACCTTTGAAAGCCATTCTCTCTCTAAAAATAAGTACTACCTGTATTATTTAAAAACCCATTTTAAAAATCCTTCCTAATTGTGGTCCTGCAGAACTGTGTGGCTGAGGGGAGGGGTGGCCCTTTTGTCCCTCATTCTGAAGAATGCATGCTCTCAATTTCAAAGTGGGTGAATCAATTAGGAAGATTTTCAATTTTTAAATTGAGTGGACCCTTCGAATTTTCCTGGAGCTTGTCGGAATTCTACTGGGAAACTGCATTGTGATTGAGAAAGATGAAGCAGGGAGAGAGGAATCAGAATGAGAAACATGCAAAGGGAAAGCATGTGTGTTGAAGTCACATGCAGAACCCCTCGTTTTCAATGTTTGGGTAAACAGGGCTGAGTCTGGAGGAAGGGCTTTGGACGTGAACAGTGAATGTGAAGGGGAAGGAACCAGTGGCCTTGGAGCCTCTCCATGGGCTACTTCAGACCCGCCAAGTTGAGACTTCAGACAGCAACCCTAGGCTGTCCTTCCATTTGGGAGGGGGCTAGCAGTGTGCCCCTCTGAGGGAAAGGAGTGAAGGCCCCTCATTTCCCATATGATTCTCCACCACATTCTTCCAGCCCTGCCCACTCCTCTTGGATTTGCAGGCACAGGCTGGTGCTCTCCAGTGGGGCTGAGTTCACTGCTGGGCTCACCCCCAGGCTACCTTTCCTGCCTTCCACTGTCAGAATTTACAACTCGGATGTCCTATCCCTTTGGTCACTGCTCCTTGCAAGTGACAGATGCCAGTTCCGTGTAACCAGTAGCATCCCTCAATGCAGGCCAGAGGTTTTCAACCAGTGGTTCTGGACCAGCAGCATCACCTGGGAACTTGTAGAAATATAAAGTCTTGGGCTCCGCCCCTGATCTACTCTGGGGGTAGGGCCAGCACCTCCTGATTTTGTAAGCCCTTCAGGCGATTCATGCTGAAGTTTGAGAACCACGAGATATTTGCATTGGAGCAGAGGAAATCACCTATGGACAGAGGTGAATTTCATCGTGGAAATTTGGGAATATTGGGGCAAATCAGTAGAGAAGATACATTTTAGGGGAGCAACTGGGCCCCTTTTTAGGCCTCTAGATGACTTCCTGTTTTGCCCATATGTTAGATCTGCCTCATGGCCATCTTTAGTGGAGTTGGCTTTAGTGGAGATGTTGCTGCCGGTAACAAGTTTATTACATCCTTGTCAGGGTTCCTGAAGAGCAGGATGCACAGCTCACTCCCCTGCCAACACCCCGTCCCTCTCATTCCTCTTTACTCTCCAACATGGTTTGGATACGTCTTCTCTTGGGGCTGTCTTTGGAGCAGCTCTCACTCCTCCCCCAAACATACCTACAGGAACGAACGAACATACACACACACACACACACACACACACACACACACACACACACACTCATGCGCGCACATATACACATCCCTGCCTGTTTTTCCTTTCTTCTCTCCTGGGAAATGAACCTCAGAGAGGCAGGCAGCAGAATTTCTTTGATGAAAACTGTAAAATATTGCTTGCAGTGCTGCTTTCCACATGGTTTGGCCGTAGAATTTCCAATTGCAGATTAAATAGTGCATGTGTCTACTTAAATTAACTCCTCCTAGCCCTCAATCCTGAGTCAACTATACCATGTTACTGACCCCAGGCTTGATGCCTGGATGCTGATGCTGATTAAAGAGGACATATTTAGCTGAGTCTTTGGCTGGACCCCGCCAGCCCACAGTGATCTCTCCTTCCTTGGGACTTGGGGTTAGCTTGGCTTTTGGTTGCAAGGGCCAAACTTCTCTTGGGTCACCTATGCATTCTGAACTTTCTTATACCGTGTAACCAGAGGAGGCTGGCTATACCCTTTACACTCCATACCTCTCTCCCTGGCAGGGGAACAACAAAACTGAATCCTGACCTTTCTAGAATGATCTAGCATGACAACCAGGGCCAATCATTAAAAGATAAGAAGGCTCATTTTTTTTTCTTGATTTGGTTCTCCAAGTGGAACTGAGAAACTGTACTGCATCTAAAAATAATTATGCTGGGGAGGGGTGATGCCAACTAAAGATCAAAGTAACACTCCTGATAGGCACGAATCTAGCTGGTTTAAACAAGTCCCTTGTTCATTGGTGAGTAAGGAGACTGGAATAAGGGTCCAGTAAGGGCCTGGTCTCCCCAAGTCACTCAAAGTTCACGATCAGTGAACAATTCCAGAACTAGCTGCGACACTATGCACATTCAGTTTTGATATCTTTGGGGGCAAAGTGTGTGGCAAGGAGGACACTTTTCCTCTACACCTAAATGGATTGCCCACTGGCTCTGGTTTCATTTGACCAGTGGAGGCAGTTCCAGAGACTAGGGGGCAAGAGGAGGGGGAAGCTCTTTTCCTCCTGGGTGGCTGTGTGTTGGCCTCATCTTCTGCCCAAGGCAGCCTTCTCCATTCAGCTCCCCTCTCCTGGTCTGATGATATCGGGCCTAGGGGTGTAACGGTCCCGGTTGTTGCCAGCCTTCAGGTACGCATCATTCTTTGTCAGTTTCCTTAAACCCTGCTTTCACTTTTGAACATCATCTCTTTATACAACCTTTCTCACATTACTCAGTTAGAGTGTGCAGTCCTTTTCCTGCCAGGCCCTTGACAGGTAGGTTAACAGATACAACCTACATTGCCTATTTTTTTCCCCTGTCTTCTTACTCATACATTTTACATCCTCCCAACTTTAGCTTGCACATGGTCCATCTTGGCACTGTTCTCGGCATTACAACGTTTCAGCTTCAGCTCCCACTGCTAAGGGCCGCCATCAGTTAACATTTCTGAGCTACTGTCAGATGGGTTCAGAGTCTGTTCTTATATCTGGGCCACATCAGTGTGTGGAGTAGGGGCTGGGTGGGGGTGATCCCTTTAGATGGGGAGTGGCCATGCAGATGGTATAACTGACATAAAACTTTTATTCCACTTTTGTCTCCTTTCTCTCATTTACTTGCAAGCTCCTTGGAGTCCAAGACCATATCTTGACTGCCTTTTTCATTGGATCCACCCGTGTCCAGCCCGTTTTTTTTTCTGTGTGTACTTTGTGAATCAGGGTGAGTGAGGGGCTCCTTCCAGAAACTCTTCCCCTGGAGCAGGGGTCCTCAAACTTTTTAAACAGGGGGC
>NW_005371173.1:2893063-2967073 GCF_000412655.1 Myotis brandtii
TTTCTACCCAGCCCTACAGCTCTGTGCAGGTGAGCTGCAGGGCCACAGTGGGCTGGGGAGTTGACATTCCTTGCTGGGCCCAGGTGCTCTCCTACCAGACATGGGGGGGGGAAGTGGAGGATAGAGTTTACATTGCCCTGCCTCATTGTGAAAGGAGGGGAAGTTGCTGACATTTAGTTAGCACCTACTTAGTTTTAGGCATTTTCTTAGCAGTTTTTACATATGTTACCTTGTTTAACCTTCCACATGATATAGGTCCCCCCGCCCCACTTTACAGATGGGGAAACTGAGGCTCAGATAAATTAAATTTCTTGTTTAAATTCCATGGCACAGCCAGGACTTGAACCCTCATCTGTGACTGCAAGCCTTTGCCATTTCCACTAGCCACATTTACAAATACCTAAGGTGTGAGTGGTAACATCTATCTGCTGGCTGACTCTCCACTTCCCATCTACAAGGGAGTTACCAGCTGCCTCTCCTTCACCCAGATGCTGGACAGTTTGGAGCAACCTGAGGGAGGACTAGTCTCAGGCATTTTCCCCCTTATATATACCCTAGTGCTTCACACACAATAGGCTCTCATAAATCCACAATAAATTGAGCAAATGAAATGATTGGAAGTCATTTTGATTAAGTAATTTCTTTCCCAGAGGGTCAGGGTAGAGAAGAAATGGCTATAAAATAATTCACTGAGGCTATCTTTCTGGCATTGTTTCTGAATTTTCATTTCTTTATTTGGACCTTATAAGAGTAGACATTTGGTGGTTCCGATAAGTTAGAATCCAATCAAAGCGCACAAAACTCAGCCCTTTGATATCCTCTCTGGCCCAGCCTACTGTAATTTTGAGAATTGCTTTCTTGATTGGCTATTGTGCATAGGTAAGAAGAGCCCAGTGCTCAGGTTAGGGTGGCAGAAATGCTTCTGGAATTCCAATGGAGGCCTGCTTGGGATGCTTGGTTCTTATTCATGAGAACTCTTTTACACAGAATCACACTTCCCTCACAAATGAAAATATTTATATGATGCTATTCATGCAATTTAAAAAAAAAATTTGCACCCACATTGCTTCCCTCTCCTCTGCACCCTGCCATCTCAGAGTATTTTCTTCCCTCCCCCATTATTAATGGAAAAGAAATCAAACTTTTGCAGGCTTCACTTAGTTCCTGACTTTCAATCAGATAAATTTGTGACCTGAATATTTCCTTCTCCTCTTTCAGTATTCATGAAGGATTGTTTGTGGCCAGGCTGGTGGATTTAAGCATTTGTCTAGTTCAGGAAAGATAGATTCGTTCCTTGGGAGTTGTGTGTAACTTACAACCTACATATTTCTTGCCCCTCCCCTGCTTTCCCCATCCTTTTTCTGTTTTTAAATTTAGAGAGCATCATTTTTTTCTTCTGTTTTGTTGTTAGTACAAAGTTAAGGAGTTTGGGCTTAACATATTGATCTAGCTTCTTCCACAGAGACCTTGGTCTCTGAGTTTTGCAGCTTGGTATGGCTGATTCAAAGTGGTCTGGACTGAATTTGCTTAATAGGATGTTACACTCCTCTCCTGGGTCAATTTTTATCCACTTTATCAAGTTACTTATTGATTACAGCTCTTGTCACATGCACATTAGTTTGCTGAGAAACTTAAAGATATGTTTTGTTTTTTGGTTAGAGTAGGCTAGGAATATTGTGGACTCTAGTTCACGAGGGACCCCAGATGTTCTGATTTCTAAAACTCACTCCATTCTCTCTTAGGCACTCGGCTCAGAATTATGAGCATGATGTTGGTTGTCTAGAATAGAAAAACAAAACCGATAAGAAGTCCCCAACCCCCATTTATTTTCTTCTCAGGGAGTCCATGGAGGCAAACCCATCTTGAATAAATGGAATAAAAGAAAGTACTGAGATGGAAAATTAAGACTGGAGGGGAGGAATAGAACAGATGCAAGTCAAGCTAACTGCTCAAGTCTGGGGCAGGATGGACTCAATATTTTCAAGCCAAAGAAAAAGAGACCAGGGAAAAGGAAGGAGAATACGCTTTATGCTTCTACAACTTGGTCCTGGCCAGCTTTTCAAGATATTTGCTTCCTTTAATTTGCAATCAGATATAGAAAAGTCTGTCATGAAAGCAAAACTCTTAATGAGCTTGGTTCTGAAGATTTGGAACCCCCAGAAGGTCATGGATTACCCCAATTACCGGGATTACTGCTGCCAGGGAAACAAAGAGCACTAGGAACACACTCAAAATGGAAACACTTATTTTTCTATTGAATCTCAGCTCAGTAAGTGCAAATGGTTATTTCTAGGGCTAAATCCAAGTAAAACTGAAATTTTCTTTAGTGCCACCCTACCTCTATTTTTAAATAACCTCACTCAAAATAGTGAATGATGTCACCAAGAGAAGAGGTAACTGGATACTTACTTATATATTAAAGTGAAATAGCATTATTTTGTTATCAGTATTTTATTCTATCAAAGTGCAAACAACCTAGAAGGCAGGCTCTGTGCTTAGGAGGTGCTGGCAGTAGACATGAACTGTAATGGGCTTCCCCATCTCTTAACATTTTTTCTTGTTTTGGGGAAACCCAAGTGTACAATACTAGCCAGCCTCCAAGATAGTCAATAATGATCCCTGTTGTCTATCTTTATGCCCTATGTTGTCCCCTCCCACATTGAATTAGGGTTGGTCTGCGTGACCAATAGCAATGGCAGAAATGACTGCGTGTGGTTATGAGACTAAGTCATAAACTACATCGTGGCTTCTTCTTTGGTTTCCCTTGGATCCTTTGTTCTGAGGGGAAGCCAGCTGCCATGTGATGAGCACACTCAGGCAGCTTGGTGGAGAGGTCTAAGTGGTGAGGAACTGAGGCCTCCTGCCAGAAACTAGGCGGTGATGTGAGCTAGCCACCTTGGAAGTTCACCCTTCAACCTCTGTCAAGCTTTCAGACCATAGCTGTTGCTGACACCTTCTCTGAAACTTCATGAGAGACTCTGAGCTAGAACTACCCATCTGCTTCCAGGTAGGTGCCCAACTCTCAGAAACCATGTCAGATAATACATGTTTATTGTTTTAAGCTGCTAAGTTTTGGGATCATTTGTTACATGGCAAAGATCACTAATACACAAAGAGAGAAATGTTCCACTTCACACAATGAAAGCCGGGGGTGGGTGGATAATTTCTTCTCCCAGATTCCTGGCAGTTAGAGCTTGGGCATGTGACCTCCACAGAGCCAATCAGATGCTTGTGTCTAAGACCTTGAATCTGAAGAGTCATAACAGAGCAGAGTCCAGTTTAGAATTAACTCCTTTAGCAGCAGCAGCAATAGCAGCAAATGGTATCTTTTAAAAAATGTATATATATTGTTTTTCTTTTTGTTTACAGAGAGGAAGGGAGAGGGATAGAGAGTTAGAAACATCAGTGAGAGAGAAACATCAATCAGCTGCCTCCTGCACACCCCCAACTGGGGATGTGCCCGCAACCAAGGTACATGCCCTTGACCGGAATCGAACTTAGGACCCTTCAGTCCACAGGACAACGCTCTATCCACTGAGCCAAACCTGTTAGGGCCAAATGGTATCTTTTGTTGTAACAATGAGAATAAGCAGTATGCTTCCATACTGTGGGTCTGGACAGCTTGGTGGGCCACATTTAAGGGTGAGTTGGCTACCCTTGGGTGGTGTGTGGTATCTGTAGCCTGACTTTTTCCGTGATTTTGGATGTTACTCTGCCTGTTTAGCCTCCATTGCTTCCTCCCTGTTTTCAAAGTGGCAATCTCTAGTCTTCCTAGTAATTCCTCCAATCTGATATTCTTCCAATGAATTCTTTTTCTATTGAAGTTAAACTAAATTAATTTACATTTTATGCAACTAGGACAGCACTCAGGTACATTTTTATAAAGCTGGTGGTATCTTTATTTTAAACTAGTGACCCGGTGCACAGATTTGTGCACATTGAAAGGAAATTAATTAGGAGGTGGTTGGCAGGACAGGACTGGGCTAGACAGCCAGACAGGCCCTGGAGCCAACCTCCCACAGTCCCTCACCGGCTGGCCGGCTGGCCGGCCGGCCGGCTGCACCTGTGGTGGCGCCATGGCTCAAAGGGTGTCTGAAGAGTGAGCAGGGTCCCCCCAGCAGGTGGGATCCCTCAGCCTGGCCCACGGGGATCAGGCTGAAACTAGCTCTCCGACATCCCCTAAGGCAGCAGTTCTCAACTTGTGGGTCACGAACAATGAAAATACATCCTGCATATCAGATATTTACATTATGATTCATAACACTAGCAAAATTACAGTTATGAAGTAGCAACGAAAATAATTCTATGGTTGGGGGTCACCACAACATGAGGAACTGTATTAAAGAGTCGCGGCATTAGGAAGGTTAAGAACCACTGCCTAAGGGGTCTCAGAGTGCGAGAGGGCACTCTGCAAAGTTGCTGTCATACAGGGTGTAGAACACAAATGCAAGTGTGCAGTAAATGAGATTTGGGACTTACAGTGCCCCAGCAACAACATAACCCACTGCCGAAGGTGGAATCACATGGCCCCACGAGGAATCAGGATCCCTCTCTGGTTTCAGAGTGCATCACCTGAGAACCACCACTGCCAAGTCACTGCAGTTCCACAGCTCCTGCGTTGAGCGTCTGCCCCCTGGTCGTCAGTGTGCATCGTAGCTACCGGTTGGACAGACACTTAGCATATTAGCCTTTTATAAATATAGATATGTCCATTGCCCCAGTGCAGGTTAGATACGAAGCAGGAGATGAGTAGATCTTAATGGGTTGGGGAGCTAATTAGTGAGCATCTTTTCTCACATGACCCTGAGTTCTATTAGCAGCTTTGTGGAAATGGCAATGTTACCGGTAGTACCTGCCATCAAGGAGTTTGTAATCTGCTCTAGAGACAAGCCACCCCACCTTCCCCATTTCCTGTAGCCATCTGACCCAGTGATGTTGTGGGAAGAGGTCTCTCTTTGGGGGAAACTGAGCCACTCTATCTGTTAGCTTTATGATTTAGGGAAAGTTGTTTGAAATGCCAGAGCCTCATTTATCTTACTAACAAAATCACATCCCTTTTCTACTGCATTGCTGTGAGACTGGGTTAGATCACATGTGTGAAAAGAGCTTGGAACTTGGGGTTTAGGAAGGTCATTAGAATGCACTTACCTGCTCAGGGCAGGCTGGGCTGCTCCAACCAGTGAACTGTGGGATCTTGGGCAGTCCACCTTACTTCTGCTCAGTTTCCTCATCTGAAAAATGAGCAGATCAGATGGGAACTATGGTTTTCAAACCTTTGTTTTTTTCTTCTTGAAATCTAAAAAATAAAATTATATATATACCTCAACATAAAATAACAAAATAGTATTTTATGATTGAAAAGATATTTTATAGATCTGCCTATTATAACAATAACTCAGTTACTGAGAGCAATGTGACTATTCTGATGAATATAAACATTTGAAATCAGGTTTATGGGTAACATTTGCCATCCAGTATTAAGTATCAAATTTCATTGTGCATATTATTTTGGATGTACATCAATGAGAAAGTCCTGTTTCATATACATAAGTAGTTGTAAATGGTAATTATTTTTGAGAGGGTCTCTTGCAATCTCAGAGGATTTTTTAGTTAAACAGAGATGCTTTGGTGTGAGCACTACACTAACATGAGCTCCTAGAAGCACAAGTTAATGTGCAATGGGTGTAAATGTGGCTTCTGCCACCTTTGGGTGTGTCTGTGGAACCCCAGAGAGACCAATTTACAAACTTCCAGAGCAGATGATGCTCAGGTTCCTTTTTAGCTCGCATGTGCAATGATGGTTCTAGGGAATTGACACAGGGGTGATATCTGCATAACACTTTTTCAGTCATCTTTTTAACTTGCAAAAGAAGTATGTGAACATATGTTCAGTGTAAATAGTTCCAACAACATAGAAGCATGCAGAATGCAAGGTAAGGGTTCCCATTCAAACACCCCCTATGGCTCTGTTCCTGTTCCCTTTCCCTTGGGTCATCCCTGTCAGCACTTGAGTCCTTACTATTGTTCTGTATTTACATACATGCACATAGGCTCTTTCTTTTTTACAGAAATAAAATCATGCTTTACATATTGTTCTATGACTTTGTTCTCTTTCTTTCTCTCTCTCTCCCTGTCTCTTTCTCCAACATATTTTGGGAGGCTTTCTATCAACAGAGAGCTCTATATTACCCTTTTAAACTCTTATTTAATACTAGTGGCCCAGTGCACAGCCTGGCCTGTGCCCTGTCACAGTGCGGGAGCCCTGCAATCCATCGCCCCAAAGAGGTAGGCCCTGCCCATCCATCTGGGGCTCCTCGATGGATTGACCCTAAGAGGTAGGCCGGAGCTGGGGGAGGCCTGCGGACCCCCGGGCTGGGCCAAGGCGGAGGCCTGCGGACCCCCGGTGCAGGCACATGGAAAGGCCTTCGCTGCAGCCCCGCCCCGTCCCTGACGCTGCAAGTCCGCGCCCCCTGCACCTGCTGAGCACACAGCCTTCAGCTGATCGGTCATTATGCATGATGGCATTCTGACCATTTGCATATTACCCTTTTAGTAATATAGATTTTATGATATCAATATCCATAATTCATGAACTGTTCCTCTATTTAACAAATATTTTTAAAATTCCATGTTTTTCATTATTGTAAACAGTGTTGTAATCATAGCCCTTACCCATGTCCCCTTTCTGGCCTTCCAGCAGGGCAGGTCCTTTCAAAAGTCTATGCCAATTTATACCTTATCAATATTTATATTAATTTACACTTCTTGGTTACTAGTGAAGTTGAGCATCTTTTCATGATTATTGGCCATTCCTGTTTATATTTTGATGTAGTGCCTCTGTCTTTTCCCATTGGGTTATAATAATTTTTCTCTCCTTGCTGGTATCTCACATCTTTCAAGCAGTGTTTGACATGAAGCTGTTCCAGAGTACCAACAAATCCAGATGAATTTCCTAGAACTTGTTGCAATAGTAGTTGGGTTATATAAGTAAATGTTTTATCCATTTATTTACTCAAAAAACATTAAAGAAGTATTATTAGGTGTTAGGTATTTGAAATACAAAAAAAGTATAAGCCATGCTCCTTACATTCAAGGTGCCCACAGTTTAGTTGGGAAGACAGATATGTAAAAAATTACAGTTCTCAGTGACAAGTGCTCTAACAGGTGTGTCTGGGGAGCTCTGGGAGCACCAGGTCTACCAGGTATGCAGCAGTAGAGGATGTGCTGTCTGGAGTGTCATACCCTATTAACGCTGAAATCAAGTAGTGGAGGTAATCGGACACCACCTATACCATTTGAGGAATGCATTTTAGGAATTTTAAGAGATGTTTGAAAAGCTGGAGAGAGAAGCTTCTCTAGTTTAGGGAAAAATAGAAAATGGCATCATAGAAAGCTTTGAATCTGTGATGGGGAAAGTACTTATGTAAGGGAGTGATAGGAGAGATTGGGATCAGCAGAAGGAGAGGTGAGGAGTAAAGAAAAGGGAGAGAGATGATGAGTAAGGCTTGAAGTTAAGAGTATTTTAGTATAGACATCCATGGAGTTTGGGGACAAGGAATTATAATATCAAACAAGTCAGGAAAGAAGACTTCGTAACTCCCACTTAAGATTTATTAATGTAGCTACTGTAGAAGGAGGATGAGACCCTGAGGGGAATTATATCAGCTTTCAAGGGAGGCAGTCAGAAGCTTGGCCAAAGAATTGGGTTTCAGAGTCAGGAAGAATTAAGTGCATATGCATGTATATTTCTTTTGAGGGAGAAAAGGCACCATTTGGTGTTGGAAGGTGGTAGAAAAAGCATTAAAGCTAGAAGCCAAGAAATGGCTGTTTTAGCCCAGCATTCTTTAGAGTTTTTTTTTGGAAAGCAGAGCCTGAGGTAAGGGTTAAAGTGCTGACATTTTATGTGTGAGATGCAAGCTTAGGGCAGTGAAGGTGAGGTGAAGTGGAAGGGAAGCAAGGAAAGATGTGAAACACGGATGCAATGTGTGATTACGCTGGTCATCACTTCCCAGTGAACCTCAGGGAAGCACAGCAGGTCACACAGCAGGTGTGTTTGCTTCACATGTGGGACTTTCTAGGAAGGACTGGAAAGAAAACCACACTTGAAGGGAAAACCACACCTTGGAGTTATCCACAGACAAGACACAAGATGGGGAGCTTAATGGCCAGCCCCCTCCTTCTCCCATTTTCCATTGGTCAGATTTCTCTCCTTGGGGAGCTGATTGCCCAGCACTCCTTTCTGCTTAGAGAGGCAGCTTCTGTTGCTTGCAGTGCAGGAGCCTGAGAGACCTCCACTGTAATGACCTGCATGGATTCCCACCTCTATGGCTTGCCTCTCTCTGCACTGGACTCAACCTGTAATTTCTGGGACTGATGGTATTCTTAGGAAATTCAATCAGCTCAGGTGATTCACCATGAAATCAGTCATTCTTTCAGCTACTCCCCTTCTTACAACAGGCTCTACTTCCAGTGACTTCATTTTTATCTCCTGTATAATCTCCATCCTGTATCCCAGGTCCATAATTGGTTCTATGTCTTCATCTCTAAATCTCTTTCCTTCTAACCTGGATGGGATTTACAAGGAAGTAGATTTGAAATGAATATAATTGTAATTCAACCCCAAACTAGGCCTCGTGTGCTCTAACCTAGGCAGAATTGCACTCTGAGGAACACAGTCCAGCAACCAAAGCAATTCAATTAAATTAAAACTTTACTGGCATTTCTGGGAAGAGTGTCAAGGGAAATGAATATATTTTTAATGTATAACAAGACTTGTTAAACTTTTTCCCATCTCTGGTATTCTCTATATCTTTCACTCCCCACCCCACAAACTCCTCCATACTTCATTTTGATTTTAAACCAAGAATTTCTCCCATCACCTTGGCTTGGTGAATTCCTTAGTTTTTTCCCTTTCCCTTTTTTCTATTGTTTCTTTGCCAACTTCTGATACATATATCCCATTTTTTCATTTCTGGTTCTTTCTTCCTTTTTCTCCCTATTGCTCCATGAGCTGGCAAAGACAGAATTCTTTTTTAAAAAGGCAATAAATACTCTGAGGAGGCAGGGCACTCACACATTAATAATATTATATATGATTTTAGAGAGAGGAAGGGAGAGGGAGAGAGAAAAACATTAATGATGAGAGAGAATGATTGATTCGCTGCTTCTTGCATGCCCCCTACTGGGGATTGAGCCCACAACCCAGGCATGTGCCCTGACTGGAATTGAACCATGACCTCCTGGTTCATGGGTTGACGCTCAACTACTGCTGGGCACACATTAATCATTTTTTTTCATAATTTGAGAAAGAATTTGCTAATACTTTGAGCTATTCAGTGAGGAAATAGATAGCCTTATTAGGCAGTGATTCTCCTGTGATGAGGATAATTCAAACAAAGGCTGGGTAATCAATGCTTAGGAAATTGGGGAGGAGTTTAGTTCTGGGTGATTTTGAGGCAGATGACTTACAAATTCCCACCATGTCTAAGATCCTAGGTTTAGATTAGTGTCCCCTAAACTTTGCCATAGTATCGGGGTTGAATCCTATTAGCTTTGCCCTCTTTAGAAATCTCTATGCCAAGACCCTGAGCTTGATCCAACTCTTGTATTGGTTATAATTCTTTGAGGCAAGTTTTCTAAATTATCTTTTTAGCATCTCAGTCTTTCCTGCTACAATGAACAAACACAATTACTGTATTCTCAAATGGCTTGGATTTTCTACTAATATGTTAATTACACAATCTAACTGTGCTAGGCACTTGTCTGATGACTCTTCATTTTCCAGGGGACAAGAAGGCATGGCAGATGTGGGATTGGTGGGAGGCAGCAGCCAGGAGTGTGGATTTTCCAGGTGAGGGAATGGGGCAGAGTGACCAGCTTGCCAGACCTACCATGCTCTAGGGAGGCAGGGCAGTGGGAGAGGGAGAGCTGCACT
The DNA here is from genome assembly GCF_000412655.1 of Myotis brandtii. Taxonomy (NCBI): domain Eukaryota; kingdom Metazoa; phylum Chordata; class Mammalia; order Chiroptera; family Vespertilionidae; genus Myotis; species Myotis brandtii. The sequence goes on from NW_005371173.1 coordinate 2,902,998, forward strand.
TTGGGGATGGAGGGGCCTTTTCTGAATCAGCTGCTCACACACAAGGAATGTTAGTCAGGACTCTTTGAGTTGCAAGTGATAGAATTTAAACTGGCTTGAAAAAATTTAAAAGGTGGTGGTTGTGGGGATTAACTGGCTTCCAAACCTGGAAGTGCAACCACAGCTGTGTTGAAGAGCTCAAGGGACTTGTAAGACTTGCCTCTTACTATTTTCCTTGTTGTCTCTACCCTTACCTCCCTTTTGTCTGTGTTACTTCATTTTCTACTCTAGTGGAAAGAAATTGGATTTTTGGAACAAAATTCTCAGAGCTGAATTTCGTTGGCCTGGATGGGATCATCTGTGTGCCCCTAACTCAGCCTTGGTGGCCAGGGGATAATGTGTGCTGTTCGGCTAGGAGAGTGTTTTCCTAAAGTGAGAGTGAGGCTCAGTTACCAAAGAAGAGGCTATGGATGTGGGACAGAAAAAAAACTCACGTCCTCTACAACATGACCTTAGCAATGACATTATTTCTCTGAGCCCAGTTTCTTTAAGTGTCCAATTCCTACTTCACAGAGCTATTGTGAGGACTGGAAATAGTTGAGGCACAAGCACCTGCCACATAGCAGGCCTTCAATAACTAGTAGCAATTCTTTTTTTTTTTTGCTTTCTTTATTATAAGAGAAAGTTTATTTAGAAAGCTACAGAGGTAATAGAAGTGAGCCAGCTGGGCTGTGTAGGCTCAGGAAACACAGAAGCAAAAGAAGGGCCCTTGGAGCTTAGGAAAGAGAAAGGCAAAGGCAATGTACCTGGGGGGAAGAAGAGAGGAAGGAAAAGGTGCAGGCATGCTCCTGAGATGGTGAAACCACTGGTAGTAGTTCTTATTGTTAGGTCCAGAGAACCAACTGGTAAGAGGGAGAGCTCTGCTTGAAGAGAAGCTGTGTGTGTTTATGTGTGTATACATGCATTTCCGTGCTATCAGGGAGGCACAGGCTATTGAGGCTTGGTTTCTATTATCCCAGCTTTCTTTTCTTCCCTCTTTGCTCTCCCACTCACTCTTTATTTTTCCATCTCTTCTCCTATCCTCTCTTTCCCCACTTATCCCCTTTCCGCCTCTCCTTTCCTTTTCTTATCACTGGCCACATTCATACATATTTTATAAAATTTCAGTATTTTCTCATTATTTGTGACATGAATGTATTTATGGTTTATTTTACAGCCTCATGTAAAAAATAATTTGAGATATCTCACCCAAGAACACGCCACAGAATAATGTAAATAACTGAGGAAATTGGCATGGAGGGAATACATAAAGAGAAACAAAGTCAAATCAGGAAACAAATTGAATGCTGCTATGATTGCTGGAGGTGGGCTCTTTTTACTGACAATAAAGTGTCACCTTCTTTATTCCTAATTTAAAAACCGAGTAAATTGAAAATGTTCTCTTTTTCCCCCAACCAGCCAAGTAATAACGTCGGCCAAAAGTAATGTGTGCGGTCCCTGATCTTATCCATGGTTGTTCTTGTTAGTAAAAAGATTCCACCCATTTATAGGGACCAGAGAGGGTGTTAAAGACAAATTGGGGTGGATGGCTGACAGGCCATGAAGCAAACAGGATAAGGGAAAAAGCATATCTCTCCTCCACAGAACTTTCAAGAGTAAAGAGAGTAGTATGATGGTGATACACACATTTTGGAGCAAAAGTGTAAATAAAGATGAAATGAAAAATCTGCCTTGTTAAAACCCAGCTCCCCAAAGAAATAGACACATAGGTTTGTCTTTGTGCTGGAGCCGTGCATAGCCACCAGGCTGGCTCTTTCCTGGTGGGTCCCTTTGGGAATGATTGTTACTAAGAAGGTGGTTCCCTGTCAGAGCAGTGAACAGAATGTGGCCATTGGGACAACTAATGCACAAACCAACTTATTACTTCTTTATTGCCTCCTACAGACACACCACATGCCATATCTTGTTCAAAGAGGCACCAGAAATATTTGGGAAAATGGGAAGAGGAAGGAGCATGAGTGGGAGATGAGGAGCTCTGCCCTGCTTCACGCATTAAGTAGAAAAGGGGCAGATAATATTAGGTAGGAAGGCTGTTGTGCTTGAGATGGGAGATTGTTCCATGGGGAGAGGATGTACATGGATGTGAGATATGGATACGGTAGAGCCATAAAGTTGTAAGATTACAGGGGACCTTAGCCTGAGTCTAGAGATGGTGCCGAGCTAATGAGAGTCCGAGAGGATACATGTATTTTATCGACTCAAAGGAGCCTGTCCTGACTCCTCCCCTCCTGGCTGACTATGGGGGAATTCCTGGGGGCTCTGCCCTCCTTCTCCGGAAGTGGGAACACTAAACCTTGCCTCATGTCCTTCCTGGGCCTGTCGTGGGGATTCTCTCATTTGGAAAGAATTTACTGAGCTCGGACCACACATCCAGCACTGAGTCAGACACTTTGGGAAATAAGGAACAAGGTTAATTCTCAGCCTTTATCCTTAAAGAGCTAACAGATGTGGAAGGACTTTATAGAGCCATTTGAGGTGTTTGTAGATGAGTTATGCACCCTTGAAGGCTAACCTGCCTGGCCAGGCCTCAGGCTTAGTCCTGCTCTGCCCTCACTTACTGGGGTGGGGCACCCCCTCTTTGGGCCTCATCTCCAAAACCAGGGGTGGGAATAGTTGCTCTAGGGGACCTCGTCCAGATCTGGCCTACAATCTCCCGACTGTGCAAATCCTTTGCTTGTGAGGCCCACAATAGGAACCAAGGTCGATGGCCAGGATGTGCTGGGTTTTTAGCCATGGCAAAGCCAGCTCTGCAAAGTGCCATGGCCTTCCAAGTTTGAGCTGTACGAAAGCAGCTCTATTGTTTTGAACATGGGGCATTTGTCTGGGAGGGTACTGGGTCGGGGGGGCCTGTCCTGATAGGTGAGGGGTATGAGCCAGGCCTGCTAGCTGCCTAACAAGGGTGTATGGATATCTGTTCAAGTCCTGCTTTCCATATTTTTGAGTTTATGCCTTTGTGTCCTTCCTGGTATCAGGGTGTGTGTGTGTGTGTGTGTATGTGTGTGTGTGTGTGTGTCCTGGTGGGTACCTCTGCCCTCAGTACATGCACAGCCTTTGTTGTTTTTCTCCATAAGGATCTGATCAAGGTAGCTTCTGATTAAGATAGCTTTAGACTTTCAGAGCCTTCCCAGGGCCAAATGTTTTCATTTTCCTCTTGGCTAGCCTCCTGCTGCTATCATTCTCAGTTGCTATGGGCAGGCTTGTGTTTCAGGAGTATTCTGCTAACTGTGGGTCTTCTCCAAAAGCCACCTAAGTGGAGAGTCGAGGCCATTCCCCAAACTGGAATCCACATTGCCACTGATCCCCAAGCCAGAGGCGAATTCCTGCACCTAGCCTTTCGACAGCTTTTGCAGGCTGGCGAAGGCATGAGCTCCCCATGCCTCCCAGTTTAAGACAGTGTAAAGAAAAACAGGTGCCTGCTGGTCTAGTCACATCCCCTATAAAACAGTTGGAGTCTCTACTTTTTGTGGGAAAACAGCAGAGGGGGGCTGGACTAATTACTTTCCTACCAGGAATCTGATTAAGGGAAGGTCGAGCCGTGTGGGAAAGCAAGGTGAACCGCCATGGAGAATTGTCACCAAGGAGAGCTGAGCCATTTGGAAGTTGAATATGCTGCTTAGAGGCAGAGTGAGCTTCCTGGTTTAGGCAGTGTTCAAGCAGGGGCTGGGTGGCTCTGGGAAGGAAAGTACACCAAGGTGACTGAGCAACTTGGCAGAGGTTGAGCTTGATGCTGAAATTGCATTAAGTGCATCTACTCTTTTAAAATTTTTATTTTTTAACATTTTTTATTGTGATAAAATACACGCAACATAAAATTTACCATTTTAATCACTTTTAAGGGTACAGCTCAGCAGCACTGAGTATATTTGCATTGCTGTGCAACCGTTACCATCACCCGTCTCCAGGACTTTACGTCCACACACTGAAACTCCACACCCATTATACAATAATTCCCTATTTTCCCTCTCCCCCAGCCCACCATTCTACCAATTCATTGCTATGAATTGGACTACTCTAGGCACCTCATATAAGGAAGTTGAATAGGCTGCTTAGAGGCAGAGTGAGCTTCCTGGTTTAGGCAGTGTTCAAGCAGGGGCTGGGTGGCTCTGGGAAGGAAAGTACACCAAGGTGACTGAGGAACTTGGCAGAGGTTGAGCTTGATGCTGAAATCGCATTAAGTGCATCTACTCTTTCAAAATCTTTATTTTTTAACATTTTTTATTGTGATAAAATACATGCAACATAAAATTTACCATTTTAATCACTTTTAAGGGTACAGCTCAGCAGCACTGAGTATATTTGCATTGCTGTGCAACCGTTACCATCACCCATCTCCAGGACTTCATGTCCACACACTGAAACTCCACACCCATTATACAATAATTCCCTATTTTCCCTCTCCCCCAGCCCACCATTCTACCAATTCATTGCTATGAATTGGACTACTCTAGGCACCTCATATAAATGGAATCATACAATATTTGTCCTTTGGTGACTTAGCATTACATCTTCAATATTTGTCCAGGTTGTAGCATGGGTCAGAATTTCTCATTTTAAGGCTAAGATTCCACTGTGTATCTATAGCACACTTTATTTATTTACTAGAGGCCCTGTGCATGAAAATTGTGCACTGGGAGGGTGGGTCTCTAAGCCCAGCCTGTGCCCTCTCACAGTCCGGGACCCCTCACTGCTTACCGACCGCCTGCTCACTGCTTATTACCGCTCAGCTCGAGGCTCCTTAGCGCTGCCGGTAGAGACGGGAGAGGCTCCTACCACCGCTGCTGTGTTTGCTAGCCATGAGCCCTGCTTCTGGCTGAGCGGTGCTCCCCCTGTGGGAGTGCACTGACCACCAGGGGGCAGCTCCTGCATTGAGCATCTGTCCCCTGGTGGTCAGTGCACATCATAGCTACCAGTCATTCCAGTTGTTCTGCCATAAGGGTCGTTTAGGCTTTTATTATATAGACTAGAGGCCCAATGCACAAAATTCGTGCACAGGGGCAGGGGGTCCCTCAGCCCGGCCTGCAATGACGCCAGCGTCCCTCGCCCTGGCTGCTATGGGCACCGCCATCTTTGTTGCAGAATGATGGTTAATTTGCATATTACTCTTTTATTAGATAGGATTTTTTCAGAAAAATGTGGAGTTTTATTTTGTTTGTTTTAAGTGGCATGGAAACCCAGAGTTCAGTGGTTCTGGTTCCATAATGTCCACCATCTGGGTAGGATCAAATGATTATAGCACTCTTTATTTATCCATCCCTCCATTGATGGACATTCGGGAGGTTTCCTCCTTTTGTCGATTGTGAGTAATGCTGCTATGAACAAGGGAGCACAAATATCTGTTCAAGTCCTGCTTCCCATTATTTTGAGTTTATGCCTAGAACTGAAATTGCTGGGTCATGCAGTAACTCTATGTTTAATTTTTTGAGGAACCTTCATGCTGTTGTCCATGGTGGCTGCATCATTTTACATTCCCACCAGCAATGCATGAGTGGCTCTTAATGAGCCACTTCAGTTTAGTCTCCTAGCACTCAAAGAATGTATGGGCAAGAGATGTGCCATTGTGTTTGCCTGGCCTGGCCCACCAAAAGAGAGAAGACTGGGTGGGGTGGGGTGGGGTGGGGTGTGCAGATCTGTCTGGTCTCAAATGCTAGGAAGCCAGAAATGTAAATAACCCCTGGGAGATGACAATTCTGATTAGTAGCTGAAACAAATTAAGCATTTAACAGGAAGTGTCCAGACATCCTTATAAAGGTAGGGAAGTAGAGACATGGTCTTTGTTCTGTTGTAAAAGTCAGGGCTGCAGCAATTTAAGGTGAGATTTGTTGATTTCATGAGTCTCTTTCAGAGCAGGTACCAGGATCTGTGTTTCTCTTTCATTTTTCTGAGGCCCTAACAGCCAAATGCATCTTTAGGACTCAACACTTATTGAGCACTCACTACATGCCAGGCATTTTGCAGGTACTTTCTGTTCATTTGCCCACTAGTCCTCTTTAACATCTAGGAGGCTTATTCCTGAGAATCACCAAAATAAAAAATACCACTGCAGCCTACCCTGACCCCCAGTAAGTGCAGTAGACCATGACCAAAACTCTAAGTGCTAAGGCCTTAGTGAGAGTTGCCCAGAATGTGACAACAAGGGGACAATAAACTTCCATGAAGATTTGGTGACTGAGCCTGGGCTCTGTCTGACCCTAGACTCTGTGCGGTTCATTTTGCTGCTTAATGAATCTTCACTGATTATCTTGCTTGTGCAGTGACTCAAGGTTATGTCAATTAACCCTTTCCTAGCTGGGTCTTCTGCCTAATTGTGTGTGTATGTAATTTTTTTTTAATCCTCACTGAGGATATTTTTCCATGGATTTTAGAGAGAGTGAAAGAGAGAGGAAAAGACAGACAGAAATATCGATGTGAAAGAAACACATTGATGGTTGCTTCCTGCATGCATTCCGACCAGGGCCTGGGCTGGGAAGGAGCCTACAACCAAGGTACGTGCCCTTGACCAGAGTCAAACCCAGGACCCTTCAGCCGATGCTCTATCCAAACTGGCTAGGGCTTCTGCCTAATTGTTGACCATCTTGTAACAAAGATGTAAGTAGTGAGTTTATTTTGATTCCTCTCTTGAGTCAGGAAGAGGAGATGGAGCTGCCTTTCCAGGCCCAGAAGAGAGAAGGTTTCTCTCTGGTTTCTGGACAGGTGGCCCAATACCTGGCACACACGGCTTAGTGGATGTGGTTCATGTTCTCGCTTCCTCTCCAGCCCTGACCTTCACTCTCTCTGTTTGGATCACCCAAGGAGACCTGGACTTTTAAACATTCAACCTTGAAGTCACCTTTGACTATATCCTCTCTGGGTCTGTCCCTCTCAGAATGGGCAGGCAGTTCTATCTCTGGGATTTGACCTTCTCAAGCCATTGACACAGCCAAGCCTCCCTTGGTGTCCAGGCTCTGATGGCTTCCCATGCTGATTTCTGCAGTAGCCTTCTTTCTAGTGGGCCTTTCCACCTGCAGCCTCACCCCTCCTGGTACATTCTATACCCAACAGCTAGCCTAATTTTCTTCAAGTGCTATTTTGATTTTGTCACTTGTCCATTCGGAAATCGGCAGGAGCTCCCATTTGCCTCCCACCTTTAATCTAAACTCCCCAGCATGTGTTTTAAGACCTTTGCAAACTCACATTTAACTGCCTTCATCTCCTGCAACCTCCTGGTTTCTCATCTTTGCTCTGGCTTGACACAACCCACATAAGCTGCCAGCTTTGGGGCATGGCTCTGTCCTTGCCCCTCAGATTCATGTGTATCCCTATTAAGACACAACAAAGATGTGTGAGTAGGATTGTTTGACAACATACCCTTACCTTCTATACAGCGCCTGTCATACAGTAAGTGCTCAATAAATATTTGTTGAATGAGTGAATGAATGTTAAAGACACATCCCTCCTTGGGTTAATCAGCATACATATAAAAGACTTTGTGCTAAGTGTTTAGGACATAAAATGAGTAAGCTCCTGCTCAAGGAGCTCTAGAACTTAGCCTAGATCTATGCAAATACCACATTTCCTTGATTATATGATACAATGGTTGTAAGATGCAGTAATTTAAAAACAGCTTTTGGTGATAAAAGAAACACTGTCACTTTAGTCATACACAGTGTAATAGAACCTACCAAGTCACCTGTGTCTACTGTTTACTAAGCATTGACTATGTACCCAAGTGATTAAAATACATAATTTAATCTTCAGCTGTAGGTATTGCTAGTCCAATCATGATAGCACAGTAAACACTCAGCAAATGAATTTATTTAGTGGGCATCAATTTTGATGGTAGTGTCATTGCCCATCATTCATTCACCTTTTTCCTGGTAGCATCACTCAGAATTCCCCTTGAGGAAATGCCTCTCCCCCTTTTAGTCCATATCATGGTGTGTCTGCTTCCCTCGCCCCTCCTTGTGGAATCCAGGGGTAGGCATATGACCAAAGCTTTGCAAATGAGATCATTGAATACCCTGGTGGCAGTGACTGGCTCAGGATGATGCCTGAGCCCAGCTGGAACCGTAAAGGGGACCCATCTCTCTGCTAGGGCTGCTGGATTGGTGGGATGTGAGCATTCTGCACACCTGTCTGGGAGGGGGGCCGGCAGGGAGGAGATAGATCCTGCTCGAGCATTTGGATCCAACTGTACCTGTTTACTCCTAGGCTTTCCAGCCCCCTGAACATCTCAGTTCTTGGAGCCAACACATTCCTTTTAAAAGAAATTTTGGCTTAAACTAGTTTTGGTTGGAATTCTATATTCTACAATGAAGAGTCTTCTTTGATCCCAAGATAAATTGTGATTATAATAATGCTTAGTGTGTTCTAGGAGGGCGAGAAGCTCAGTGTCTCTGGAGCACAGGGCGTGTGGGGAGTTGAGCCCATGTTAGGCCCTTGGATATCTGACAGCACAAGACTGAAAACATACATTAAAAGTATGTTAAAAGAATGTGCGTGTGATGGGTGCTGGAGGACTTCAGAGGAGCTAAGGAGCTCACTGGGCGCATTCAATGAGAATGCACTGGGAAAGGTCAGGGTGTGAACCTGTTGGGGAGACTGGTGGGAAAGGAGGCGAGGATGGTGCTGTAGGCAGGAGGTGAGCAACAGCATTGACAGAAGGCAGAGCAAAGTGTAGTCATGACAAAGGGAGTAGATGAGTCTGGCTGCTTCTGGTAGTGGGGGAGGACACGGAGCAGCCAAACCAGCCTGGGAGCTGTCACCCAGAGCTTTGGGTTTCAGACCTGGGGGTGGGGTCAGTATTTCCTTCCCTGCAGCCCCATTACCTAAGTACCACATTTTACCCTGGGGAGCAGAATTCCTAAGCAGTTGTGTATATGTTTTCTTCTGTCTTCTAATGTCTTTACCTTTTCTACATTAGAGCTCACCAGAGCTCCCTCTTGGCAGGAAGCAGTTCTGTCCCAATTGCAGCATGGGGGTTACACACTCTGCCTTGGAACCATCTGCCTGGGTTTGAATCCTGGCCCAGCACATACCTTCCATGACCCCCTGGGCAAATCATTCCTTCTCTCTATGCCTCAGTTTCCTCATCTGTACAATGGAAATAATAGTATCTATCTCAGACCGTTGCTAGGAAGATGAATTCCGTTAGTGAGTGTCCAACTTTGAGAATAGTGCCTGACATGGAGTATGGCTATATAAGTGTAAGTTGTTTATTATTGTTTATGTTATTATTCATTCCACAAAGCTCAGTGTAGACTGATATATAAAGGAATGCTCAGTGATCTAATTTTCCAAATGAGGAGACCCAGGCCAAGCATGGTGTCTTGCCTAAGGCACGGACTGATTGGGGGAGAATGACTGTCTCAGGGAGAACCTCAATATCTAACCAAAATCTGGCTGCGGGTGTGTGCGTGGGGGTGGGGTGGGATTTGGTTAATTTTTCTTGATACCCCTGCCCCCTGTGGGTTTTAGCCTCATGGCTCTCGGGCCCTGATCGCACCCCACACTGCCACGGTCTTGCCTTGCATGTTTTTTGTTGTTCAGGCTTCTTTCATTTAGATTCCAGGAGCATCTGCTTGCAGGATTTCCGACACTCCTGGGCCCTCAGAGCTATGGGGTCTCGCTAACGTATGGTCCCTCCGTTACTACATCGAAAGACGATTTACCTAACAGATGGGATCTTTTGAATATTTATGCCTGGACACATCTGTTCTGGACTTGAAAGTGTAATAAAGCTTTTCATTTTCTGAAGCGCTGGAGAAGCCTGTCTGTGGTGAGCTGACAACCCGCAGGGGTCAGGTCCTCAGTGGCGACTGTGGGACAGGGGGTGGACACTCCATTTGGCAGGCAGCCTCATTCTCTACACCCCTCTTCCTCCTCCTTCTCATGGCACAGGAGAGAATGGCCAAGGGGCCAGAGGCAGGCAGTGGGGCTAACTCAATGGACCCATTAAATGTATTTACAGAGAGGAAAGTAGCTACAATTATTTCAAAGGGGTAAATGTTTTCTTGGACTCTGTGCTTCTCTGGGGAAGATGGGTGCCCTGGTTCGGGTGCAGGATGGAGCAGGGTGGCCTTGTCTGGGTCTTTGTCCCCACAGCACACTGGGGCTTTCTGGGGAGCCTAATGGATATGCAGGAGGGGGCTTTTGCAATAATACTCTTAACATTGGGATGTTGGGAGTTTGTCTTGAGTACCTTCAGCGTTTTAGTTCTTGATGCCCATTCCCTCCGCTCCTGACCTTGTTGGCATTCTCTAAAGTCCCCACCCACTTAGGCTCTCCTCCAGTTCAGACAGGCTCTCAAGATAAGATAGTAACAACAGGAATTACACTAGCACGCGGTGTGAATATGCACTGAGTCCTCACATGTGCCAAGCATGTGCTACAATTGTTATCTTTATTATTATGACTAATTATCCCCACAACACCAACATAGGAACTGTCTCCCCTCCATTTTATAGGTGAGGAGACTGAAGCACTGAGAGTTTAATGGACTTGCCCCAGGCCACACAATTACTAAGTGGGGCGTCAGGGTTTTAACCCAGGCCATCTAATGCCAGAGCCCAAACTCTCAATGCTTTATTGCCTGATTGGAATCTGTCAGCCAGCATTTTCCAAAAGGTGTTTTTTGGAACATATGGGGCCATGATCAAATAACCCCAATTGCAATTTCCCCTCAGGCCAAGTTAAAATACCTATCAACTTCTTGAAGGTTCAGAGGAATCCTGCAGTAAAGAAACTTTGTGTAACTCAGTGTTTTCCAAAATTCTTTAACAAAACAATAATCTCCTTTGCCTTAATACCAAAGGAACAGAAGTCTCATAGATCTAATACACTGCATGCCACTTTGGGAAACATGATTGAAGATGAGTGTTGGCTTAAATATTACCTCTCCAGGGATACTTCCATTTTAACAAAGTTCCAAGAGTTAAGTTTTACCAAGAAGAGGGTGGGAGTGGGTAGAAACCATATTGATAGAATTTTAGGTATCATTCTCTAGAGAGGGTTTTCTTAAGGGGGAAACTTCAAAAAGCATTGGATTACTATCTATATGAACTAAAAAATCTTTTCTTTTAAAACTGTTTCACACTTACAGAAATTGGCAGAAATAATACAAAGAACTCCTGGATACCTTTCACCCCGAGACCCACTCAAGCCTTGCCCAGTAGCACTAAAACCCTGGCCCCAGTTCTGGATCACATGCATCGCTACGCTGTCATGTCCCTTTGGCTCTTTCCATTTGGAGCAGTTCTTTCCTTTTCTTTGATTTTTATGACTTTGAATATTTTAAAGATTCAAGCCTATTATTTTGTGGAATGTCCCTTGATATGTGTTTGTTCATTGTTTCCTCTCCATTAGGCCCAGATTATGCATTTTTAGCCAGAGTATCATAACTTCTGTGTTCTTTTCATGGAAACCTTTTGGGTGGTAGGTGCATGATGTCTATTGTCCTGTTACTGGTGGTGGTAACTTTGATCACTTCATTAAGATAGTGTCTTCAGGTCTCTCAATCTAAAGCAATCTTTTCCTTCTCTTTGTAATGAATACTTTGTGAGGAGGGACTTTAATATGGTGTAAAATCCCATTCCTCATCCACCTTCACCCACTAGTTGAAGCATCTCTAGACATTTCCTGCCTGAATTGTTAATCTGGTGGTTGTCAAATGGTAAATTTCTAATACCGTGACTCCTTTTCTATTTCCTTTTCTACAAAGAAAATATTTCCTTCCCCTCACTTATTCATTTAAAATTTTATATCTGTGTTTGGATTTATGGGTTCCTATAGTATTCAAGGACTCTAATCTCTTACTATCATAGTTTATTTTGATCTAATTTTTTCCAGTTCGGCCAGCGGGAACCCATTCAAACTGCCTCCTGTTTCCTTTGGACACATTTCCGTCCTTCTTCGAGCACTTCTTTACTGTTGGCAGCACAAGATGTCCCAGGTGCATGCACTTCCCTGACCCATCCCTAGAATCAGCCATTTCTCCAAGGAGTTTTGGTTCCTTTTAGCAGAGAATAGTATTTCTAAACCAAGATTTAGGCAATAGGTGTGCTTATTGCTAGTGGGATGTCACTGCTCGCCCTGTGAATGGATAGAGCTAGGAAATCACACATTTTATAACATATAACATCTATATTGAAAGCCATGAGTTCATATCAATGTTTCTAATTCCAACCCAACATCAGAGTACATTCTAGTTTTCTTCCTTTCCATATTTGTTCCTCCTTTCAATTGTAAAAAACCTGGCTCCCCTTATCTCTGTCCCTCCCTGTAGTCAACCCTCCTTGTGTGTGGATCCTGACACCACCTTGGCCTTGCCTCCCCCAGCCCTCCTGTCTCATTTGGGCTTGCCTAATGGTGTTTGGATGAAGGAAGGAAAACAGGAAGTTGGACATAAAGGAGGGAGGAGGGGAGAGAGACAGAATGAAGGAAGGAAGCTTATTAATATTTTTTAAAGCAGGGAGAAGAAGGGAAGGGGATAGGAAAAGCCATATAGATTATGAATTTTGCAACTATTTTTTATATTCAAAATAAAAACTATTTGGGTTTGTGGTAAACTCAATCTCATTTGATCCTCTGGGATAGCAATTTATTTTATTCATAATATTCGAAGGGCAGAACTAAGACCAGTAAGTAGGAATTATATGGTGGCAGATTTCAGCTCACAATAAAAAATATTTCTCCAGTCAGAGCTGCTCAACATAGAATGGTCTTGGTTGCAGACGAGTGAGCTCCTTGTCAATAGAGGAGTTTATCTAGAGACTGCAAGACTACCAGTTGGAGTGACAGTGAAAAGGTGTCTTACATTGGGAGAGAAATTGGATTAAATGCTTGTAGAGTTCAATGCTGACTTGATCATGGTAGCATAGCTGGAGGCCAGAATTTGATCATGCTTCTCAAGGAGCAGTGACACCAAACTCGCCCATCGGTGGCTGAGGAGGTGGGCAGGGCTCCAGGAGACTTCCCTTTCTTTCCTGCTGGAGTCTGCAGCCCTGTGAGGATGCAACCCTGGAACAGTGCAGCCCAGAGCTGCAACGTGCGAAAGCTAGATGTGGGCTTGCCTGACGAATTTGCATCTCGAGATAAAACATAGCTTCAGATTAAGACAGCCTTTAGTTCAGTGCCAACAATCTAACGTTGGCTTCAAAGGAGAAGCTAAAAATGTTCTTCTTGGAGCTGGTTCTGGGCTCTGTAGTTCTTTTATTGTTCCCAAATGGACCACATACTGGGAAGCTTTGGTGATTGCCCTGATAGCAGCAACCTGTCAAACCCAACAAGCAAAATCTAAAAGGGTATCTTCTCAGAAGCAAATTCGAACGTCAGATGTTTCTGTACTCTTGCTTCTTCATTTTTGCAGCCTCCTGCCCAAGCAATCTACCTACAACTCTACTATAAAGAAGCCAGAGTTTTAATATTTTTGCAAATGTTGAAACAAACCTAAGACTTAAAATTGCAAGTAATACCAGCAAGCATGCCTTCAGTTGTCTTGGAATCAGCAATTCAACAAACATTCCTTTTTAAGCTATCAACTGTATTGGCTTTGAACTATACAACAACCAAGCAAGGTGTCTATTGTCCTATTTTACAGGTGAGAAACTGAGTCAGAGTAAGACAAAAACTTTATCATGAGCAATAACAACCTGCAGTGTAAAGCTCTACCTTCCCTTCCTGCCTCCCAGAGCAGCTTGGTTGCCTTGTTACTGGGGAGAAATGGAGTGGGGATTGCCCACCTTTCCCTAAGTAAATGCAATATTCATGACTGTGTTTTGTTTTCTTGATGAAGGTGCTATAAATCAGAACCATTTTGGACCGGGGACAAATCCTGATGGGATTCTGCATCTGGACATTTTTTACCATTCTCACAAAAACCTGTTGCTTGCTAGCTCATTTGCGTTATGTGTAAATATTTATGTATGTCTATATTTTTCAGCATGATGTATTTGTGCTTTGGGTGCATCTTTTGTAGGTGGGCACCCACCTTAGTCACTGTGAATCCTAAGAACAAGCTGTTCCACAGGCTATTGCAGTAACAGTGACTGTTCAGTGAGCGAGCAGATTGCTGCGTGCCTGGCCTGCACGCACGTTATCTCTTTAAACCTTTCCAACAGCACAGGGAGGAATCTTAATTTATAGGGAAGGAAACCAAGGCTAAGAGAGATTGCTCCATATTCCATCCAAAGCCCCACAGCTAGAAAGTGGCAGAGTCAAATTTCAAACTCATATTTGTTCAAGTCCCAAGGGTGACATCCACCATGCAACACTGCCCCTCACAGGGCACTCACTTCACTGAAGCCCGGTGGGCAAACACAGGTGTCAGTTATGATGAGGGCATTGAGCCACTAGGGGCCTGAAGAAATTGGTTATGTAAGAGTTAAAAAAAATTCTACCAGGGCGGTTTTCATGTGTCTTTTCCAAAGGCCAGAGTTCAGATTTATGATGTTGGAATATTCATGAGTTGCTGCAGTGTTCTGTACAAGGGAGAAAAGTTTCTTGTGATAGAAATTAACCCTAAGGCAAGGGCTTTTCTGAAATAGGTTCAGATATGGCAGATGTGATCAAAGCAATCATACAACCCACTTGGGAGGGTGTGGATTTACATCTTAAAATGGTACTTAATGATTTGGAACATGGTAGTGTCTATTTTTATCTTTTCATCCATTCATCCATCTATGCATCAATCCATCCATGTATTTATGCATGCATCCATCCATCCATCCATTATATGCTATTTGTATAACCCCTATTGAAACCTAAAGAGGTGTATCAATACCAAACCAAACCAAACCCTTGTAACTGGCTTTCAACAAAGTTTCGAGAGTGATAGATGCCTATAAGAATGAGGTGTCTAATTAAGTATCAAGATGGGTGGTCAAGATAGCGGTCGTTTGCCAGGGACCTAGAAGAAGGAGGTCTTTGAGGATGTGGTTTAGCTGGTCTGGCCATTTTTATTGCCTTCAAAGACCATTGTGGCACCCATAAGACTGCCAGGAGTCCAATTAGTTCCAGTCTTAATAGAGGCGGAGCTGAAAAATTGGATATATGGTCTACCCACTGCTGAGATACAGTTTGGGTTTCTTTAGCTCTCTGTTTGAAAGTGAGATGCCACTTTAATCTTAAATACCAGTGTGATGGTCCCACAGGATTGAAAGAAGATGAAACAAGCAGGGATTCATCTGAGGAAAGACTATTTCTCTTCGTTCCCCAGTTTTACTGCTAAAATATAATGAGAGTTTGTTTGTATGTCCAAAGCCAGAAAAACCAGCTATGAAACCAGCTCTCCAGCAGCTGACTCCTCTGGCTTTTATGACCTCAAAGGCTGCAAGGTTGACAGTAGGGGACCCAGACACTAAGGGGGCCTTGAATGTGAGGTGCAGACGTATGTGACATAATTAGGCAGCCTTTATGAGGGAAGCAGAGAGAAGTCATTAGGTCTGCTGTTTAACAAAGAGAAACTTCCTGCTCCCACCCCCTATTAAAGAGCTGCTTTTCAACTGTGTTGCAATTCTTTGATCCCCGAAGGCCCCTGATGTTTTGTTCACATCCTGTCATGAGATTTAATGATACCTCACATGTGCACCAGGAGCGCAGCCCAACTGAGCATCATTCCAGGGAAGGGATTGTAACATGACAAGTTTTTGATGTGGTTCCTCTCACAGCAAGGTTAGTGCGGCAGTTATGCGGACACTAGTGAGAACCCTGGTTCCAACCTCTAACAGTGATCCTAGCTGGGCCTTGGCAGCTACACAGAACTTTCTTTGTGAGAGTTCTTCAACTCTCAGTTGCCCCCTGAGATCTCCCATTTCCAGGCCCAGCACCCCCTTTCTGCTACTTTTCCTCTTATATGCCCTGGTTTCCACACTCTCATGTCTGATGATCCTTCTTGGGATATCCTAGCAGGAAAGCATTACCTCCTTTGCTCTCTGAATGCTGAAAAGTTTGCCTTGGTCTCTTTGGTATCTGTTGAAATGGAGCCGTAATCTCAATATAGAAAGGCAGCAATTGGGGTTCCTCTGAGATTTACAAATGGATCCAAATTCATATTCAAAATGATGGCTTGTGTGAACATTTTTTGTCCCTCTCTGGCTATTTGTCCCTCTCTGGGTTGAAAGCATGTCACAGGTGACAGCTTGGACCTCTCTTTTTGGTGATTTCACCCAGAACACAGTCCGAATGTTCCACAAATGGCTGCCAGTGGGATTGAAGTAAACAATTCCTAGTTGCCTCTTAATGGAGATGCCTCCCGATCTATCTACTTCTCTCCCTCTACAATGTCTAAACCCTGTCATTTCTCTCTGGATTATAGCTAGAGCCTCTTAATGATCTCCCTACATTTATTTCTGCCCCTTCCTTTAGACACAAATTGCTAAAAAAAAATTTCAGCAGCTTCCCATTGCACATTTAATAAAACCCAGACATGTTATCATGGCTTTTGAGGCCCTGCAAGATCTGACCCCTGCCTACTTCTCCAGGGTCATCTCGTACCTCTCTTTCCCCTGACCCTACACTTTATTCACACTGCTACCTTTCAATTCTTTGTCACACTGGCTTCTTTCTCCCACCCAGGGCTTTTGCATTTGGTTCCCTCTGCCTAGAATGCTCCTTCTGACTTACTCTTTGCCTGGCTGGCCCTTTTCATCTTCAGACCTTAAGTATTATAGATTGCTTACTACATCCATGGAGAGGCCCTTTGATATCTCCGAGTCCCTATTATTTTTCTGACCTTATACCATTTGCTTTTAGAACTGATCACAATTTGTAATTATATATTTGTATATTTGCTTATTTTCCGTCATCCCTTGCTGCCCCTATCTCCTCCATCTTCTCTTGCCTCCTCCTACTTCCTAGTCCTCTCTCAGGCCAGGATCTTGTCTTCTCTGGTCCCCAATATACCTCATCCCTGAGCTCAGCTCCTGGTGTATGATGACGAGTCAACATATACTTGTTGAATGAATGAATAACTGAATGGATGAAGGAATGCAGTGGCATATTTATCTCCAGCTGTTCATCAACTTGAATACATATAAGATTCATTCTTGAGCTATAAACTTTAAGTTTTAGGAGAAACTTTAAAGATAGAATAGTCTTGCTGAAATAAGCAATTCTTTTGCTTTCTTTACTCTTCATCTCCCAAGAAGATGGAGTTTTACTAGAATCTCATCACAATGTAAATGCAGGCCCAGCCTGTCCTAGTTGAATTATAGATCTTCCACTGAGATTTATATTGCTTTTATTTTGAGCGGGTTGAGAATATTTTTAAAGTAGCCCTTTCTTGACTGTTTTAGTGCCTTATTTAGATGAAAAAAGGAAAAAGAAATTGAAGTTTGGGGCACCATTCCTCACTTTAACCTTAAAACAAAGGATTTGATGTCCTTTTTTTTTGTGTGTGTGTGTATGTGGTATATTTATTAATTTTTTTTTAATTTCAGAGAGGAAGAGAGATAGAAACATCAGTGATGAGAGAGAATCATTGATCACCTGCCTCCTGCACGCACCCCTCCCCGACCTCACACACACTGGGGATCAAACCTGCATGTACCCTGCCCTGACCAGGAATCAAACCATGACCTCCTGGTTCATAGATGGACACTCAACCACTGAGCCATGCCAGCCAGCCATGTATGTGGTATATTTAATTTCCCTGTAACCCCACCCAAATCACAGAGTGGAGAGAGCTGTCGCTAATCAAACTGATGCTTTCAAGTATAATTTCTGAACTGAAAAATTTGCATTAGTTTCCTGTGGCTGCTGTAACAAATCACCACAAACTGGTGGCTTAAAACAACAGAAATGTATTCTCTCATAGTTCTGGAGGATAGAAGTCTGAAATCAAGCTGTCAGCAGCATTGGTTCCTTCTGGAGGCTCTGAGGCAGACTCTGTTCCATGCCTCTCTCCCAGCTTCTGGAAGCTGCTGGCAATCCTTGGTGTTCCTTGCCTTGCAGTTGTATCACTTTAGTCTCTGCCTGTCTTCACATGGTCTTCTTTGATCTGTGCCTCTGTGTCCATGTCTCAAATATTTTCTTTCTCTTAGAAGGACACCAGTGATTGAATTTAGGTCCCATCCTAATTCCAGGATGATTTATTTTATCCTGAGATCCTCATTCAGTTACATCCAAAAAGACCTATTTCCATGTGTCACATTTGGTACCAGGACTTAGGACTTGGTCATATCTTCTGGGGGACAAGACTGGGCAGTGAGATCCAGAGAGCCAAAGTGACTTGCTAAAGACATACAGCTACTTACTGATGAAATAAGAACTACAACTCAGATCTTTTGGTTGTAATCAAATGCTCTTTCACTTTATTGTAATGTTTCTCAAAAAAATGAACTCTTGACTCCTAAGGTATTTGTTACATATACCTTTTACTCTGCATTAGAGACCATTTTGTGGCTTCAAAATAAGATTTTGTAAGCTTTTCTAGCTCAAAGCAAATCAATCAATCTAGTCCAAATAATAATCACACTGGTTTGTGCATTTAATATTTCTCTCGGTTTGGAAAAGAAGATAAAGGATCACAAACCATATTTTTTTTGCTGAGCTGGTTATAGCTATCTGACATACTTGTATTTGTTGATGTTCAATGGCAGCCATTCATGTATTTGCAAATTAAAATGATACTTTCCGCCCTGGCCGGTTTGGCTCAAAGGATGGAGCGTCGGCCTGCGGACTGGAGGGTCCCAGGTTCGATTCTGGTCGAGGTGTGTGCCTTGGTTGCGGGTGCATCCCCGGGGCGGGGGGTGTGTGGGAGGCAGCTGATCGATGTTTCTCTCTCATTGATGTTTCAAACTCTCTATCCCTCTCCCTTCCTCTCTGTGGAAGACCAATAAAATGTATTAAAAAAAATGATACTTTCCCCAACTTTGTCTTTGACTGCATGGGCTAGAAACATTTGGGGCTTTTAGCTAGAGCCCAATGAGTGGCAGTCAAGTTCAAAACAGTTGACTGACCACAGGCCAGGGCTGTGGTCCTCTGTCATGTTCTGTCCCAACATACACCTTAGATGATGGTCATATGCCAGATACATGCAAATGAGTCCACCCAGGTTTTCACAGAATCCAAATCATTTTATAGGAAATAGAGGGAATTATACCACCACCATTTTCTTTCTTTTGTTTTTCATGTGTGTGTGTGAGGAGTAAGAGGGAACTTGATATTCATGAAAGCATTTTACAAGAATCCTATATAATAAAAGGCTAATATGCAAATTGTCCCCTCGACCAGGAGTTTGACCAGGGGGCGGGGATGGCTGGCCAACCACCTGCAGCCCCTCCCCTGGCTGGCCCCACCCCTGATCTGCCTCCCCCACCCCGATTGGGGTGGGCAGGCAGGACCCCACCCGTGCATGAAGTCATGCACTGGGCCTCTAGTGTGAGTAATAAAACCCATCCTTTAAAGATGTAATACACTCTATAGGCTTTCTTAACCTATTCTTTTTTAAAAAAAATATATATTTTATTGCTTTTTTACAGAGAGGAAGGGAGAGGGATAGAGAGTTAGAAACATCGATGAGAGAGAAACATCGATCAGTTACCTCCTGCACACTTCCTACTGGGTATGTGCCCGCAACCAAGGTACATGCCCTTGGCCAGAATCGAACCTGGGACCCTTGAGTCCACAGGCTGATGCTCTATCCACTGAGCCAAACTGGTTAGGGCCTTAACCTATTCTTACCGTCCTTCTGCCTTATAAAAAATTTAGCAATGATTAAATTAAAAAGAAAATGGAGATCATAACAAAACAAAACCTCACAAGCACCACAGTAATTCACAGTTGCCAAAATTATTAACAGTACACCCCTAACTGGCATTCCCCACCCCTGTAGCCTAGATAGGACAGGATATGAAATAAAATTCCTTTTATCTAGAGACTACATCATCCCTTCCTCTCCACTCAAGAGAGCACTTGGGAGGCAAATAAATAGATAGATAAGTACAAGTAATTCATTCTTAAATTGTAAAGCTAAAGCTTATCATTACATGGCCATATAACAGAAACCCTAACTTGAAATTTCTTTAATTTCAAGGCTTTTCCAAACCTCAGCACAACAACATTCTCCAAAGAGTGTCCCTCCTGGTTGTAAGATGGCTGCCATAGCTCTATTCATGGGACATCCAAGCACGATGATATCCAGCAGGGGGAGAAAAATCTCTCTTTCTAGTGCCTTTTTCCCTCCTAAAGCAAAAACTCTTTCCTAGAAGCCCCTGCTGGACCGCCCCTCCCACTTAATTGGTAGATTTGGGTCACATGTGTACACTAGACCAATCCCTAGTAAGGAAACAGGGCTATCGCCAATAATTTAGCTAATCACATAGCCTATGTAGTCTATATAGGTTAACTGAACAAAACTGGGATTCTGTTCCAAAGGAAAAGGAATATATCAGGAAAATTTTGTTTATATGTGTCAGGACATCCAAATAAAAATGGCCTAAGCAATAATAAACATTTCATTATCTCACATAACAAGAAGACCAGCAGTAGGTGGTTCCAAAGTTGGTGGATTCAGAAGCTCAGGGCTGTCAGACTCCTATTGGCCTCTCTATGATTCTCTTGGCTTTATTGATATGATTGGTTTCCACTCAAAGCACTGTCCACATTCAAATGAAGAAAGGGGGAAAAATCCCTTGTGTGTGTCCTTTTGTTAGAACACCGGAAAGTTTCCCAATGACCCACAAGAGTTTTGTTTTTATATCCTACTAGAGGCCCGGTGCACAAAACAAAATTTGTGCACTCAGGAGGGTGGTCCCTCAGCCTGGCCTATGCCCTCTCACAGTCCGGGAGCCCACAGTCAGATATCCTTAGCGCTGTCGCAGAGGTGGGAGAGGCTCCCGGCACCACCGCTATGCTCGCCAGCCATGAGCCCGGCTTCTGGCTGAGCGGCGCTCCCCATGTGGGAGTGCACTGACCACCAGGGGGCAGCTCCTGCATTGAGCATCTTCCCCCTGGTGGTCAGTGTGAGTTATAGCGACCGGTCGTTCCGCCGTTTGGTCGATTTGCATATTAGCCTTTTATTATATAGGATGGGCCAGGGTTGTACCCTATGTCTGGACCTAAATCTGTCACTGGAATGTGAGTGGGATCAACACTATTAGCCTAAATAAATCAACATTTAGCCTTTAGCTCTGGGTGGGAGGGGAGTGTTCTTGGCTGAAGACACAGGGGAGGAAAAGAGGGTTGGCTACCAACATCTGGAGAATATGCAGGCATTTGCCAGCAAGAATAAAAGGAGTTGGGAAGACTCTTGAATATCCCACCACACATGAGAATCTTTATTTTCCAAGTGTAATGAGGTATGTTCATCTTTGATTAGAAATATTTAAGAAAGAAATGGGATATTGTGGTCATGTCTAACTCATGGGAGCAGCAGCCAGCAATGATGTTTTCAGGAGTTCTTCTTTGGGCTGAAAGTAGAGAGGAGTGGGAATCCTTTAGGGCAGTGGTTCTCAATCTTCCTAATGCCACGACCCTTTAATACAGTTCCTCATGTTGTGGTGACCCCCAACCATAAAATTATTTTCATTGCTACTTCATAACTGTAATTTTTCTACTGTTATGAATCGTAATGTAAATGTCTGATATGCAGGATGTATTTAGGCGACCCCTGTGAAAGGGTCGTTCGACCCCCAAAGGGGTCTCGACCCACAGGTTGAGAACCACTGCTTTAGGGCATCCGAGTTATCGAGATGGCTGCTCATGAGAGTGTTCCTGGTGAAAGTCTGGCATATAGGGACCAGGAGTGGCTCTGGCTTCCTTCTCTTGCCCAGCTCCCTGACTTATAGCCAGGAAGAAAGGGAGATTCATCTCCCACACCCTGAAGCTGCCAATACAGGGGACTTTCCTTTCTCATTCCCTCCGAGTTGTCCAGCAATGCCTCTGGGACTTACAGGTCTTCTTTCTCTTTCACTTTTCCATAAGACACCACTGATAAATGGCTAAAGCAAGCAGTAGGGTTGTAGATTATATATTTTCATCAGGATACAAGAGAGATGTGTACTTTTTCACTTCCCGGGGCTCAAATCTTGAAGGCATCCAATTTCCCTCAAGTCTTAGCTCTATTACCTCACTTAGCTCCCCAGGTTTGTCACTGGCTGGCCTGCATGCAGAAGGGGGAAAAGCCTTGTTACTGAGCAGTGGTAAGGCCCTGAAGAAGTCTTCTGATAAGTATGAGGCCCACGTTCTTCATCTGTAAAATCAGGATAATTATGCTCACCGTAAAAGAGCAATGCACACTGTACAATGGAAGACACTTGTGCTGTGCTAGCCTCCTTTCTTTTTTCCTCCTTTGCAGCTTTGCTCTCTCATGTTGTGTTTTATAATCTGCTTGTTTGGTTGTTTACTTCTTTATGTATTTATGGCAGTGAAAACTGGGCCCCTGTACCTGATTGGGGAGGTGGGTCCAAAAACAACTCCTCCAGACTCATCCTTCATTAATATTCACTCAGTGTCATGCAAATGACTCTGGAAGCCTTTCCTTGTGGGATGCTTTAATGTGGCAGCTATGAAAGCAGCTCAGACCAAGCTTGATTAGCATAACAATGAAGCTTTGACTGCAGTGTTATCCTCCTCAAAGGAAATAGCTGGAGTGGTCACAGAGCCTTTAACAAGTACTGCTTTAGGATGAGAAAGGACAGGGTGAGAAATGAAAGATGGCAAATGTGGACTGTTGGAGGGGGCATCAGAAGGGGTGGGAACCAGCAAGAGAAGTGGAGAGGGAGCTTGTTTGGTGTCCTGCCTTGTTCTCTAGAGGTGTTCTCTGCAATTACAAAACTTCTTTGGTAGTGGCCCTTTAGAAATGCATCAGTAACTGCATTTCCATAAAAATTTAACATTAGTGTCTCTTCTGGCTGTAGAAAAAGCACACAAAACCAGTCCACAATAGTAGTGAGCTCTTTCAAGTGTTCAATAACCCCTGAAAATAGGGTGGGTGGGCATTATTATCTCCCTTTCACAGATCAAAGCCCATCTGTCCATCAGTCTTCTATTCGTCTGTCCATCCGTCTATCTTCTATCTCACTCTAGAAATGATTTAAGGCAGTTTCCAGATGAAGTACCCAGTCTCAATGCTAGAAAGAGGCAGTGTGCAGAACTGAACTCAGATCTGCTGCCACTCTTCCCTGCTCGAACCATGATTCTCTGTAATCACTTAAAAATCTAAACCAAGGACCAAAAGTCCTAACTCCTGCCATTAACTGTCAAGAAACAGGTTTGAGTGGATGCCTATGGCTGACCCATCCCTACTCTTTCCCAGTTTTTTTTTTCTCAGCAGAGGAATCCTAACATTGGAGTATGCATCTGCACAGCCATTTAATTGGCCATTGGTCCAATTTGGGCCAGTGTAATAACTTTAATTTGCACATATAAGTGATTGACTATTCTGCTGGATTTTTGGAAACCTGGAATCAGCTGTTCTCTCACTACACAGACATGGAAAACAGCAGGAAAGCTGAGGCACACCAAGGCTTTCTCTGGCCATGTAAAATCAAGTACTAAGTAAGAGGAATAGTCTGGATAATTCAAGAAAATATCAAGCTTCCCCTCTCCTTTACCTGCACGAGCATATAAAGCAGGAAGAAAGAAAATGTCTATTGAAAATGAGAACCCACTGCAGCTGGTTTGCCATACTAGGGCCAGGGGAATATTTCACATTAGGGGAGATGACTCTTTGTTTAGAAAACTATCCAAATGGCCTGTTTGGTGTGAAAGATGAAGCCTTTCCCCTTCCCCAAAAAGATGCTTTGAAAACGTGGTGAGACAAAGGAGATCAGAATGACTCTGCCTAATGAAGATGAGAGAACACAGAAAAGTGAGGGGGAGGATGGGAAGAGATGCAGAGACAGAAGCCATTTGGTGGGGGAGAGAGGTGCTGAGGAAGACAGTTGTACAGTGAGGAAGACTCCAGGGTGGAAATGGCCTAGGACAGGGGTAGGCAAACTTTTTGTGAGTGCGTGCCAAAACCAGCAAAATCTCTGACTCAAAATTCTTCTGCGTGCCAACCCTAATTTTTTGAGAACATGTTACGCCTACTTGATATCTTTTAAGGTGTACGTATGTGAAGAACCTTCAAGAAATAATAAAATTCATTCGAGCGACAAAAACGCAGTATATGATGATGAAAAATACATTTATTTTTTAATGTATATATGTACACTGATAGTCCGACAGAAAACTTTATGACTCCGTTTGATATGATCCGTGGGACTTTTGCTGCTGCATCACTGATGACAGAGATTTTACATCACGTTTATATTTTGTGACCTTCAGAGATATGCACGAGCTACTACTTTCATCCGTCAGGCTACTCCTATTAGGAGACTTAACAAAATTCATCACTGAGAACAAAGATTCACAAGCATATGTGGATGAAACCAAAACACTGGTCGGATCTAGGAAGGCAGGGAGAGTTAAGGCAGAGGCAAAGAAATTGCTCTTCCCCTCTCTCGTCAATCCATGTCTATGGTCTTTTAGATAACTTGTTATGTAAAATTATCTTTTTATCTAAGATGCACCCACACTGAATTTATCTGAAAAATAAAAAAGTCGATATTAAGAAAAAAATTGTAAATGGAAGATTATAAGAGAGGGTTTCGCGTGCCAGCAAAAGTTACTGGCATGCCATGTTTGGCACGCGTGCCAGGGTTTGCCCACCCCTGGCCTAGGAGCTCTAGTTTTGAGTTGTTTGCGATGCTGTGATACAGTTTACTCTGGAATCCCCAACTTTTAGTAAAACATTATGCAACAGCTTTAGTGTGTTGGGTGCTTTGGAGATTTAACAAGAAAAGGGCTGTACCTCACATTCAGGTTGGTACAGGACAGAAAGAAAAAAGAGTGGAGGGGAGATGTGACAATTTGAGAGATCATCAGGAATAGGAAATCCGAATGAGGGTTTCAATATGTAGGATGGAGCTTGAGTCCAATTTCCTCTCAGATTTAAAAGAAATGGGACCCCAGAGATATACCTGGACAGAATATATTTGCTTCCATTTTCTTGAAGTTTTTTTAAAAAAATATATTTTATTTATTTTTTACAGAGAGGAAGGGGGAGGGATAGAGAGTTAGAAACATCGATGAGAGAGAAACTTTGATCAGCTGCCTCCTGCACACCCCCTACTGGGGATGTGCCTGCAACCAAGGTAAATGCCCTTGACTGAAATCGAACCTGGGACCCTTCAGTCCGCAGGCCGATGCTCTATCCACTGAGCCAAACTGGTTAGGGCCATTTTCTTGAAGTTTTAATAGAAGTCTGAATGACCAATTCAGCAATTATGATTGTTGCTTCATCCAATACATCTTTTTGTAGTTTACTGTGCATGATCGATTTCCAAAGAAATCATATTCATATAGTTATTTACAAGCACTTTGTATCATTTTCACTTAATCTTCATTGAAATCACCCTGCGGGCATTGATATATTGCCATTAATTTATAGTTTGTGTTCATGAAATGACTTAAATAGTTGTACATACAAAATAATACTCAACCCAATGTCTATATAGGGAAGAACATCCTAGCATGGCAAGACTCTTGGTTGATGGAGGTTAAGTGGTAGAGTTTCCAGCTATAGAGCAGTTTCTCTTCCAGATGCTTTTAAAGTTTTAAGTACAAGTTAAGAAGGATTACCACATGCAACCCTATTGAAGCTGTGACCATACATGGTCCAGTCTCAAAGCTATAGTCAAGAAATAGCCCAGGAACTAAAAGGCAACTCTATAATATCTCCAGTTCTTGCAATTTTTCAAACATCATGAATTGGATATGAAGTTTACAGCACTACTTCTAAAACTTTGCTTTTCTATTTGATTAATTCTCTCTCATTCCCTTGATTCCCCAGAGTGGTTATCCTCTAAAGTTTCTGAAAAAACATTTCCTTGAGGTCTAGCCTGGGTACCTGGGTAGTGTCTTTGTCCTTCTGTCCCTTGTCATGCTCCTCCCCACCCCAAACTCTGCAAAACTGAGTCAGGGAAGGTAGAATATGCGTTTGTAGTAGGGGGAAGAAAAAGACTAAGAATACATTTACATAAACATTTCAGGGTTGTAATAAATAAATGTTAAAAGTTAATCTGGCAATATGCATGATTATTATTTTGTTGTATATAAATTATGCTGTAAATGGTAATGGTTTATGCAAAGGATAGGGCTTAATATTTATTTTAAGGGAGAAACTATATTTTTATAGTTGTTCTTTTCTGGCTTTGCAAGTTCTTTAATGTTTTTAAATTATGGCCATCCTTTGACTCTTTGCCTGACACTACAACATAATTTAATTCTCATTGGAGGGACCTAAAACCAGACATTACTCACTGACACAGACTTGTCAAAAGACAAATACTTAAATCGGATTCCTTAGAAACATTGGTTCCAATAATTCTTCTACTAGTGCTTTACAACTTAGGTCTATAGTTTTTTGAGAAAACATTTTTTCTCACAGATTTTAAATTAAAGCTGGCTTGCCTTCAAGACAAACCTTATGGCAACTCACAAGTGATGTTATTTTGGGGGCAAAAAGGAGGTCCTCCTGTCCCCTGAGTTGCCACCCCATATTTGCTAAAATTCACTATTAGCTAAAATTATTTCAGTAGTCTAAGCATTCCATTTTCTGAGCTCAAGGAGAGATAACACTTTAACTGAATTCATTCTCACATCTCCAAGGAAAAACTGAGTGGGGAGGCATTATAGGTGCAAAAAGGGTTAGGAGGTACACTCATGCCTGGCTTTCTAGGAACTGAGAATCCAAGCTTTTGCTGGTTTCATAGACATAAAAGTACCTGCCTGCCACATTGGATTGTGTAGATGGTAGGGTCAAGGTGGTGGGAAGTGAAGGGGAGCACAATTTGCCACCCCAAAATATGCCTCTTTGGCATAAGGATGATCTTGAGCTGGTTATTTTTAAGAAAGGGCAGACTCAAAAGAAGCTCTGAAAACCGAGTAAAAGTTATCCTTTTGTAAAAGATGTTTACATTTATCAGGGAAGTCTCCATTTGTAAGGATGTCTCACTCTCTACACCCAGAAGAGGAGAATAACTAAGTCTCCAGAAACTCTAGTCAATGGAGAAGACGAGGACTTAAACCTGCCTCACAACCATACCCTTGTATACTGTGCCAGATAACCTCCCATCTGAACATCTTCTTTTGTCTTTAGTCAGAGATGGTATTTAAGGTGGTGGCTTGGGCTACCTGTGTACAGTAGGTATACATGTTATTAAACTTCTGTTTGTTTTTCTCCTGTTAATCTGTCATTTTATTATAAGGGTGTGTGTGGGGGTGGGGTGGGGTGGGGTTCTCAGCCAAGAACCTAGAAGGGTAGAGAAAAAATTGTTTTTCTTCTCCTATAAGTAAGGTGAGGAAATTTTGGTGTTGCTTTCTATAGCTTGTAAGAGAGACTTCTGTCAAGGCATTCAGAAGATGATGTGAGTGTCCTGAGGCCTCGGTGACTGCTCTTTTCCTGAGCTGTAGTTAGGGGACCTTGTAGTCCCCCTTCCAGGTAAGAGGTGTTATCATGACATTGTGGGACTTTGAGTCCCATAATTTTCTATTACCTGAAGATAAAGGAGAAGGAAAAACAGTTGAAAGTCTTACCAGTGGCCCAGTCTGGCTGTGACTTTCTTCTTTTCTTTCTATCTTTAGTTCTCCTTTCTTCTTTGTAGGTGATCCAAGGCTGACTTCTCCCCCAACCTCTTCCTCTCTCAAGTTTCTGTCTAAAATCCAAGGACTTCTGGACAGCTCTTCTCTGCCTCTGAGCTGCAGGGGTTATAGGGGCAAGTGCTCACTGTTCTTCCTGACAAGGTGAGGCAGGTTCTCTTCTCCAAAACCTCAGACTTGGGGCTGAGAAGCAGCTACACCAACTGCTTTCTGCCAGAATGGCCCCTCATTCTCTCTGGAGTAAAACACCTGCACCTTGGTGGGCAGTAAGCAGAAGGGGTGAGGGAGGGGAAAACTGCTGGAGTTTGCACTAGTCTATTAATTAACCAAGAGAGGAGGGGTTCTTGAATTCGATATGCAAAGTTGTGCAAAATCATATGTAGATTATCCCGGGTTTAGAATTAAGAGTTCTAGAGTTCTGGCATTTTCACTAAACCACATAGAGGGCAAAAAAAGTAGAAATGTTCTGAGTTAAAAAGTTAAGTCTTTCATATTTTGCATCCACAATAATAACCACCATTTACAATTTGGTGACTGTAGGTAAGGCTCACTCCATCTACCTGTTCAACTGCATCACTCTGTTCTCCAAAAGTTTTGATTTTGAGGACTCCAACTGACCTCTCACCTGTGCTGGATCAATATATTCCATGTGGTCTGGACACTATGCATTTCCATCTGAGTTTTGCTTAAACTTTTACAAGGTATCAGGCAGCCATGCAATGTGTTATGAGGGTATAGGTTCCAAAGGTAGACTTGAATTTGAATCCTAATCCTGAGCAAAGTTATATAATCTTAATGAGCATTAGGTTTTCCCTTTTGCAAAATGGGAACAATAATATCAACTTTATTGTGGCTTTTGGGGACTGTTAAATGAGATATTTGAACCACATAGCATATTGTAAACGGTAAGCTCTGATTATTATCCAAAACTGATGCAAATTGGAAGGCTCAGCTTAAGTCTTACCTCCTTTAGGAAAGTTTTTATTTCCAGTACAGCTAGAAGTAATCTCTGTGTACTCTTGAGGTATTTCTTAGCTAGGAAATTCACATGGAAATTAAAAATGCATTGCTTCAAGACTTGTCCTTTGCTGTTATCTTATTAATTAACCCATCCTGTTATTTAATTAACTCTTTACATCTTTATTTCTTGTCTTTCCAACTTGACTTTAAGCTCTTTGAGGAAAAAATGATGTCTTATGTGATAGCCTTCCCAGAAGTCAGAATAGCACGTTGCAACAAATACTTGGTCAAGTTCTTCTCCATAGGTTAAGATCCAGGAACAGACATACTACTAAGCATTCCTAAAGGGTCACCTAGACCAGAGGATCTGTTTCTCTTCACAAGGAGCTTATATTCCTAAAAAGAGGATTCCTCTTATACTCATACAAGTGTTTTTCATCTTGCATACTCTATTTTGATGAAGACAAGAAAGCCCCCACAGCTTTTAGCAGAAGTTAATAGCAGTAGGAACAAAACCCCTGGAAAAACAGATGAAGGGTGAGTCTCCCTAATTAGATACTGCTTATTGAAAAGAGTGGCATCAGGACAGGACTTAGCATGCTTTACACCTCTTCCCCTGATCCTATCAAGCTTGTGACCCAGGTGTGACTTCACCCACTGCAGCCGCATTCTGAGCTCCAGGTCCCCAGGTTTCAAGGTTGGAACACTGATGCTGAAGAATTCCTTCTTTCCCCCGGACTGAACCAGATAATTTTAGTTGTAAGGATCAGGAAATAGTTTATCCAGTGAAGTAACCTGATGTGCTGCTTAGAGCTCCTAAGAAACCTTAAGGGGTAGATGAGAGAGTTTATGCAAAATCGCTCAGTGTCTTTTTTTTTAAAAAATATATTTTATTGATTTTTTTTACAGAGAGAAAGGGAGAGGGATAGAGAGTTAGAAACAAGGATGAGAGAGAAACATCAATCACAACCCACTGGGGTTGTGCCCGCAACCAAGGTACATGCCCCTGACTGGAATCGAACCTAGGATCCTTCAGTCCTCAGGCCGACGCTCTATCCACTAAGCCAAATCAGTCAGGGAAAAATCGCTCAGTGTTTTAAGACACACAGCCACACACACACACACACACACACACACACACACACACACACAAATTTTCCCTCTAACCACAAAGTGATTAAACCCACACACTCTACATTTGGGGTCATGTTTACTGGACAAGGCCTCTTATTTTCCATACAAGTTCCAATGTGAGACCAGAAAATATAAACAATTGTAAGGGTTTCATATTTCTCCCAAGGTCATTATGAGGATGAATGAAATCTTCCAGAACCTTGGTTTTATTGCCTTGGTTAAAAAGCAAAACAAAACAAAACAAAACACTGAATGCAAAAACTTGTTCAGAAAACCCTGAATTTTCTTTTCTGATGGTGTTGTTAGCACTGAATACTCCATGTGCATTTGTCATATTTGTATGTAAATATGGGTTTGTCTGAAGATCTGGGTGTTCACAAGAATTCAGATCAAATCACAGTCATGTTGATAAACCTGGAGTCTTCCCTGCCTTGTCCCTGGAAGTTCGAACTTTCTCTCCTGGATGGTGGTTGGCACTAACTCTCAGGCTGCAAGTCATGTTGATAAACCTGGTGTCTTCCCTGCCTGGTCCCTGGAAGGGCGAACTTTCCTCTCCTGGATGGTGGTTGGCACTAACTCTCAGGCTGCTGCCCAAGGAGTTCCTTCGTCTTCCCTCTTTGCTCTCCTCCTTCAACTCTTTCTCTTTTGCTTCTATTTTTTTCTACTTCACCTTTCTCCTTCCACCTGTCCCAACCCCACCTATTTTTATGCCTTTTCCTTCCTTTATCTTGACTTTTTTTTTTTCAGTAAAACATCATTAAGTTATGCATTAAGTAAGTGATACCTGCCAGGCTCCTTATTATAAGAAGTACTCTCTGGGTATAAATAAACAGGATTCAAAAAACAAAACAAAACAAAACAAAAAACAGGGTTCAGGCAAAACAGAGTTCTTGTAAAAGAATAAAAAGCAAAATCAGCCATGACATGTAGAAACAAATTGCACACCCATTTCCCTCCAGTGCAGTTACGGAACGAAGGGTTTTTTGATGATTAAATAAAAAAATAGTGGCACTGTCAGACTCATACAGGGGCAGGTGGGGAAGGAACTGATTTAGTTTCTCACCCTTTTCTGATGGCTCACCTCCAGGGGAGCTGGGAAAAGGAGACTTTGAGTCTCTGTCCAGGAGGAGACCTCAAAGGTCCATGAGATCTTTTTTTCTGCTGTAAAAAGAAATTGTTCAGTTTTTCTGATTAATCTTAGTGGGAATGTTGCTTTGAAATAATCCAGTTTGTCATTGCCAGGAATGAAACTCTATCAGGCATACATTATTATCTCAGTTATTCCCCACAACTCTAACCTGCTAAGTCCCAAGACTTCCTCATTTAATTGCTTCCCCCTTTACCTTTTTCTCCTTTTCACGTTCCCTAAATCTCTTCCTTCAGTTACCAGTAAGCAGCCACCAATAAACTCCCCAATGCCTGTTCCTTACCCAACCAGAATAATTTACCGTCTCCTTGTCTAAACCTTTTCCAGGGCCCCACCTTCCATAACCAAATATTTTGACTCTTTTTTTTTAAAACTAAAAGAAAAGTTTTCTCTGTAAGAGAAATTTTATCTTCCTCCTAAGTTTTCTGGCTCCAAATACACCCCACTTATAAAAGTAATAGTTTTCTCCTTTCTTCTCCCATCATCTGTATGAGTCCCATATCCATGCTATATTTTTATTTCATTTTCTGTTGGCCTCTAGAAATCAAGTGACTTGATGGCATAAACTTCCCATATTTATCCATTGGTATTTAACCCTCATTTTTGTATTATTGTATTTTTCTATTGAAAATCAAGACTGTTCTACCTTTAACAGGATAAGGGCATACAGTCTTCCATAACCAAATATTTTGACTCTTTTTTTTTTTAAAACTAAAAGAAAAGTTTTCTCTGTAAGAGAAATTTTATCTTCCTCCTAAGTTTTCTGGCTCCAAATACACCCCACTTATAAAAGTAATAGTTTTCTCCTTTCTTCTCCCATCATCTGTATGAGTCCCATATCCATGCTATATTTTTATTTCATTTTCTGTTGGCCTCTAGAAATCAAGTGACTTGATGGCATAAACTTCCCATATTTATTCATTGGTATTTAACCCTCATTTTTGTATTATTGTATTTTTCTATTAAAAATCAAGACTGTTCTACCTTTAACAGGATAAGGGCATACAGTCCATTTCCCCTTAATATTAGGTTGAAATTCACACAATTCACCTTAAAAATCACTCCAAAATGAAACTATGGACAGAAACAATCAGGTTTCATACCCTTTTAATTCATCTTCAGCCCTCTATTATGCTCCCCCAAGTGTGCAAGAGATTGCAGGGGAAATAAAACAATTTTTTCTGATTATGAGCCCACATGGTGTCCAGACATGGGGCACAACTTCTTTATACTTTCCCCATCAGTTCATATGAATTTATTTTGGATGAGCATATGGAGTCTCTTCTTCTCTCTGATCTCCTTGCCTTTCCTCCCTGTTTCCTATACACCCTCCCCCCCCCAATTCTCTCTCACTCAAGGGTCTTGGTGTCATCCTGGTTTACCAGGCAAGGTCAAAGCCCCTGGGATGATGTTCCTGGCTCCATCCTGGTGGCTGTGGCTCCCTAGAGTCTACCAGACTGAGGAAGGGAAAGAACCAAGTCAGTGAAAGGGATAGAAAACTTCCTCGAGGCATGCATGCATTCATGAATGATGCGCCCCCCATTCTCTCTCACTCAAGGGTCTTGGTGTCATCCTGGTTTACCAGGCAAGGTCAAAGCCCCTGGGATGATGTTCCTGGCTCCATCCTGGTGG
Organism: Myotis brandtii; assembly: GCF_000412655.1. Taxonomy (NCBI): domain Eukaryota; kingdom Metazoa; phylum Chordata; class Mammalia; order Chiroptera; family Vespertilionidae; genus Myotis; species Myotis brandtii. The sequence goes on from NW_005371173.1 coordinate 2,935,528, forward strand.
CTGTGGCTCCCTAGAGTCTACCAGACTGAGGAAGGGAAAGAACCAAGTCAGTGAAAGGGATAGAAAACTTCCTCGAGGCATGCATGCATTCATGAATGATGTGAATTTATAGGTGGGTTGCAGTGGCCTCAGGGAACAGGTAATGATCTTGTGCATTTATTAGGGTCTTTGCATTCATCAAACTCTCCAATTTTTGTAATATCCTAACACATTTCCACTCTCTACTGGTAATTACTGTGTAGGATCCTAATTTTGCTTGGTGTCCAGGCTGTCTTCTCCCCTTGGACAGTGTCTATTTTTGCTGTAATTGGATGATGCCATACAACCCACTGCCGTTGCCAGATTTCATTATGACTTGGCTTCTTCTGTATTAATTTCCCCACTTTGGGGCTGTTTCGAAGCAAGTGAGGCCAACTTCCTTTTCAATAGCACAAATCTGGAGGCCCAATTTGAGCGTGAGCTAAGTGGGTGCATTTGTGCAGCTCTGATTGACTGACAGTGCACTCTTTGTTTGATTTGATTTTTTTTTTTAAATGAGAGCTTGATCCTGAGAGGCAGCTGGCATTCACTGGAAGCCAGAGGACCCATCTTTGGAAAGCCAAGGAATACATTTGGGCAGCTGGTTTTATCCAGCATTATTTCTTGTTGGGAAGCGAGACCACAGGCTTGCAGCGCTCAGGGTTGGTGCTGTTCCTCTGCACCATCGCTGACCCAGGAGACCCTCACAGTCTGGTCACCAGAGGAATTTGGAGTCAGAGGATACAGGGAGATAGAAACAGATTTTCCAGATAGAAAAAGGCACCCAGTTGAATTTGAATTCTAAATGGACAAATAATTATTTCTATAAGAATGTCCCTGTTATTGCATGGGACACACTTATACTAAAACATCATTCATTGTTAATATGAAATGTAAATTTAACTGGGTGTCCTGTATTTTTATTGGGTAAATCTACCACCCTAGGTATATATGAAAAGGTAAGTATGGTTATGATTCCTATACTGGCATTCACTGGAAGCCAGAGGACCCATCTTTGGAAAGCCAAGGAATACATTTGGGCAGCTGGTTTTATCCAGCATTATTTCTTGTTGGGAAGTGAGACCACAGGCTTGCAGCGCTCAGGGTTGGTGCTGTTCCTCTGCACCATCGCTGACCCAGGAGACCCTCACAGTCTGGTCACCAGAGGAATTTGGAGTCAGAGGATACAGGGAGATAGAAACAGATTTTCCAGATAGAAAAAGGCACCCAGTTGAATTTGAATTCTAAATGGACAAATAATTTCTAATATAAGAATGTCCCTGCTATTGCATGGAACACACTTATACTAAAACATCATTCATTGTTAATCTGAAATGTAAATTTAACTGGGTATCCTATATTTTTATTGGGTAAATCTACCACCCTAAGTATATATGAAAAGGTAAGTATGGTTATGATTCCTATAAAAAGTCAAGAAGATGAAGAAATAAAATCCAAAGACAATGGGGAAAGAAGGGTAAAATGGATCATTTGGAAAAAAAGTGTTCACCTATGGAAAACTTGTTTAATTGGCACAAAAAAAGAAAATGAAGAAACATAAATCATGGGAACCAAATTTGCTACTTGAGGCTCCCTAACAACAGGAAAACAGGGAGCCTTAGGTTCTTAAATATACACATCCTCCACTAGACATTGGTGGTAGTGTGAATGAAGGGCCGACAAAGCATTTCTGATATGGCAGCATGTAAACCAATGGCTCTTGAACTTGAGTGTGTATCAGACCTACCTGGAGGGCTTGTTAAAATACAACAACTAGGCTACACTCTGAGTTTCTGACTCAGCAGGTCTGTGGTGGGACCTGAAATTGTGCATTGACAACATGTTCCCAGGTGATGCTGACACTTGAGGTCTGGGGACCACACTTGGGCAACCGATAGTTTAAATCCCAGCTATCTAGTATGGTGGCCACTAGTACTTGAACTATGGCTAGTCTGACTTGAGCTATATTTTAAGTGTAAATACACACCAGATTTTGAAGACGTGGTATGAAAAAAGAATGTGCAATAGCTCATTAGTAATTTTAAAATATCGATTACATGTCAAAAATGAAAGTACCTTGGGTCTATTAGGTTAAATAAAATATATGATTAAAATCAATTTCACCTGTTTCTCCTTTTTTCAAATGATGGCTACTAGAAAATATAAAATTACGTTTGTGACTCATGTTTGTGGCTTGTGTTATATTTCTGCAGGACAGCACTGTTTTAGCCATCATTTGGGTCTGAATTATGAGTGAGAGGGAGACAGGTCAAAATTCCTTAGATTGCCCTGGCTGGTTTGGCTCAGTGGATAGAGTGTTGGCCTTTGGACTGAAGGGTCCCAGGTTCGATTCTGGTCAAGGGCACATGCCTGGGTTGTGGGCTTGATCCCCAGTAGGGGGCGTGCGGGAGGCAGCCAATCAATGATTCTCTCTCATCATTGATGTTTCTATCTCTCTCTCCCTCTCCTTTCCTCTCTGAAATAAAAAAATATATATATTTAAAAAAAATTCCTTAGATTTTTTGTGACCTGTTCTGGAGTTTTGTATCCCTTCCAAGATTTACTAAATTCTCTCACTTGGGTGTGCCTTTTGGAATTTTAAAAACGTTCTGGTGTTCTGGTGCTTGATGCAAGCAGGATTTGGAGTGTGCCCTCCTGGTTGTAGGGCAGGCTGTAAAGCAAGGATTTCTACTGGGGAAGTAAGAAATGACCAGGATGTCACTCCTGGCCAGGAGGCCTCCTGCTCCATCTGAAAATTGACCACTTCTGTTCTTACAATTGTCTCCTTGCCCTGTTTTGGCTATTTTCTGAGTTGGAAATAAAACCCATGATGGTGGGATCTATAAATAACCATGGGAATTCTACAGCTAATAAGGCCACGTAGAATTTGGACAAGGTTAGATAGAAAGCCTCAGAGATGGCTAAAGCTTCCAAAAATTGAATTTCCCACAAAAGCCAACCCAACTTGGACTGTTTCCCCTGGAGAACAAAAGCCTTCAGGTATCTGCAAGGTTACTTTACTGAAAGCTGTGGATAGTTGTCTGTCTCTACTAAGAATAAAACTGGTGGAAAAACATTTAAACTGTTACATGGGGGATTTGATTTTCAGGGAAAGAAGGATTTCCTGATGTTGAAAATAGTTTATCACTGCAGGAGTTTCGGTTTATGTCTGCCCAGGCCCTTCCCTTAAATTTCTTACCTAGAGGGCAATAACGTTCCCAGTTAGGGGATTAGAAATTATGTCCTGAGGTGGGGAGAAGGTTTAGCTTCATTCTGACCAGAGAAAAGAGGCCAGAATGCAAGCCTATGATGCCAGACTGCTGGTTTTTGCCCAATTCCTGATTCCCAACCTGTGCAATCCTTCCTCTTGCCATTGATTTTAGTCGCTCAGGTTTTTACCTGCCCCATCTTTCCCCTGAAGAGACAGTGGTTAAATATTTAGCAGCATCTGGCTGGGTGTTAGGGAGCACAGCAGATACCTTCTGTGCTCATGTCTCATCTCCTTGGACCACTTCTGCTTTCAGCTATCAGAAGTGCAAATCTAAACAAAAAGGGACGGGAAGCCAGAGGATAAATGCCTGATACTCATCCTTTGGAGAGAGAGACGATTCTGCATCACATTCTGCATGACTCCTCAGTGGGTCCCCCAAATATATTTATTGATTTTTCATACATACATGTATGTACCATTTGCCATTGCTATTCAATGAGCCCCAGTTGCTCATACTTACTGACTTTTCCTCCTCTTCTGTTTTACTCTCCCCTCTCCTTCACTCCCAAATCTGGAATCATTTCCCAAATAAACTACTTGTGCCCATATCCTTGCCTTAGGCTTTGCTTCTGAGGTGACTTGAACTAAGTAGCTCAGAGAGTCCCTAGGACAGCCAGGAGGCCACAGAGCTAGGAATGAGCCCCAGTTGCTCATACTTACTGACTTTTCCTCCTCTTCTGTTTTACTCTCCCCTCTCCTTCACTCCCAAATCTGGAATCATTTCCCAAATAAACTACTTGTGCCCATATCCTTGCCTTAGGCTTTGCTTCTGAGGTGACTTGAACTAAGTAGCTCAGAGAGTCCCTAGGACAGCCAGGAGGCCACAGAGCCAGAAACAGTGCTCTGAGTCATCCACAGGACTGCTTCATTGGCCATGCCACTGCTGCCTCCACTGGGCCACACACGTGTTCTGGGCACTGGCTGTTCCCACTAGAAGCGTTGCCACTGCCCCTTAGGAACCAGACATAGTTACCTTTACTCTTGAAAGAATATTTCTTCAAGCGACTAACCTCTGATAAAAGTCTAGAGTGAGTTGTGTCTCATTGGTGGACCCTAGAACCCATGTGTTCTTTCTAGCTATAGAAATGTTTACAAGTATTTCAGTTACTTATTGCTGTGTAACAAGCTACCCCAAAATTTAGTGGCTTAAAAAAACGATTTTATTTGCTCATGGTTATATGTAACTAGCAGACTGCACTGGGCTGAGCTAGATACTGTTCTCACCTGTGGTCATGCATGGGGCTATACCCTCTGGCCACTCGACTAGGCCTGGATGGTCTCTGGTGGCCTCACTTACATTACTGGTGGTGGGTCCTGTGGGCTGGGCATCTCTGTCCTCTGCATGGTCTTTCATCCCCAAGGTCACTAGCCCAGGATTCCTCACATGGCAGCAAAAGTCAGAGAAGGAAGAAGAGAGGGTGATAGTAGAAGTCTTAACATCTCTTGAGGTATAGGCTCCAAAGTACCAAAACATCACTTATGTCCAGACTCAGGGGGTGGGAACATAGATTCCAATTCTTTTTAAAAAACATATATTTTATTGATATTTCACAGAGAGGAAGAGAGAGGAATAGAGAGTTAGAAACATCGATGAGAGAGAGACATTGATCAGCTGCCTCCTGCACACCCCCTGCTGGGGATGTGCCCACAACCAAGGTACATGCCCTTGACCGGAATCGAACCTGGGACCCTTGAGTCCGCAGGCCGACGCTCTATCCACTGAGCCAAACCGGTCAGGGCTAGATTCCAATTCTTGATGGGAGGAGCAGCAAAGTCATGTTGCAAAGGGATGGGCAAGTGGAGATAAGAGAATTATTGTGGCCATTTTGCTCACAATGTGACTCAGGAAGTGTTTGATTTCTACAGTGGGAGATGGGATTCATAAGGTGGGGAATTGCTCAGATCCAAAGAGGTGTTCAAAGGTGTTGGATGACTCAAAAGACAAATGTTCACTCTAATTGGCTTGTTCCTGAGTTGGGTGATTACACCTCCCGTTCTTATTCCCCAATCCCCTCCTAGGCTACCGACATCCTAGGAAGACTCCTTCCTGGTTCTAGTCTCACAGGTTTTTGTTCAGGAGGGGACTGGGCCTGGCTTTGTGGCCAGTGGATCCCTGAGTGGAGGCAACACAGATCCTGGACAGGACTGAAGTCTGAGGCTTGGTTTAATTATTGAATAATTAAAGTGAGAGTTAATAAGGCATTGTTTTAAAGAAATGCACTGATTTATATAAACATGTATTATTTACCAACATTCATTAATTCAACAAATTTGAGTACTGTGCATTTTTTAGAAGGTGATGAAGGCCTAAACCAGTAATAAATCTTGCTTTAATTATTGATTTTTCTCAAAGGAGAAAATCAATAAATATGAGGATTAGACAAAAAGAGGAATGGAAATAAGGGAAAGGGAAGCTACTACTTATTGAGGGCTAATATTGTGCTGGGCATTAGAACATTCTGGTATCTTTGCACTTGATCTATCCTTGCCCCAGCCTTTGTGATGGGAAAAGCAAGGCTCAGAAAGCCTACATAACTCAATCAAGGTCACACAACTAACAAAGACTAAATGACAAAGTACATACAGACTCAAGTTGGACTCCAAAACCTATGATTTCTGCACCTACTGTGCTTTCTATCTACACATAAAATAGCAGAATCTGTTGAAAGTTTCTCTACCAAGGTAGTACCACACATTGGTGTGCTTGCTATTCAAGGGCTCATGCTCTGGAGTCAGAACAGAATTGGATTTTCAAATCCTGATTCTGCTACTAAGGAAATCTGATCATAACTGAGTCATTTGACTTCTTGGATCCTCAGTTTCCTCCTCTGTAAAATGGGGATAATACTAACTCTCTATACTATTATTCAGCATTTAGCATGGTGCCTATAGCTAGTAAATGAAATAATGTCAACGGTTATTATTAATAACTATCATCAATTGGTTTCTATAATAGAATATGTTTATGCTCTGTCTATATTATTCAGTCAAACTGAAAAAATACTGTGGATTTACTTTTTGGGGTAATTGTAAGTGCTGACTGTGGTACAGTGCATGAGGTTACTGTATAGATAATCTGATTTGGTTACTAGGTACTTAGATTCTTGTAAAAATAAATTGTGGGAAAAACCAGAAAGCACTGTTTCAGCTATTTAATGATATGTTTAGTAACTGAATTGGATTAATTATGGGATCCTTCAATGGATTGTTTAGTGATACATTTGCAGATATCTCTTCAGGTAAGCCCACATGTAAAATGAATGGTTTGAATTTCAAGTTTACCTGTAAGCACCATGAGGGATGAAACAGGTTATTTCTGAAAAAGGACTTGTAAACAAATACCTTGGGTCTTCCAGGGAATGGAAGTTGATATTATTAAAACTGCAAAGAAAGGAGAAGGGGTTGCGGGGGGAGGTTGTGCATTACTGATTTACATTTATTTCTGTGTTTGTCAAACTCATGCAGGGCCTGTGTGAAACTTTTCTCCATGGTCATAAAAGCCAACATCTATTTAATGCTTACTAGTTTCTAGGCACCATGCTAAGTACTTTCCTTGTTTTTTAAAAAATTCATTTCTTATATTAAACTTATGCCAATAGATTCTATTAGTTTACCCATTTCTACACACAGGGAAACTGAGGCTCAGAGAGGCTCAGTGACTTGTTCAGGGACAAATAAAGTGATGGGACGGATGTTAACCCAGGCAGGCTGGCTGCACCACTCTCACTCTTAGCCTAGTCAGAATTTGTGAATGAAAGCCCTTGTTGGCAAGGAGATCCCTGTTGGCTCTGGGACTGGGAAAGGTAGTCACTGTGTATCAATCATAGTTTAATGTCTGTGCTTAAAAGTGGCCCCTTGCTTCCTTGCTCTTAAGAGGCCAGACTCTCCTGCTGGCTATGAACAAGGAGGCATGTAGCCTGATTGCTGTTGGCAGCCATCCCACAAAGTGGAGGAGAGCTGGCCTTAGACTGAAGCCAGTGCTATGAATAGCAGAGCAGAGAGATGGGAAATTCCTGGGTCGTTGACGGCATCACTGGATTGACCCAGCAGTCTGCTCTGCTTCTGCACTTTGGCTAATGTAATGGATTTCCTTATTGACTGTGGCAGAAACAGCTAGTTGCTTCTCCAATATGCTTCCCTCTTTCCTTACTGACCAAACCTCAGTTTTGCTCTGCCAGTTTAACTGGCTGTTGCCAGTTAAAAAGCTATACTTCTCGGTCTCCCTTGTATGGGGTCGCCAAGCAACATAATTGTAGCCAGTGAGAACACACACACACACACACACACACACACACACACACACACACACCCCAGAAATCCTTGCTGGGGAGTTCTAGGAAAGTTTAGCTTTCTGATAAAGGAGCCATCCCCTTTCCCTTCCCATTGCCTGGAATGCTAGTAACTGGTATGCTGGTGGCTGGAGCTGGAACAGACATCCTGGTTGCATGAGGGAAAGACCTTGGATTTGCAGAGACCTGGCTCTGAGCTGCCAAAGTAATGCTTAGAGGCCTTACCTTCTAGTTATGTGAGAGAAAATAAGGCCCTATCATGCTTAAACCAGTGTCTCCCAGTCTTTGTTATTTGCATACAAATGAAATTTCTAACTCAGAAATTGAAATCTTTCATGGACATGGATCCTTTCTTGGTGTTCTGGTTATATTTTGCTGCATAACAAACGATCTCAAAACTTAGTGACTTATAACAATTGTTTTATTATTTTTAATGTGTCTGTGGGTCAGAAATTCAGACAGGGTATATTTAGAGCTGCCATGCCAATCACTCAGCTACAAGGGATACTCTGTGCTTCTAAGAGATGGGTCCTGCCGCCAGCCCCCAAATTCTTTTGTTCATCATGTATTTTGGTCATATTGAGGCATGAGGCAGACAGATAGCTTCAAACCAAGATGGAAGAGATGGCTGCTGATGTCTGTGGCATGAAAAGATGACCGTGTGGCAGTCTGTGCCAGCGTTTGCTTTGGTACCAGGCCACAGAGAGGCTCAGGGAGTGTAGAAAGATGGTCCAGGGGAGGGCTCCTTGCTTCCCCTGCATGACGAAGGGCAACTCATTGCTTACCTCTGAGCTTGAATAAAGGAAAGAGATTCAAATTTAGAAAGATAGCCTAGGACCAGGGTTGGCCCAGGAGCCTCATCATTGTGGGAGGTGGAGAGGAGTGGACAAGGGAAATCTTCTCTCCAAAAGTATCAACCCAACTGCCTGTCTTTTTACCATTAGAGATGCATTCTTTCAACCCTTTCAGTTCTTCCAGCTTGAAGAGTCTTCTACTGAAATGCAACAACCTTAGAAAAAGTTGATATTTTAAACCTGTGCCTCTCCCATTGCCATGTGCTGTGATAGCATCAGGGATAAAGAAGCCCACAGGGTAAAGAGAGTGCACAGAACCTGCCCCAGAAAAGATCGGCATTTACTGGGGAAGGAATGCACAGTATTCTTTTCATATTAAAATTAATGCAGGTGTAGGATGACATAGTGCACAAAATGTGCAAGTTCCTCAGATCCATCTTCGAAGAAATCAGAATGTCAGGGACCAGAGTCATCCTCCTGTGTGGTGAGGGGTGTGCATTGTTAGGCTTATGTCAATATGAACTACCACATTTGAAATTAGTGCTTTATTGAGAGCAAGGCTTGTGGAACCTTCCACAGACCACATTGGCAGTGGGGGTGTCAGACTGAGAGTTGCTAAAGAGAGAGGAGACGAGGGAATCCGTCTTCCTCTTCCTTTCTTTAGTCATCTCTGATAAATGTCAATGGCTTTCTCAGTGCCAGTCCAGACTAGGAACACGTATTGATTTTCAAAAACCCAGTTGCCTGATATTAACTATTTGAATACATGTATGTACCATTTGCCTTTTTGTTGGCTCATTCATTACCTTGCTGCCTGTCTTCCCCCTTAAGAATTTTAGAACCCATTGTCTGACCACGGGTCTCCCCTTTGTGAGTTCCTTGGACTATGTGGCCATTAGTAGGGTGGCTGACCTGTGCTCATTAATTCTGATATTTTGACACCTCATTGATGCTGATAATGCTAATTGTAGGTACTGCTGCAGCCTTGGTTCTGTTTGTTCCATTTTGCTTTTTAGCTGAATCCTCAGAGGGACTTGTTTTGTCATGTTGCTCATTTCCATTTTTCATTGCTTTTTATTATTTTTGTGGCAGACACTGTGGCAGGCTGAAAAAAAAAGTGTATTGCTATTTTTAGCACAATGTAGGAGAATTCAAAAGAGAAGAAGTAAGCATAATTTTTACTGAAACTTCTATTGTTCTTCACTTTCCCTATGTATTTATTTGTTTTTTTTAAAGGCCCTTGGAGAATCTTAAACAATTTAAAAGCAAAACATAACAACACCAAATAAAAATGCCACACCTGCTCAGATATGCTCAAGCAAATGGTGTGAAAACAAAGTAAAAAAAACAACAACCAAAAACAAAGTCACTCACTCCAACAGATTTTTATACCTTCCTAGATACTGTAACTTCTTGCCTACAAATATGACTGTAGGGGAGAGAGGGATCTGGGGGGTCTTGGATTAAAAAACAACAGCAATAAATAATCTGGAACAACTTGGCTGGTTGACAAGATGAAGGATGGCTCTAGAATGGAGTTGGGGGATATGATAGAATAGGGCAGAGCCAGAATGGGCAGTGACTCCAACTTTTGTGAGTTTTAAAGTTACTCTTCTGTTCCTGTTAAGTAATGAGGGTGTGATGGTGCTGAGGTGTGGACAGCAGGGGGCATGGCAGAAATGCTGAGTATTTTGGGCGTGGGGCCTCATATCTTTAGGAGTGAATGGGCATGGTGGAAAATGATGAGAAAGGGAGATTGGGGTCCAACAAAGGAAGGTTGTGAGTGCCATACAAGATTTGCAATAGCTCCCACATTCTGGCAACACTGTGTCAGTCAGGGTCCCAGCATGCTCATATTAAGGGAAACATTTCCAGGGGATGGCACAGAAGGACTTAAACTACCCCAAGAGAGATTTACTAGTAAGTTAGCTCCCACAAGTGTTACTAAAGTTGTGAAATACCAGGAGTTTCTCTGTTGGTTGTTGTGAATTTTGGACTTTATTAAAAAGTAAATGCACCAGGGTCAGATTTACATCACAACAACATATGTAAAATGGAGACAATGAGTTATTTAGCTATTCAAGTCAAAATGGATTTTTCAAACCCGATACATAATTGACTCAATTGTTCACTTCCTTTTACATGATATGGCATGTCTGTTGAATTCTGAAATGATGATCTGTAGGAAGTGACAAGAATTTGAAAACTGTTATCACAAATAAACAGGAGACACAGTGCTCTGTTGGAGACACCATCCGATCTAAATTCAGATGTCTTTAGGGATGGCTTCTAGAAGCAGAGGAGCAATGCCCACAGGTACAGCCTGGGTAGGGGGGTGCAGCGCAGTTCTGGTTAGGGGAAAGCAACTGGTTAGGGGAAAGCTTTACTTGGGTGAGTCTCTTTCCCTTTCTGGGGTCTTTCTCCATAGAATGAGAGACCAGCCATCTCTCAGGACTGGAGTGGCAGCTATGGTCACACATCACCTCTATCAGACAACACAACACAGACCACTTCTTTCCTGCTTCTGATGTATAGCTCAGGTTATGGGTCTGAGGGAAACCAATTTTTATTCTGGCTACAGGTGATTAGCCGGGCAGACATGCTGAGCCAGAGGCAGCTATTGGACGAAAGGCATGATGAAAGACTCAGAGATGCCTGGTGGAGAGTCTGCTTAATCAAGGTTTTCAGTTGACTGGTGGAAATCTGACTGAATCAAATTGTCTTCTCCTCCAAGGAATGCTAAGAAATCTGGCAGGTCACTTGAGCTTGATACCACCCTAAGATGTTGAGTGATGGATCTGTGTCTCCATGAGGTTGCCGTATGTCTCAGAACTCAGATGCAAAGTTGATGAGGCAACTTCCTGTGACCCCATTTCCCACATAGCCTTTCAATAAATCTCCATCACCCCAATTGATCTGAGTGTCTCTTCCTTGTCTGTTTAACTAGTTTGACTGGCCTAACCAGTACAATCCCATCTAACTCTAATAGTATCAGATTTCACTTCTATTTTGATGCCATTTATTGCCAGGGAGGCAGGGTGGTGCAAGGGCTAAGTGAATGGGCTCTGGGTCAGATGCCTGGGTTCAGTTTGAGCTCTGCCACTATTAGGTAAGGAATGGTTTCAGTCCCTGAAACACAGACACAAAATAACAGCCTTCAGCAAATAAGGTGGAAGTATATTTCCCATTCCCACAGTAGTTCAGGACTGGTGAGGCAACCCTGTAATTTCAGGGATCCAGACTCCTCTTATCTTGTTGCTCTCAGCCAAGAGTAAGCAATATAGCTCTGATTTCTTCAACTAGAGACGAATGAGAAAAAAAGATATTGTGGTTAACTAGTTGTCTCTGCCACAGTAAGTTACTAACCATGCTGTCTTGTTAAGTAATTTAATTTCTTTGTGCTTCGGTTTCTCTTATAAAACAGGGGTAATAATAATATCTCACTTCTAGGGTTGTTGTAAGGCTTAAATTAGATTGCATGTAGAACAGTGCCCAGAACATATTAAAATGCTCGTTAATGGTTAGCAATTTTGTTTCTTTTTATTATTAATATTTCTTATTCAAAATCAGGGATGAAACACAGAAAAAAAGCATGGGAAAAACTCAAGATCTGTCAAAAAATGTAGCCATATCTTTAATGACTAATGAGTACAAAAAGGGCTCATTGAAGTCTTTCCAATTTTGACCTTTTTTAGGCAACAGCTAGGACAAAGGAAAACCTGCAGAATATTCCCAGCACCTCATGCTCACTGTTGCAAAATGAATGACATCACGAGGTACAGATGCCCCTAGGTGACATCACCTCCTGCAAGGAGGAGCTGTGATGGCAAAACCTTGGAACCTCTGTGCATTTCTCAGGTGAACTCGAGTTGTGTGATTTCAATGAACTTGAAAGTTAACTGTGCCCAGTACGGATATGGAGTGTGTGTGTGTGTGTGTGTGTGTGTGTGTGTGTGTGTGCATTTGTGTGTGGTGTGCCTGGGTGTGAAATTAGCCACATATTGATTAAACTTTGCTCTATGCTGAAGGGATGGGATGGTTTTGAGTGCCACGGGAGGAAACAAAACAATGAACTTATCATGTTGCTAGACTCAGCGAGCTCTGGGATTTAGAAATGAACTCTGAGCCATTAGTGTGGGGCTTTACTCTTTTAATAGGAAAACGTTCCCTATAGGTCGAGCAATGTTTGTGTTAGGGTGCGTTAACGCTTTCATATGCTGCAGAGATACCTAACGTGCAGTGTTCCTTGAGTAACACACAATACAAACAATTATTTCAGATATTTCAAAAATGAAGTGCTACCAGCTTCATTGTGTTCCTCTGCTCTGGCGAGTAATGAAAGACATATTCTTAATGTGAAACAAAAGAGGATTGTGAATATTAAAAAAGCAGCCCAGCCAGCTAGAGTTAAACCGTCGGGATAAGATATTAACTTAAACCACATGTGAAGTGCAGCTGTTTCTGTTGAAGCTTTCATCAGGCTCAAGTGGAAAGATTGGTGGGTTTTAATATGTGGTTTTCAGCCAAGCCAATAGGAATCTGGGGAAAATGTGTGTGAAATCAGGGCTCTGCCAGGGGGGTCCTGGGGTCTGGGCTGGCTTTTCTTTCTGTTAACATAAACAAGGGTAACCTGACACTGAGAGCAAGCCTGCTCCATCCAAAGGGTTAGCTGGAATGCTCTTGAGTGACCAGCATCTCTGGAGCTCGGGGAATCTTCCTACTCTCTTTCAAGAGACATGCATAGGTCCTGTGATATCAGGAGTAGGGACGAAGGAGCTGTCTTCTAATATCTATTTGCTGTTTCTTCCTCTCAGAAGCATCTAGAATTCATTCAGCTTCTAGTAACTGATAGCATTGAGAGGTGCCAACTCTATGTAAACTTCCTGATATGCCCTACTGTGTTCAACCTTGTTGAACTTAGCACTTGCTAAGAAAAGTGGTGATATGCAGGATAAGAGGCTTACTGGTTACATGAACATAAAAACATTAGAAATTAATAAAAGAATATCAAAGGCATGAGATGAGTGCAAAAATAAGGATTGATTGCACACTTTCTTTACAAGGCCCGAGTTAACTGGCTTCAAGGTTGTTTGGGGTGCTGCCTGATTTTGTCCAGCCTGCTCTTGAGGTCTCAGATTATTGCAGGGATCTTAGGTGATTGCTTCTGGACTGACTACTGGGTGACGTCGGCCTTCCACCATGTGCCTCCAGCGTCACAATATTGCTTTCAGCTTTAGAGACATGTAACAGAAATAATCTTTATGGGCCCACAAGTTCAGGAGCTGAGGGACGAAAATAAAAATATCCAAATTGTACTCAGTGATCTTATTTGAAATACTACCATTTATATGCATTGATTCATGTGTTCAACAAACATTTATTAGGCAGCTACAAGATTCAAAGGATTTTGCAAGGTGCTCTGGGACATACAAAGGGGAAAACGAATTGACATTTATTGAGAACATACTGTGTGCTAGGATGTAGGCCCTTTAATTACATTTTCTCATTTGAATCCCAAAACTTTGAAAGGGAGAAATTGTAAGACATAATCTTTGCTCTCAAGAGCCTTCAAGTCTGGGTTTAAGTAGTAAATAAAAGAAATATTCAAATGCCCACAAAAAAAGGTAATTATAATCATATGCTAAAAGAGAGGTTTCAATAGGAGCTAAGAGACTGGAGTGATTACTTGGGGGAATGGAAGAAAGTGTATGAGAAGAGGCCACATTCAAATTGAATAGTGAAGGCTCAGTAGGTCTTAGATTTACTGAGAGGTGGGACAGGGATGATCCAGGTAAAGAAGAGGGGGAAGAGGGAAAGCAATACTTATGAGTCATACAATACTCGGGGGTTAAGCCAAAGTCACTTATAATCAAATTTCCCTTATTATTGCCTCTTGGGTCTGGCCCAAGGTACACCAGAGGCTTGACTTTAGGGCCATGTTACATGAAGAATCTTTAAATGCACATCCAGTGTGGTGAGATGCTTAAACTGTCAGAGGCCTGCTCAGATTAAGACCTGATGAGGCAAGTATAGGTTCTCCTTTCTAATCTCATGCCCAAGTGCACAGATTGGGGCAGCTGGTAAAGTGGCCAGCACTTTTAGCTGTGGTCATCTCTCTGCCTAGTTATGTTGAGGCTGTGCCATTGAATTTCAAAGGCTAACACCATATAACATTTGACTAAGAGTCAAGTTCAATTTAATTACACTGTAAGGGTGTGTGTGTGTGTGTGTGTGTGTGTGTGTGTGTGTGTGGTAGTGGTGGAAGGTAAGGGTAGGAGGCCAGTCTGGCAGAGACAGAGAGCCAGGGGAAAGGGTTTGGATTGTATTTGGTATAGGTTTGGTGGCAGTAGGGTGTAACGAAAGGATTCGGGTAAGCATGTTTCACTATGTTGAAGCTATTGAATTGCTGGTTTGTAGTTTCTGAAACATAGTCACCCAAGTTCAACTTTGCCACCTTACTAGAATTTATTGAATTGAGTAGAAAGCAAATGCCCTTTCTAATGCAGCCCCTGTTCCTGATGGAATGTTGAGTCACCATGTTTGAGGTTAAATCAATCGAGCACCTAGGCACAAGGTGCTAGGGAGACTAGAGAGATGTATGGGAGATACTTCCTATCCTCAGGCAGTTCACAGGCTGATGGTATGTTCATGAGAAAGTGACAAGTAGTTCATGGTGAGGCAGGAATGTTCAACCCAGTGAATAGCCTGAGAAGTTGTATTAGTTTCCTAGGGCTGTTAACAAAATACCATAAACTGGGTGGCTTAAAACAACAGAAATTTATTTTCCCACAGTTCTGGAGGTTAGAAGTCCAAAATCAAGGTGTCAGCAGGTCGTGCTCCCATTAAAGGTTCTAGGGAAGTCTCCTTCCTTGCCTCTTCTATCTTCTGGTATTTGCTGGCATTTCTTGACATTCCTTGGCTTGTGCCAGCACAACTCCAGTCTCTGCCTCTGTCCTCACATGGACTTTCTCCTTATATTTCCTCTGTGTCTTTAAATCTCTCTCCACATAAGGACACCTGTGATCAAATTTAGATTCCCACCCTAATCCAGTATGACATAATCTTAACCTGATTATATCTGCAAAATCCTTATTCCCCAATAAGGCCACCTTCACAGGTATCAGGGGTTAGGACTTCAGCATATCTTTTTGGTGGGGGTACACAATTTAGCTCACAACAGATATCAGGGTGTAGGCTGGCTAGAGGAAGGAGAGAAAGACTGTGGGTTGGGACAGTCAGGGATGACATCTTGGAAATGATGGGACTGGAGCTCTTTCTCAAGGATGTATGTTATTTTGATAGAGAAGTGGAGCGCAGGGCTTCAAGGTTGGTGGAGGGGTAATAGGGAAGAATGATGTGGCTGGAGTCGCAGAGGTTGGCATGTGTGAAGTATATCAGGAATCTAAGGAGACCAGCCTGACAGAAACAGACAAGTCCCTTGGGGAGTGGTAGAGATTGAAACTGGAGTGATAAACTGGGGCCAGATTGTGGAGCCACCCATGCATCATAGAACTGATGGCCAGGCTTGGACCATATTTTCCTATTCTGAAAAACTTCTCAACAGCCACAGATATCTTCAGAAGACAGAGATAGCCATGCGGGAGGGATATTATGCTCAAAATCTTCTTCTGAAGTGTATATCATTTCAGAAAAGCTTGTGTCCTCTCCATGAAGTGAGTGCTATAGGTTTAGACTGAAGACCATCTTCTGACTCTGGCAAAGGCCCCATGAAGTTAGCCAATAACTCATCAACAAAGCAGAGCAGGAAATATCTACTGGGCAATGCTCTTGGGTCATTCTCCCCGCCCCCCCCCCCACTTGATAAACATGGAGCTGTTATTGAAGGCACATCTGATTTCTTGTGTAGTTTAGTCAGTATGTATTGTCAGCACCACAATATTAAATAGAGGACCATCAAAAGAGAAGCTGTACTATGAAATAGTGCCCATTACAAAAAACACAAACTAAAAAACACCAACAATCAAAACCCCAAAAACCCTCTCAGACCATGACCCCATGGATTGCACTGCATTCCATTTCTCAGTGATAAAGCTTTTAGTATGTGATTGGTACTTTGCCAGGTGTCACAATCTGAAGAAGCATCTACTTTAGGTTTAAGGTTTAAGGTGGACCTTAGACCTTACTCTTCCAAGCAAGTGACCTTCACAATTGCTCAGCACAGCTAAACTTCTGTTTCATTTGCAAAATAAGGAGGGTTGATAGAGGCACCAACTTCACAGAGTTTCTGTGTAAGAAGATATGTATGAGGTCCCTGGAGTTCAGTAGGACCTCAGGAAATGTGTACTCTTTCCCATATCTCATTGGAGCAACCCAGAGCCTGTGGCTGGCAAGCTTTACTGTGCATGTGTTTTAGACCCTATGCTGGCCTATAAGAGAAGAAGACATGGGTTTTTGGACTCCCAGCTCTTCTAATATTTTCACATCTTCCTTGTAGTAGCCGTAAGGTGGATAAATTACTGAGGTGTAACTTGTGAGACTTCTGAAGGATTCTACTACTTTTAGTTGAGTTTACTAGTAATTTGGTCAAATTAGTGTCTGAATACATAAAGTGGTATGCCCAAGGTCATGGTCACTGATCTTATGACTTCAAATCCAGAGATCTTCTCATTAAGTGGTCATTCCAAGCTACAGCCCCCGCTCAAAGGTGGGGATATCCTCAATGCATATGAGAAAGGAGATTGATGGGTACACAGACTCAGATGCTACCTTTTTGCAAAGGTCAGCCTGGGGGCCTGGAAAGAAACACTTTGTTTTACTGTTAATATTTTAAGTTTATTTATTCTGTTCAGCTTGTTTGGATTTCAGGTTGCTGATGAATAAGGATGATGGTTCACAGGCTAGTCCCACCTACCGGTGACAAAAATGACACAGAAATATGTGGAAACCCTGGGAACATTTACTAGTATAATAGAATCTTAAAATAAGATTCTCTACCACTGACTTGCTAGGGTTTGAGGATCCTGGACATAAAAATAAAATTTAGGGCAACGAACAATTAAAGTCTACGAAATTGTAAGTAACAGAAGCAGAAATTATTTGTTCTCACCAATTCTGGCACTGCGTCCAGTGTTTGCTCACCATCTCATACATCTCTTCAGAAAAGAAACAACTAGAACTTGCCACTGGGACACAGGCATTCTTGCCTGCGTTGGAGCCAATGGAGCTGTTGGAAACACTCTATAAATCTCCACTCCTGCACTGTGACCTTCAGCTCTTTGGGGACAGCACATACTTGCTGTTCATCCTGCAAAACACTGTAGGTGAAACGTGCAGCAAGAGCCAAGGGCTCTGTATCTGGCATCTTTGCCAGGTGAGCAAAGGGGAAGGATCTGCCGAGGGCCGAGCTGTTGTTAGAAGTTGGGCTCTGTTTTCCCAGCCAGAAATCAAGTTCCCATTCCAGCACCAGAGAACAGCAAAGTTCTGACCGAGGTCACTGTGCTCGGAAGAAAGAAACAATTAAGTGCCTTTCCTCCTGCACTTACTCGTCTCAGTGCCTCATAGGGATGTGGTAGCATCCCTTTTGTCTGCCCTGGTAAGAAGCTTTGTCCATGACACAATAAAACTGGGTGCAGAAAGAAGCTGGGTTTGGAAGAGGGAGGCTCACATTTTATTGGCTATATGGTAAATACCTTTTGATTTTATTTCAATTTAATACAAGGTGTGTTTTGAGAAATGCTAATGTTAATTTAAAACAGGAGTAGAAACAGTGCCAGGCCCTTGTGTGGCAAGGCCCAGTGTGTCTGATTACCGCAGGCACCTGGCCTATAAATCCACGCCAGGGCTTAGACCTGATACTGGCTCTGAGCGAGAGGATCCAGATTGATGCTGGGAGTTGTCTGCGTTCAAGAAACCAGCCTCCCCAGTTCCCCACCAGGCAGTGTCTGAAAAGCTGGGACAGAAGATGTGAAGGGAGACATTGCATAGAGATTTGTGGCAGAAACAACAGTTGTCCTGTCATCAGATGAGGAGCTGTGTTGAAGGAGCTCAGAGGGGGCTCTGTTTAAAATTCTGGACTGCATTACACAGTTCTGGGCACAGCTCAATCCCCATCTTGTTCATGATAGCTTCCCAGCAGTCACTGTGGGGCCTCCTCTAATCTCAGAATGTTTGACAGGCTCAGGGTCACTCATTTTCTCACTTCACTATCTTCTGCCATTGCCTGCTAGTTTTCTTATTTCTTCAGTGAGACTGCAGATTCTTGTGGGCCCCTTGGAAGTTTCTTGCTCATCTTTCTTTATTTTTTAAAAAATTTAATTTTATTTTATTGTTTAAGGTATTACAAATAGTAGTACATATGTCTTTTTTCCCCATTGATCTCTTCCCCAGCCTCCCCTACCCCCAGCACATGCCCTTACCAACCCACTCCCAGTGTCTTATGTCCATTTGTTATGCTTATATGCATGCATACAAGTCCTTCGGTTGGTCTCTTTGTTCTTTATTATCCATAAATGAGTGAGATCATGTGGTATTTATCTTTTGCTGACTGACTTATTTCACTTAGCATAATGCTCTCCAGTTCCATCCATGCTGTTGCAAATGGTAAGAATTCCTTCTTTTTACAGCAGCATAGTATTCCATTGTGTAGATGTACTTGCTCATCTTTCTGACTTTGAGCAGACCCAGACAGAACAGTTAGGTCCCCCACCTCTCCCTTCCATAGCTGTTTATGCTGGCCCTTGCTGATGTCTCCAAGTCCTCAAGCCTAAGAAGACACCACCCCAGTGTGGTCCGAGGCACAGAGGGGAAGCACATCCTCTCTGAGCACTGTGCCCTCTGGCCGGAGAGGGGAATGGCTGCAACAGACAAGCTTTGCACCTTTGACTTCACAAGGGCCTGGCTGGGCTCCCAGGGGAGAGTGTGTCAGCAGTGGCTGCCCACCTGTCTCAGGGGGGTTCTTTTTTTTTTAAATATATTTTTATTGATTTCAGAGACGAAGGGAGAGGGAGAGAGAGATAGAAACATCAATGATGAGAGAGAATCATTGATTGGCTGCCTCCTGCACGACCCCCACTGGGGATCGAGCCCGCAACCTGGGCATATGCCCTGACCAGGAATCGAGCCAGTGACCTCTTGGTTCCTGGGTCGACGCTCAACCGCTAAGCTACACCCGGCTGGGCTCAGGGGGGTTCTTTACAAGGCTGACAGCTCTCTCCTTGCCTGCTAGGGGTTACCTTTCTGCCACAGGGCACCATTGCCAGGAGAGACCCAGGCTGTAGTGCTTGGTATGCAAACATGCTTTCTGCTTTTGAGCTTGACTCAGTGGCTTATCTATCCAAATCAAGTGATATCCTCCAAGCCTCTCATGGTTGATAAGAGGATCAGGAGATAGGAAGATGTGGAACAAGACAGTGCATTGCACATATGGGAGCTGGAATGGCATTATGGTTAGGGTACCACATGCATACAGCCAGGTCACTTAGTCAGGAGTCCTGGCTCTACCATTTATTGACTGTGTAACCCCAGCAAGTGGTTTTCTGATGCATCACACGAGCCTAATCCTGGTGCCTTCCTCATGAAGCTGTGATGGGAAGAAAGGGAGGCACGGCCAGAAGTGCTTGATGTACTGTAAGAACACCAGTGTTAGGTCCTTGGTAAGGAAGGTGTAGGGTCCTGGATGGAGCATTGTTTTGCTTCCCAGCATTGCTGTATAGCACATATCACATTTTATCAAAGCACCTTCCTACTTCACTCCTTCCTTTGCTAAGCTCTGACGCCCTCTGGGGAAGAAACTGTGTCTTGCTCATCTTTGTGTCCTTCAGAGTCCTGAGAATGGTACCTATATTGAGACAATGCCTCATGTGGAAAATGTTGGTGGGAAGGATGGATATCGATGGTGAGAGTGGTGCAGATAAAGCTTGGCAGGACAGCAGCCATACTTGTATCCCAGTTAGTGAGAATACGGCCCTGGAGCCAGACTGCCTGGTGGGCCGTATATCCCGGTTACTTAGCTGCCTTTCCCCTCAATCTCCTTATCTTTAAATGGGGCAAATAATGGAATCAAGGCATGGGGCTGTTGTAAGGATTACTAAATGAAATGGTACATATAATGGTACATATAAAGCATTTAGTGCATAGCTAGGTTTATTGTAAGTTTTCAATAAATGTTAGCTATTATTATCATCATTATTACAGGTCCTGTGCTAAGCATAATGTATTTTAACACATTAAAATACATTATATTTAATTCTCATGACAGCCCCAGTGGTAGACATTATTAGCCCATTTCACAGATGAAGAAGCTGGGCATGTGGAATAGAGCTGCACATCTAGTACATGGCTGAGCCAAGATTCAGTGTCAGCTCTGCGGGTTCTGAGGCTGAGTTCTCCCACTGCCCTGAACCAGGAGGGGCCAGAGTGCAGCTTCTAGGGTGCAGAGTAAGAGCGGCAGGTGTTACCCCTGAAATCAACTACAGATCCACTCACTGGCTTATCCGGATGTCTTTGTTCCAGCTCACTGGGGAGTAGCCAGTGTGAGGCAGGACAGAAGCTGACACCAGTGAGGACAGATGGACAGACCTTAGGGCTTACTTCTCCTCAGTGTCCAGCTCTCAAGCCTGACCCAGCCTCTGAGGAGCCTCAGTTTGGCTTCCAGAAGCCTTCACTGGGGACATACTATTCTGTGATGCTGTGTGTGAGCAAAAGTTTTCCCGGAGCTTCCTAGGTGTACCAAGCAGGCTCACTTCCCTGCAATTTGTAAGGTCCATGCATGTGTGCACATGTGGAAATACATGCACACATACAACCCTCCTAACCCCCAAACAAACCAAAAATCAAAAACAAACTCAGGTCCTGTGCTGGCTTCTTTCTTACCACTGCCCTGATTCTTGAGCCAGTGACTCTATTAGTATTCTAGAAGTTTCTGAAACATCATAGGGTGCAGCTTTAGCAGATGGTAGGTCTGTCTAGCTTCTACTCCAGCTTGATTTCCCTCCTCCCTTATTCCTGTTGTCTCTTCTGATTTCTCATTTAATGATTTTGGGGTGCAGTGGGGGTGGCTAGAGGCTAGTGAGTGAAAGGTTCAGAGTGGGCCGGGGTCGTGCACCTATGACATGAGGCCATAATGTATCAAAAAAGATTTTATTCCAGGCACCTGGGTGCAGGTAGGCTGAGACCGAGAAAGGCATCATCCAAGAGAGGTAGTTTTTTATTAATTTTTGCTGGCTGTAAGCCACTCTGCTGGCGTAAGGGTCCTGCCCGTCCTTGGTTTCTCCCAGCGTCAGATGGCTTGTGGTTATCTGGGCTATGCAGTGCTCAAGGAAGGTTGCAAGCTTTCTTCAAGATATCTGATAAGCACAATAAGTTTTTCTCTGCCCCGTTTTATTCTCTTTAACCCTTTCAGTGAGTTTACATAAAACATGATTTAAATATGTGTCCTTGGGGTCACCTGATATTTGGTCTTTCTAGGTCATCAAGAGCAACAATTTTCTTTGGTTAGTTTCCTCTCTCTGATATGTTGGTGAGGGAGGGTATGGTGGAAGGGATGGATTTTGGAGTCAGTGAGATTTGGGTTTGAATCCCTCCTCTGCTTATAGGCTATTGACTCTTGGACAAGTTCTTCATGGTCTGAGTCTGCCTGTGTCATCTTAAGATGGGGCTGCAGTGCCATTCTCTCATGGTTGTAAGTAAGGACAGAGAGGCCCTTCAGAGACATGCAGTAAATGTAAGTTCCCCTGACTGTAAGGCTTTGGCAAGGTGAATCCAGATTTCCTTCTTAGCTTTTCTAAACTTACCAATATATCAATACTATTTTTCAGAATGTAACCTTCATTTCCTGTGGGTTTTCTAATAACCAGAGACTCTGTAAGAGAAGAAACGGACTTTTCATTACAAAGGTAGGCTGTAGGACTTGTTGGGTTGCTCATTGTACTAAGGAGAATAAATTGTTCAATAATAATAATAATAAAAATAAAAAATTCTAGTGATTCAGACAGTAATAAAATACCATTTAGTGCTTATTAGGTTCTTCAAACCATCTATTCATTGATTTGATCCTCACAGACTGTGAAGGAAGTACTATTATCTCAATTTTATAGAGAAGAAAATTAATGCTCAGAGAAGTTAAGTAACTTGCCCAAGGTAACCTAGCCCATAATGGTGAAGCCAGGATTTGAATCCTGGTGGACTTACTTCTTTTTTTTGGAGTCTTTCCTTTGAACTCTTCCATTGTTTTAACTCTTCTACTATTAAATTCTATTTTTACCTGTGGAAAGGATAGTGTTAACAGTGGAGAAATGGGTACCCACTGATTAGAAAAAAATTAAGTAAAACCAAAGAAAGAGAAGCCCACCACCCCTCTCTGCCCCTTAAGAAAAGCAGCATGGCATGAACATTCCTGGAATGGGTCTCAGCAGTGGCAGGAGGGAAAGGAGGACAGAGTTGGAGGGATCAGATTGTTCTCTATGGCAGACCCCTGAGTCTCATCCTGAGCATTACAATGAATTAAGAGACTCTTCTGAGTCTTAGGACTGTGTCTTTGTGAGCTCTGCCTTGGGCCGCTGGAGAGGATTTGAGTTCTCTCTCTTTGTCATCCATCATGGAAACCAATTCAGACTTGGTTGAGCTCCTTCATCTACTGATCCAGAAAAACATAACCAAAGTTGATTCCCTGTTCAGTGGCTGCATAATAAGCAATGGAGGACTTGTTCCCAAGTCCTGGTGATAGTACCGCGTGGACCTTAGTTGGGAAATTTGTATATGAAGCCTCTTTGTAAGCTACACATGAATAAGTGAATATAAGGGCTTATTATTACATGTGTAGTGGGTGTTGGAGGCTGGAGTGTTGGGTGATTTAAAATGAAGGGGAACTGTTTGTGTTCTCCATTAGAAAGAAATATCAGGGAACTGGATAGAAATAATTGGAAGTATCAATGTTTAGAGGCATTGCTCCAAATTGGAAATGATACACATATAAGGCCAACTCTAGGTGGGTGTGATGCTTGGGAAAAGACATAAAGGCCTGAAATGTTGGAGGAATTTAGGAAAAGGAGAGTAGAAAAGCACCTGAACATTGTGTTAAAATAGAAATATAGTGAAGAAGCATGGGGCGAGATCAAGGAGAAGGGAGTTCTTGGCAGAGATTGCACCTGTAATTTATCCCAGGCCCTTTAATTCCTGACCACGACCCTGGGGAGGAGATTATCACCTTCCCCAGCCAGCACAATTGGCTGGTATGGAGGTTGTTAACTTGAGAAAAATCACCAAAGATAGTATTGGGCAACTTCAAAAGTCCACTGTCTTTTTCAATGAGCTTGTTGTGAAAGGGCTTAAACAGAATACTAATAACAGCTAAAGATCTAGCTGCAGGTGGCTGTCTAATTCCAATAAAAATACCCCCGCCCCCATCTTCATGGATAAAGGAGGGCAGAATTAAAAAGGGAATGGAGAGTGATTTTTGGCACAGGCACCAAGTCTGTTGTGGAGGAAGACTATTGGTGTTGGCAGTGTGCACTGCAGTCTTTCCCCAGCAACAAATTTCCCTCTCCCCTTGATGGCTTGGAAGGTCTGTACACAGATGCCTGGTGTCAGACATACACAGCTGCACACGCCATGTGGTATTTGCTTTAGTTAACAGCATGGTGGAGGGACGGTTGGCTGTTGGTTTTAGAGAAATCGGAATTCTTACAAATACATTGCCCCCTTCCCTAGGAGCTTCCATGCTGACTTAAAAATATTCCATTTGAAGACTACAGACTTGAGGTCATCAGAATTTCTCTGTGGAAGTTTGTGTGTTTAACCAGAGCTTCTAAGATTGAGTTCCTTAAGAATGAATGTGACTTGAATAGAGGTTTTGGAAGTTAAGATTGACAAATGCCAGGTTTAACCCAATTTAACAAGTATCTTTACTGTAGAACTTTCCAGTACCTTTAATATGTAAATTTGTTTTGAATCGCCTAGAATGGGATAAACATTTAATCTGCAAATGATCTGACCCTTTGCATCTTGGGAAATAGGTACTGCCTTCTCTAAAAGGGCAGGGTGGCCCCCATCAAAAGCAGGTTGAGCAGGCATTTCCCTAGTCATCCCTGGAGAGGAGGCCTGAGTCAGGTGTCATGCGCAGCACATGGCAGCAGATGGCTTTGGTATGTGTGTCTAGATGATGGTTGGAATGGGAGCAGTAGAAAAGAGAAGGTGGGAGAAGAGAGGAGAACCGCTCTCTTCCTCTGGGATCACCTAGGCAGACGGGTTTCCTTAAGAACTCTTTCTTCCTAAGTGCCACAGTCATGGGAGAAATTAGAAAAGCTATTCCCAGTGGCTCGATATTTATAGCTTGTCATTGACGTAAGCAGATTTCTGAGGCTGAAAATAGTGACATCCAGTCATTTGGGCCAATTTCCTCAGGGATGTGTGTTCAGGGAAGTGATTTTATGACAAGAACAAAGTCGCTGGAAATGGTGTTTCCCTGAGAAGTTCTGTCCTCTTATTTGCCTTTAAAAAGGAGGCAGGTCCTTTGAGATGGCTCCATGCAGGCGTCTCTCATACAGTGGGTAAAGGATCCTCCCTGGCTTCGTGGATTCTCGGGGCTTAAAAAAGGAGGCAGGTCCTTTGAGATGCCTCCATGCAGGCGTCTCTCATACGGTGGGTGAAGGATCCTCCCTGGCTTCGTGGATTCTCGGGGGGGGCGGGGGGTTGATCATTTGGCCAGTCCTCTTTTTTGTTGTCTAAAAGGATTTGAACTCGAGGGGGTTCAGGGTCTGTGAAGGCTTCCACATTTTCCATCTAAATCATTTTCGCCTCATTGGACTGCAGGGGAAAACCACACCAAAAGGCCTCTCCATTCCTCTCAGACGGTGTGGGCAAACCCGAGAATGTGAAGAACGGCAGAGCCAGAAAAGCCACACGGATACATATTTTGAAAAACAATCTGGAAACAGGGCTCAAGAGGGTTTTTTTCCTAAGCCCTGGCCATATCAACTGGATTGTCTTTTAGTAATTTAGTAATTAAAGAAGGAATCTCCTACCACCCACCCACCCGCATCCCCAAGAACTGAAGTCAGCAGCTATATCAAGTCAAAGGACCTTAAAGAGAACAAGCTTGTTTATTAATCGTACAGTATCTCTTTCCTAGTGAAACCCCAATTGTCTGCCTTGTACATTTGAACCAGGTCTGTTGGTTATTTATTTATTTAATATGTTTGGCCTTTTTGGAAATTAAACACTTTCTTGGATTTCATTTCCTTGGGCCAATGGCAGACCTGCTGGGGGTGATCCTGAGAGGATACATTGATAAAAGCCTTAATAGGGTAGCGCAATGGGAAAATGCCAGAATGAATTAGCTTGCTGTGACATGGCTAACATCATTGCGTTTATATATGTTTCATTAAGCGGAGGCTTGACAGCTTTATGAGGAAACAGTGGGCTTTGCGATGGAGGAAGGCCCTGTAACCCTGCCATAGCTGATCCCGGCCTGTGCCATGCATGCTCTTTAATAGAATAATATTTGCGCAGTGAAAATGTCATTTTAAATGACTGGTTTGATAATCCTTTAAGCTTTTAAATGATCTGCAAAGTCTGGCAACTCTACCCCAGTGTTTAAAATTGACGGGAACATTAATGAATGCAAACATTAAAGGATGGTCCCCAGCTTTGTTCCCTGAGTCAGACATGGCTTACTGGGGTTTCTTTCCCTTTGTCTCTTGCACCCTTTCTGCAGCTCAAGTGTGTTCACCGAGTAGCTGCAGCAGGCCTTCCCGGCAGGAATGTTTTTAGGGAGGAGGAGCTCAGCTTGTGGTGGGAACTGGAGTTACCAGGGTTGATACTAACAGAAGTTCCTTCATGCAGAGAAGAAAAGGCACCCCCTCTGGGAGGGAGCTTGTAGAAAGGGACCCTCGGGGCAGAGCAATTAGCAAAGGGCTTGAATCACACCAGCTGGTGCCTCCTGGACAAAGGTCTTAGCTGGTAAGCAGAGTGTAGGAGGGATTTAGGCCCCTGGAGCCCTCTCAGGGCATGTCTTGCACAACCACATGCAGCATCCCTGGTGAGGTCTACCTTGTTTTGTTCAAACCCCCTTTGGACCAGGATAAAAGTGTTCTGTGCTCTATGAGATTTTAGGAGGAGCTTTCCTGGGGAGAGAAAGTCCCACTCATTCATTTCTCTTTTCAAAGACTCTGGGATCGCATAGGAAGGCTGATGGAGAGATTGCCTTCTCAAGGATTGAGGAAGAGGATGCAAAGCTTGGCAAACTACAGCCATGGGGGTCAAACCTGGCCTGCTGCCTGTTTTTATACATTTGTATTAGAAGACAGTCATGCCCATTTGTGTGTTGTCCATTATTGATTTTCTCCTCCAATGGCAGAGTTGCATAGTGGTCATGGAGACTGTATGGTCTACAAAGCTTAAACTATCTGCTACCTGGCCCTGTACAGAAAAACTCTGTGGACGCCTGCCTCGGAACACTGGGTCAGACGAGGTAGAATTCCTGGCTTGAATCCTGGCTGTGCCAATTCCTGTGTGTCCTTGGATAAATTACTCAATATCTCCTCAGTTTCCACATAAGTAAAATGGTGATGACAGTTCTGGTCTGTCCACTTCATACAGCTGTTGTGAGGATTCAGTGATTGAGCTGAAGGGAAAATTCAGTAAATGTGTGAGACATTATCCATCTTTGGTCTGCCTGGATTGAGCTATGGGACCTAGGGGAAAGCCCTTTGGCCTTGTTAGAACTGTTCCCGCATCCGTAAAACAAGAGGTGTGTTCTAGGTCAGCACTTCTCAAACTCCAATGTACATATCACCTGGGGAGTCTGGTAAAATGCAGATTCCGGTTCTGTGGGCCTGGGGAGGGGGCTGAGAGCTTGCATTGCCAGCTAGCTCCCAGGAGCTGCTGCCTTGGCTGTACTGGGACCACACACTGAGTAGCAAGGAGCCAGGGATGTTCTAACCTTCCCTGGTTCTGTGATCAATGAGCTGTCTTGAAAATGCTTCTGTAACTGTACCAGGGAGGCACTTCCCAGGCACCCCCTTTCCACCATCTGCCTTGGTGGAGGGTCCTGCACTTGCTTTCAGCTTGTGGCCTAAGTGCATGAGTTGCAAGGTACTGGTGACATGAGATGGGTACTTTCCCACTTCCTGAGAGCACTGGCCAAACACTTCTTCGGGCAGCCAGGTGGCTTGACAGAAGTAGCTGGTGACAGGTTGACTCTCCTGCTGGGCCTGAGTGAAGCTGAACCCTGGAAAGATGGAGTTGCTGGAGGGTACCCTGTCTCCCTGCTCGCTGCCCCAGACAAGAAATCTATAGTAGTCCTCGTCATGTGTGGTTTCACGTTCCATGGTTTTAGTTATCCTTGGTCAACCATGGTTCAAAAGTATTTAATGGAAAATTCCAGAAATAACCAATTCATAAGTTTTAAATTAAAGCCATCTGAATAGTGTGATGACATCTTGCTCTGTCTCGCCCTGGATGTGAATCATCCCTTTGTCCAGTGTCTCTACCCTGTATACACTCCCCGACCATGAGTCACTTAGCGGCCGTCTTGGTTATCAGATTCACTGTCTCAGTATGGCAGTGCTTGTGTTCAAGTCACCCTTATTTTACTTAATGGCCCCGAGCGCATGAGTAGTGATGCTAGCAAAGAGGCTGTAAAGTGCTTCCTTAAGAAGGAAACAAAAAAATGTATGCTGAGGTTGCCAAGAATAAGAATGAATCTTCTATCCCAGTGGTTCTCAACCTTCCTAATGCCGCGACCCTTTAATACAGTTCCTCATGTTGTGGTGACCCCCAATTTCATTCTTACAAATTGAACATAATTAAAGCATAGTGATTAATCACAAAAACAATCTGTAATTATATATGTGTTTTCCGATGGTCTTAGGCGACCCCTGTGAAAGGGTCATTCGACCCCCAAAGGGGTCGCGACCCACAGGTTGAGAACCACTGTTCTATCCATTATATTGTGAAAAAAAAAAAAAGAAAAGAAATTTGTGATAGTTTTGCTGTTGCACCTCAGACTGCAAAATTAATGGCCACAATGTGTTATAAGTGTTCAGTTAAGATCGAAAAAGCATTATTTTGTGGGTGGAAGACATGAGCAGCAAACATGTTCTGATTGACAGCAACATGTTGCACCAGAAAGCACTGAGCCTAAATGAAGACTTCAGCAAGGGATCCCCTGAACTGAGTGCCAGACCATTTACTGCAAGTAAAGCATGGTTACACAGATTCAGGAATAGGTTTGGACTGAAAAATATAAAAACTACTAGAGAGGCTGCGTCTGATGATGAAGAAGTTGCCACCACATTTCCAGCAGAGTAGAAGTTGCTTAGGGTTTGGTACTATCTGCGGTTTCAGGCATCCGCTGGGGGTCTAGGAACATATCCTGCTGGTCAGGGGGGACTACAGTAGTCAGTTCTGCCTTGGCATCTGGGTGTTCAGCAGGCTGATCCTTCTTTAAAGAAGTGAAATGCCTGCTGTGCTCTAAGAGGCTGCCAGCTCCGTGGAGGAATTCTCTTGGGTTTTTGTTCCTGACCACGTTTTCCACAGGCCTAGGGAGGCCTCATGCTGTTCACCCCAATTGCCACCTGAAGCCACTTACTGGCCTTTTTAAGAGGGGGGCTGTCCTGAAGCTGGAGCCAGAGCCAGAGTCAGGGGTCCCACTCATAGAGGGTAGGGCAGGTGGAAGAGGAAGGAGTAGGGGGTATGTGTCTTCACATCAGAAGGATTGCTTGTCGACAATTGCCCATCAGGTCAGGGTGCTCGGTTAGAACCAGGTACACTGGGGCAGTAGCAGGCTATCATGGAAAAAGCATGTGTTTTTAGGTTCAGACAACCCCAGGTTCAAATCCTACCTTCACCTCTTTTTCCAGAGTGCTTGGGCAAGGCTCTTAACCTCTCTGACTTTGTTTTTTCAGAGACTTGTGAAAATTAAATAAAATTATATGTTTCCCTGCTCAGATCCTCTGGGGCTTCCCTGATAGCATCTCAGCAGCTCTGAATGCCCTCAGACAGGATCTTGGATCCTACTCAGCTCAATTTTTGGCACTTATAGAAATTCAGCAAAAATTTAGTCAACAAAAATTGGTACATGAAGACTCTATGCATAGTATAAGTTTTACAAAGGGAAATAGACTAAAACAGTAATTCGATCAATTCTCAACAATTTAGTTCTTCTACTCATCAGAACGGTGAGTTCCTCATCTGTGATAGGAGGATAACATTGGACATTGTGGTGGGATTGCAAGGAGGGGGCGATAATAGAGCCCAAGTTCTAGTACAGCCCTGGCACACAGTAAACACTCACTAGCTCTTAGCCCTTCTTGCAGCTATGATTTAAAAAAAATGGCTGTCGAGCAGTGGCTGTGGGTTTCCTGTACAAAATGGCCTTTATGGTACTTTAAAAACTAGCTGAGGCATCAGGACGAATGCTCTGGAGTATGCTATGTCTTAAAATGTAGAGAAAGACTTAAGGTAACCTGACTCATGCTGATCAACTCTAATGGGCTCTGGATCTTCTTTTTAACTCTTCTCTTCTTGCCCATGACAACTTAAGGCTTGCTGGCTTGTGTATTCAAGTCAACTTTGATGCTCTCTTTTTTACCTCATGCATCTGATCTCTCATTGGGGACCCTTGATTCTTCCTCCATCAAGGTCTCAGGTCCAACCAGTCCTCCCTGTTTCTATCTACCCCAGCCTGCCTTGGCCTCCCCCCCACCCCCACTCCCATCTGGCCTGCTGTAAAGCTTGAGGCCAGCAGCTTTCCCAAACTGACCATACCAAAGTCACCTGGAGAAGCTTTAAAAAGAAAAATATGACCCTAAAGCTCTAAGCTCCATGATTCTGATTCAGCTAGTCAGGGATGGAACCTCAGACATCTGTGTTTTAAAATCTCCCCAGGTGATTCCAATTTGCAGTCTGGGTTAAGAACGCTGTTAGAGGCTTTCCTGCATTCAGCTGCAAAATCAGAAGCCCAACAGCTTTTATAACTTCACTTTGCTCACCTGCAGAGAGGAAAGCCCTTCTATCCAGCCAGGCTCAATGCAGTTTGGTCAGATACTTCAACTCCAGCCCAAATGCCTTCTACCTACATTAAAAATTAAACGATGATTTCCTTCTGTTGTTTATGTTGCCTTTCATTGTATTTATTTGAGCTATATTCTTCATTCAACAGGGAACTTCTTGGGAAAGGATCAACAGCTTGTTTAACTTTGTACTTCCCATAATATTTAGTACAGGGCTTCTCACATGGTAAATATTCAATATGTAATCACCGGATTGATTTATAGTTGTTTTGTGTCCCCCATAGGGTCTAGCATAGTTCTGAGAGCATTATAAACACTCAATAAATATTTATTAATTGATTGATAAATGTATCTACTCAAAACCTATAGAGGAGAGGAGAAACCAAGATGGCGGCATAGGTCAGGGGTCCTCAAACTACGGCCTGCAGGCCACATGCAAATACAAATATTGTATTTGTTCCCGTTTTGTTTTTTTACTTCAAAATAAGATACGTGCAGTGTGCATAGGAATTTGTTCATAGTTTTTTTTTAAACTATAGTCTGGCCCTCCAACGGTCTGAGGGACAGTGAACTGTTTGAGGACCCCTGGCATAGGTAAACACCTGAAATTGCTGCCTTGCACAACCATTTCAAAAATACAACTAAAAGACAAAACGGACATCATCCGGAACCACAGGAAGGCTGGCTGAGTGGAAATTCTACAACTAGAAGGAAAGAGAAAAGCACACTGAGACTCAAAGGAGGTGCGGAAGTAAAGTGCAGAGGAGGTACAGATGCGTGCTCGAGGAAAGGGCTTGAAACTGAGGACGTGGTTGTCTTTTTAAATCGGGAGGGAGTCAAAAGTTCCAGACTGCTCTGAACTCCAGTTCCGGGCAAGTCTCTGGGACCCAGACTCATAGGGGAGAAACTGGACTGTCTGGCATTGGGCAGAATTCGAGGGCAGCTTTCTCTCAGAGGTGCTTGCAGCGATTACTTCGGGACACTGAGACCCGGGGCCACTTAGGGCAGGACTGAGGATCAGCCATAGCTGTTTGCTCCGCCCTGTTGATTCCCTGAGTCCCCGCCCCACCCAAGCTGTGCCCAGAGGCTTTTGCATATGAATGGCCTGGCCCTTTGCAATCTAAAATTACCTAACAAACTGCAGCTGGGTCAGAGAGACCCAGAACATCCAAAAGAAGGCCCAAGGCCCCACAGCAGCTTGCA